>NW_024522206.1:132225-344663 GCF_017590135.1 Pyrgilauda ruficollis | reverse complement strand
GGGGGTGGGGGGGGGGGGGGGGGGGGGGGGGCGTGGAGTAAGGGAGCAAACTGTAACAAAACTTTCAGATTTCCAATGCCTTATAAAGTCCTCTGTGTGGTTCCCAAGGCTGTGGCAGGAGTGGAGGGGTACTGACACAGCGTGTCACCCCTTTCATGATGCACGTTCTGTGCTCTCAGGCTAGCAAAATTTTCTCAATTTTAAATTTCTGCTTAAATGCCCTGTTGGAGAGGGAGCACAAGTCTTGGAACTCCATGATACCTTTGTCACTTCCAGGTAAATAGAAGGTTATTTGTTTGGTTGTTTGTTTTGGTTTTCTTTTTTTCAGTGAAATTAATCTAAAATATTATTTAAATCCCAACCAAGTAAATGACTTATATTTATAAAATTATCTGGTGCCACCAAGACTTAATGAAAAATATTTCCTCACCCCATAAGGTTAGAAGAATTATCACTGATATCAGTGCAGTGAAGACAAATTTGAACCAGGTTATCTTCTGATAGACTAACACAATTTGAAGTGTCCTTCCATTTATAAGTTCTTAAAATAAACCAAGGAAAAAGGTAAATCTGTTGTGAACTGTAAGGTTCTCATTGCAGGTGCTGCTAAGAACACACATCTTTGTCTCTGGTGCTAATTTTAAATGGACTGAGCAAAATAAGTCAGCCTTATATATTTGTTAGTATATTCATAACAGAATCAAGATTTTTTTTAATCAAACCTGGCAAGCATTATCAAACTAATGTCTTACTGCCACGTTTACTTCATTGCTTAATAGTGTAGACAGATGAAGAGTATTTGCTAACTGGGCAGTTAAAATGGCAATAATTGATGGCATGGATTTATAGTTTGGGAGTAGGCATACACTACCAACTCTTTTTTAAAAGTTACTGGTTTTGACATTTGAAATAGGAGAGGTTTGATAATGAGACTTGGATATGATATATTCATTAAGGACAAAATAAAGTCAGTTTAAAAAAATTTAGCTATCCAAACAGGAAAAATTCTAAGATGTACAAAGCTTTTTGTTTCTGTGGGTTTCTCTATAGTCTGTCTTTCTGTAGCTTTCATCAGACTTGAGTACGCCCAGGACTGGGACCACCTTTACTTTCCACATCAGTACTGTGCCTGCAGCTGCCTGGTTCTGGGACTCTCACATCTCTGTCCAGCAGAACAAAGAAATGACAATAATAATTGTTTCAGAAGTTTTTAAAGAATTAGTCTTATTTTTTACAAGATTTTGGAGCAGTTAAAAGCTCTCATTAATTTTATTTGCCCCTTTTTAAGTAGGTGGTACTACCTGGTGTTACAGATAAAGGTACCAAGGCAGAAGCAGGCACAGACAGCAAGTCATGAGCTGTCATGAGAAGGAAGTCTGGTTGTTTGATCGCCAGTGCTTTGCTTTGACTGCCATGTTGGCTTCCCTCCTATGCTCACTCTATCCCGGCCACTTTGCTAACGTGGAAAGTTGGCATTTATTGGGTAGTGCATAATCACTGAGCACATTAGTACTTCAGAAGTCTTTTAGAGACATGCTAGCGTGTGTTTTTCAAATAAACTTTCCCATGCTGCTACTATTATGGGTTGCCGAGGCAAGAAGAGCTTTCATAAAGTAATGGGTGCAAATGTGTTCATGTGTGTGAGGGAGGTATTGTAGGGCTTAAGGGCTTTTTTGTGGGTGATTATTTTTGGTGTTGTACTTTGGAGCAGTTCCTGGATTTCCTTCATTTTGCTGTATTTTAACTTTTAGACAGATTCACTTAGACCTTCATCCTTCTTTTCCCTTGAATATATGTGTGCATGTATAAAGTAAAATAATTATTAAAACTTACACTAAAAGGTACATGTGGATTCTTGTACTCATCCATTTGTCTTGACCTGACTATAATTCAAGCCAGGTGAAGGGATTCCGTGCCAAGACCTTGCTTATCTTCCATGACTTAATGTGTGAGGAAATAAGAAGTAACACTGTAAATGTGGGCTTTCAAATGTGGAGTAGGATCACTGCATGTGACTCCTCCAAAGCTTTCTGAACCAAACACTGTCCTGCATGAAGTGTGATTGTGGTCAGGCATAAATTCAGGGTGAAATTTGGCTTTTTAAAAAGAAATGTTGCTAAGGAAGGCAGAAATTAAGTGATCAGTAATGTGCATGGGCAAGCACCTTCTTTAAGACACAGCAAAGAAGCACCTGAAATACTGTTTAGGATAGGGAACTGGTGGGACCAGTTACAGCCAAGTAGTCTGCAGTGGATATGAACTGGCTGAAATTGTAATATCATGGTTATACCATGGAAATAAGATGAGCAGAAGACAAGTGGAAAAGGCTTGCAAGAATACCTTCACCCTTGATAGTGGTGTTGCCATTACCGGGCCGTAACATTTGCCTAAAAGAAACCTCCCTGTCCCTGTGGAAGCTGTGAGTTCCCAGAGCATTTTGCTTTAAAAGATAGACTCATCCAATTGGGAAGCAGCTTTGAGCTCAGGCAAGGACCCTCCGGATGAGCTGAGGTCTGAGGACCACCCTGGTTCAGTAAATTTTTAAAGCTTGGGGAGTTGTTTCTGCTCATCCTCTGCCTCAGGTAGTTGCATGTCTGTCTTTACAAAATATTAGCTTGTGCCTAGGTTCTGATGGCAAAGATTTTCAGTTGATTCTGTTTTGTGAGTGAAATGTCTTGGTTCATTTGAGTTTTTACACATTTCTCACTGGTACCCCCCCCCCCCCAAAAAAAAGTTTTCATGTATGAGATTATTTTGGAAGAAAGACCACTGATTATATTGAGTGCAGATGTAGATGGTTCCCATTTTGTGTAGCAATGACCATTGTCAAATTGTGCAGCTTATGTGGACAGTAAGCAGTTGGCAGATGTTGTTGGAGATTGTCCTCCCAAGTACCAGATGAAAAATGGAGAAAAACACTGTACACAATTAAATAAATAGGACTGCCTTTTGAAGCCAGAAGATGATGGACTCTATACTGTAGGATAAAACTGTCCTTTAGGATGAATAGGTGTGAGTTTGCGGAATGAGGATGCTCCCTTTCTGCAGGACAGGTAAAATTTTTCAAGCTAAAGGATGTCATTTTTTGCAAGGCTGTGCTGAGATTCGCAGTTTTTTGGTGTTTTTTTGTTTCTCTGTCCTTAACAGAGAACCTCTTGCTGATAGCAGTGCCAAAACAAAGGGCTAATGGGAACTAGTCCCAGGAACCAATGACTGTCAGGGGATTCATAAGCTTGGCTGCCAGAACTGAAACTTTTCATGGAACTTTTATGCTCCACATGTTGTTTCGTAGTTATCATCCTGATGAGAGAGGCTATGGCATCAAAATGACACCAGCTAATTAAATGTTAAGAGAATCAGAAGATGTTGCAAGGCTTTTACACTGAGATTGCCAAGATTGAAACAGAAGCCAGTGACACACATCACCCTCCTTGTGGCTCATTAGGATGGGATATAACTCCACGTTCAGCCAGCTGCAGGATGGAGAAACAGTATGGAGGCTGCCATGAGGTCTTGACTCTAATGAGCACCTGAAAGGTTAAATAAACCTCTCTGGCTTATGTTAGGTCTCAGGTTATAACCTTAGCAACTTGTCCTTTGATGTTTTCTTTTTCTCCCCTTCTCCTTGGAAACATTCACCTCAGAATCCTGTTCTGGCTTTGATAGGGATGTACATGGGAACCTCTGTTTTCCATCTGGTGTTGTGCTGACTTAGGCTGCTAAGAGCTGCTAGGATTCAAGCTAGAGGTTTTTACCATAGACTGGCCACAAAAGCTTTAGCTTATTTTGATTTTTTTGGTTCTAGTTCTCTAGAATAGGATGAAGTGTCTATTCTACATATGCGTGTGATTTATTATATGTAATGTTAATGAGGGATATATCCTGTTTGACTGTGGCAACTGTGGATTTCACTAGTGCACAGGTGGCCTTAATATTTCTGCTTTGTGGGTTTCTTCTTCTATCTTTAACTTCTGTAATCCTTGTGTTTTGTGGTTCACAAGATTTTTTGTTATTGGAAAATATGTTGAATTGGTGTCGGGGCCCAAACGTTACCCCAGAAGAATATCCTTTCTTTATCAAATGTCTGCATTGTGAAATCTTCTCATTAGTCTGTGGTTTTACTCTGAAAATTGGCTGTGGGACAATGAAATACTGTTCAAGACATTCTCTGCTCTCAGCTCTGTTTGCAGCCCTGTCCTAGCAATAACCACACTACCTTTTTATTGCTGTCTGAAGCAGCATGGGGTGGGCAGAGGGACTTCAGTCCTCCTTTGGTTCTCTGTCACTTATGAGGCACTTCCTTCTCTTCCCACTTTAGAATGGGTCTTCATTTAGCTGTGTCCACAGCTGGTCATGTGGGAATGCCTCCACTCAAGTAGGCAAGCAATACTGATTTATAGTGATTTATACTGGTAGAGAACTTGCCCTGTTGCCCTCAAACCATACTCTTACTCTGAAGCTGCCTGTTCACATTTGTCGTGCTTTAAGAGTGATGATATAGGGGTCACAAGGAGGTTGGCTTGACTTTAAACTTTTAGATTGAAATTGCTTGGAGAAGCATTATGTAGAATTAAGCATAATTTTCCTTGGAAACTGAGTAAACTCAACCCGGAAGCCATCGAGAGGCAATAAATGTGGGACTACAAAGTACCATCTTTCCAAAGCCACCCTTCAAAGCACACTGCACTCTCAGCCTGCCCTGAGTGCTGTGTGCACATTTCACTGGCTCAGAAATGTGTGTAATGTAGCTATTTTCTTCAAATTGCTGCAAACTCCCCTCATCAAGGAAGGTGATTTACACAAAGCATTGAGTTCTTGCACAGGAGTCAGAGCTGGAGCTTTTCCATTAGAGGTAACCTTCAAGTGAACCAAGGTGCACCTTTTTATTCTAAGTACAGCCCAACTAAAACATTTTACCCTAAGCTGGGGTTTGGTTTGAGAGGAAGTGAGGTAACTTTGGAAATACCATGGAAGTGAAGTCTGGTCTCACTTAATAGTACCAGAGCAGTTCTAATAGGCTCAGATATCTGCATTGTGAAATCCTACACCTTAATTAAAATCGGGAGGGGGTATCTTCTCTAACAAAGACATACTTTTTTATGATCAGTAGTCATTGAAGTAATTACAGGTTAACAAAAATAAAGAGCATTAAACAGAATGTCAAAATATGTCTGTTCCTTACAGTTGCTCTGTTTTAACTCTTATCTCTTCTGATGTCACAATTTAATTAGGTATCAGTCACTATAGAGTTTTCCAGACAAGATCTGAATTTGTAATTTACAAATCAGCAGAGCTCAGTTGCCATCCTCTGTATTTCATTCATTTAACACAGTGCAGAAGGGTGAAAATGAGGTTCACCTTGCACTTTCTCTGAGGCAGCTTTATGAGATACTGAATAAAAGTGTCCAGCTGTGAAGTTTAGTTTTAACAGCTGATTATGCTTTTCTACACCAAAAGTGAGGTGATCAGTTACTTATGATCACCTTCAGACCTGCACACAGATAAGCATCTAATCAACCTGGGGTTAAAGAAGCCTTTTCTCTGCCTTTTTCTATGGGCAAGGATTTTCAGAATTTGTTTCACAAACGATGGTCTGTGGTAACCTTAAACGAACTTCATTTGGAAAATGTTTCCAGCTTTTTCTGTCTTTGGGTCTGCAGAACACCATTTAAGTTGGTTGGGTAGAACAGCATTATTTGTGAATATCTGGTAAGGAGAGAGATGAAATTTTTACTCCTACCACGAACTCTTATTTCATAGGTGCCAAGAGAAAGTGCTCTCCTGAGGACAATAGCCATAATACAGAGTTGGAATGAGCAACTCATCATTTTACATTCTCTTCTTGCTGATCCTATGCTCCTAGTTTTATTTTTTAGGGATGTTTTGCTCTGCTGATTGAAGGGGGAGGCAGAGATTCAACAGCATGGTTGAAAATGTTGGAAAATCTCACCATTGTAATTGTTTGAGAGGAGTCATCTCTCAGTTCCTGTCCATCTCCACACTTGTACACTGCTCTGTTTTGTAACCCTACAATGCACATACATCAGGCCCAGCAGATAGTAGGAAATCCATGTCTACTGTGGATTCAACGGGTTTCAGCTTCAGCTGTTTGCTTGCTGCTGCAGTCTCATATGTTTTTGACTCTGAATGAGCAAGTAACGCTTTTCTGAATGTTGTGGAACTATGTGTTCAAAAGGTGGGATGGGAACAGGCCTGGCTATGAACAGGGTTTTTGGTTTGACATCAATGTAACTTGAAATCACAGTCTGAGCCATAATTCCAGGTTTCAGCTGAGGAGTTAAGCCCCTTCAATGTGCCTCATTGAAGACAGAGAGATAGTTTATCCTAGCCTTTGTAAGGGCTGTCTTCCAAGCCACAGCTTCCTGTGATAGAGCTGGTGATGTCATGTTGGGTTGGTGACCTGCATCCAGCTGAAGGGGTCACAGTGTGCCAAAGAAACCATGACACTATCCTGAAAATGTAAGAGAGAAGGAAAGTGTGGGTAGATCCTGAAGAAGAGGATGAGTCCATTCTGGAAGGATCAGCCCATGAGGAACTTCCTGCTCATCGTGCCAGAGGATGTTGAGTGCCAGTCAACATCTCCTGGTCTTATGGCTCACAGAAGGAAGTCTGTCTGTTCTGAAGAACTTGAAACTGTGGTTCTCCTCACCACATTGCCCCCAAAGTAAGAGTCAGCAGCAATTCCTCCTTTTGTTTGTGCTAGCCTGCCTTTTCTAGAGAAGCAACATAGTAGACAGAAGATAGCTGGCAGAGAGTCCCATTCTACAGAGAAGAGAAACATTAGAAAGTGAAGGCCTTGGGAGCAAAAGGATTTTAAGAGTTCCTGAAAAGGATGTGCCTTTCACAGCTCTCTTATCTCAGGTGTATGTATGTATTATGTATTTTGGATGTATATAAAGTGTTGGTGGCTTTTAGAGGTGACCTGTTCTCTCGCTCTGTGGATGTGAGATCCATATACCTGCTGGTTTGGGCCTTTCCCAAAATGTGTCTATACAACATTGGTGTCAATGGTTTTATCTGCTTTTTATGGCATAGCATGTGGCTGGAATCTTCTCCTTCTACTCTGAAGGAGACTGATTGCAGAAACTCTGCTCTCCTTTTCTTTCTTTGCCACTGAACTTTCTTGTTACCTCCTTATAATCAAGTCTGACACTTCTATCATCTGATTTCCTTCTATCCTCTATTTGCAATATTTGCAAAATTTTGCTTACAGTAATCACAGGAGGCAGTCTCTGAGTGCAGTTGTGTT
Source organism: Pyrgilauda ruficollis (assembly GCF_017590135.1). Lineage (NCBI taxonomy): Eukaryota > Metazoa > Chordata > Aves > Passeriformes > Passeridae > Pyrgilauda > Pyrgilauda ruficollis. Next base: position 337,393 of record NW_024522206.1, on the reverse strand, counting down.
CTCCTGTTGGAATATTCTGGATTGCGTACTGCTGTCCACATCCTATGTCCACTGCTACCCGATATGGCCAAAGTACACCAAAATCCAATTGTATGCATTGTGTTGGTTTGACTCAAGCAGGCACAGCTGCCTGTGACATTTTACATGTAGCCTGTGGAGATGTTTCACATCCACCCACCTCAAATTAATTTTGTCTGATTGCAGCACATTTTGTCTGACCTGAACTTCCCCACACATGTGCACTTCATGTTTTTGGAACTCAGCTTTGCCTGCAAAAGAAATTAAAAAGGAGGCAAGTGGAAGTAAAGTTCATTGAAATATTAACAAGTCATTTTGTCTTCTGCTGGTTTTCATCAGGGTAAAAAAGAACAGCAAAACCATAACAAAAATAGCAAAGAAATTACTATGGGGCTCTATAGTGATAGAGTTCACTTAGCTGTGGTGGTTTCTCTTATGTGATAATATTGAGGTGTTTTATTTCTCCCCTGTGAGGTAGATCACTATTAGCCACAATTTGTAGTGTGCCCCATGTGGAGGCTGGGGAGGAGAGCCTCAGAGGTTACACGAGACCGTGGAAGACCCAGCAACAGATTCCAAAGCATCTAGACCACCCAGGGACCCTCTCATGTACCACAAGCCATCAGGGAAAGATTAACTCTAAACACTTTAGGTTGCTCTGTACAGTATAATTTTCTAAATGAAATCAATGAATACTTGATTTGAGAGTCTCCCATTGCTCCATCCCTGCTGTTCCTAATGTTTGTTAACAGATTGCTTTGTGGCAGAGTGCAAAGGTGTCGCTCTATAAAACTGTAATGACTTCTGGACAGGAAGTTGCCCTGTGTATTGCAGAAAGTACCATTCAGTTTTGATTGGAACATGGGGAGCTGAGGAGTTGTTATTGCTTTTAGTACAGCTACTTGGAATAAAAATTTCTGCTCAGTTATGGTTAAGATTACATTTCCTTTTTCCCTGCTTTTTTCTCTCCTTGTTTACTGGTGGAGTTGGAATGTTCTCCTTTGCCCTGGCCAGGGAGCTGGCATGTGGTAAGGTCCTGGCACACCAAAGAAGAGGAGCTCCTTTTCTATCTCCTATACTCCTCTGTCTGTCACCCATTCTGTTTGCTACTTGTTTGACTTTCTCTTGGCTGTTTTTTCTCAGTCCTTGAGGGTTTTCTTGTCAGTCCCCAGACAGCTGTTTTATCATTTCGTGCTCTCTAAGCAGAAAATGAAGTGTTTGGTGAGCTGACTGGGTTATACCTGGTGAGGGGGTTTGGTGGTGCCAGATCTCACACTCCCTGGCTCTGGGAGCCAAGGGGACTGAAGAGGAAGAGATTGAGGCTGTAAATGAGCCCCAGCTGCACAAGCCTGTTGGCACAGCAAGGTGAGACTCATCTGAGCATTATTTTGCTGTTGTTGCAAGTTACATTTTGTCACAATTTCCCCTGGTGAAAGACCACTGGCCTTTGGGTTGGCAACCCACATTGCAGGTGTGTGGTTACTGGCAGGGTGGGGGTGAAGATAATTTACAGCAGATCTCCCAGATGTCACGCTTGTGGCATCAGGTATAAACACTCTCACCTCACTTCCCCCAAGGGCTTGTAGTTCATTAACTTCCAGGCCTGTGGAGTGGCCTCCTTGCCCTGACAGGCTCAAGGGGGCAGGCTGGCACCCCAGAGGGGGAGTGAGGCAAGGGCAGAGGGTTCTGTGCAGTGTGACAGCTTACAGGCATATCCACACCCAGCTCCCTCCCCAAAACAAGCCCCAGTCCTCATCACACTCCTGGTGCTGCCTGACCCAGTGCCCTTTCCCTGCCAGGAGTGCTCTGTGTGCCCCATCACATGCCGGCTTTACTGCTGCCTTGCAGCTGGGAGAAGAACTGAGAGAATTAGAGCAAGGATAGTAACTATTTCAAGAATTTTGTTTCTATTTTTTTTTAGATGTTTGTAACACTTCTTAGTAGTAATACTATAAATGTAAATTGTATCAAGGCACAGGAGCTATTTGTGCTCTTTGTGTCTTTATTTCTACTTCTCAGCCAGTTATCCAGTGCTTTTTGTGCTATTCCATCAACCTTTCCTAGGAAACCACGTGTTTGACACTTAGCCTGTGAACTGACTCTTCCTTGAAAAGCCTGATTGCTGACAGGCTTTACACTAAACAGGCTTGCACTAAACCTCACTCCTTTAGATCCCTTTATACCATTCTAGTCATAAAAAGTAACCTTTACCCTCCCTCCCCTGCACACCCCCCCCTGCCCCCCCCGCCATGTTTGGCAGTTTTCAAATGCTGGGGAGTGAAATAAATCTCTCAGAATTTGGGAGTCTCCAATCTAGTGTCACTAGCTTGTATTTATTGTACTTTTATTTTTTTGTATTTCTTGTCCTTTTGGGGGCTTCAGTAAAGCGTGGTATAATCAGCAGGAATTTTGACAACCATCTCAGCTGTGTACTGGGTAAGACCTCATGCCTTTGAAGAGAACTTGATAGGCCCCTGCAGTTTACAAGTTACAACCAGGGACTGACATATCCTTATTAAAATATGGAGGGGCTCTGTGTTTTACAGAAATATTGAAAAGTGGAGAAAAACTTTCTCTTTTCCAGCAATTTTTCCACATGCACACATATATTCACACACTGGTATTTTGGCAAACCAATCTACTTACTATACCATGTCAGTGAGTTAGTGACAGGCTGATGAAATAAATGTTCACAGCTTTAAATCAGTCTTTAGGAGCATTTAAATAACTTCATTTTTGTTCAAGGTAATCTTGGCTATAAAAATACAGGCCTGCAGGAAACCCATATATTAATTGCAAAAGCTGGGTCTGCTGTGGTTTTCCACACTGCTGATCATATATGGCATCCCAGATGAGTAGCAGATCTGATTTTGTAGTCATGTTGTGTCAGGAGTTTAGACTGAGTATTACTTGTAATTCTGTCGTTTATCTCTACTGTTTCTTTATTAATGTCTTCAGGGTTCTTGGTCCGTCCTCAATCTTTCACATTTTGTACTGATGCTTTATTACAGTGTTTTCCAAATTTTTTAAGTAAAAATCTTTCAAGATGAACAGCAGTCCTTCCTTGGAAGCTGACTGAAAGCCAAATAATCTTTATTCATATAGCTATTGCCTTGCACATCCCCTCTTTGGAAATCACTGTTCCATTATGTGCTATTGCTTCCTTGTCACTACACGCCTTGATGAGCAGTAAAATACAATGTTGACATTTAAAATATTGTCACTGGCATAGCTGATGTGTGAGTGAGTGAGGGAGTTTTCTCCACAACGGTGATTTTTCTGGTGCTCTTTGCAAATTCAGGCTCTAGTGATGGTTTGGTTTTTTTTTCTTTTGTATCAGTTACACTTGCAGTGTATTTTTGAGGTGCATTTTTGAGCTTTGCTTTGCAAACATAAATTGAACTGTTATTCTCATTGTAGTTGCTCTCAGCCATGTCCATCCTGTGCCATGTCCTCCATCTGCCCCAAAAAATTTGTGCAGCACACTGGATATAATACTGCATCACAGCAGTTAAATACGAAAAAAAAAATCACTCAGAGCTTGCACGGCCTTTACCCGCCATGCACAAACTGTCACCTAGGTGTATTATAAACTTGGATAAGCTTTCTGTGTTTTAGCTTCACAGTTTGTCACTGCATTGTTATTTTCATGGCTGTGTCTTTGATCTCACAAAAAGCTCTGCCCTGGTCAAGACATCTGTTGACACAGTCCCCCTGGCCCACGTGGGCCTCTGAGCTTTTTAAGGGGCGAAAGAAGGTTCACGAGAGCAGAGCTTCAGAAAACACCATGGTTGCCAAATAACAGAATTCCTAAAGCTGTTCTGTGTCATACTGTGGGCCTGTGCTTTGGATCTGAGCCCTCTCAGATTTCTGTCCACAATGTTGTTTCATCAGTGTGGCTGTGGCAATACAGAAATATTAGCAGTAGTTCTTGTTGTGTCAATATAGAGGAATCCATTCTGTGTAGAAACCGAGATATGAGCAGAAAACTGATGGGCCCTTTGCCCTGAGTTTACTGTCTGAATGTCTAGAGTACACAGAAGGTAAGTGGATATTGAGAGATTTGGAAGCTGAGAGAAATTAAATTATGAGTGAAAAACATTCAGCTTTACCAGCTGAAGATTGCTGGTGCCTTAGGTAGGTTCCCCATCTGAAATGTGCTGCAGCCCCTCCAGCTTGGTCAGAAATCCCTTGTTTCTAATGTGTCTTTCCTAGCAGTCAAGGGGCTGGCACAGAAAATCCTGGCTTGTTCTTCAGGTCACTTTGTCCAGTGGCTGTGCTGGAAAGCCCCAGCTGTGCAGTGCTAGGTTCTGTTCACACATCAGCACAGGACAGTCACAGCCACAGAAAGCACAGTGCAGATGACCAAATATACACTATTTTAAAGAGCATGGCTGCTGTTCATGTGAAACCTGATAGCAAAATATGCTCAATCTCAAATCCTCAGCAGGCTCTGAACATCCTGTCCTAGCCAGTCCCATTAGAGCATGAGAGGCTGACATTGTTTTCCCTTCTACTCCATGTGATAAGGGAATTTCTGTTACTGATACTTATCAAGAGAGACTTCTACAGTAAAAGTTATGGACAGTTCAAAGCATATAAGGAAGCAATATCTAGAGTTTTTATTTGGTTTACAAATGGCATTTCCAATTCTGTATACGAGTTCAAGTACATATATAGAAAGTTTTTTGGGGTACTAATGGAAAATTCTGAATCTATAGCAGGTCCCTTACTCCAAACTGGCATAGTTTTAATAAGAACTGTCCATGTGTCCTTGATTTGTCATTTGTTAGAAAACTGAAAATCTTAATGGTTTGCATTGGAGAAATAAAGGTCAAGATACAGGCAAAGTTCCTCTGTATTACAGAAGATAATGAAAGGGGAATATATTTGCTCCTGGTTATGCTAATTCATCACTCCAAGCACGGTGTGATTGCATTCTGTCTCGTCAGTGCTCTTCTTCATATCTTAAAGAAGAGATATAGCCAAAGTAAAGGGCACGTGGAGATACACAGGGAAAATAACTGAGTCACAGAGAGTCTTCTGTTTGAGGAGGGATGGGAAGGATAGGGATTGTTTTAATTTAAAGAAGAGACAAATAAAAGAGAATGTGACAGTAGTGTACAGAATGATACAGAGAAGGTGAACTGGGCACTCCTGCTTGCCCTTTCGTAAGTATGGAAGCAGAGGGACATCCAATAAAGCAGAAAGGCAAAAGTAATAACACTGTTGAAAGGGCATTTTTAAACAGTAACTATCTCGTTTCCAATGGCTCATCTTCTTTCTCCTTGATTCTAGAGCATGTCTTAGGGGCATGCAAGGACCTCTAGGAGATGAATTCAAGTTGTCTTGCTAAGCAGTTGTTGTGGTCATGCTGCAAAAGCTGCTGGTTGGATCAGATTATTTGGCTTGTGTGAGGGTGAAGAACTTGTCAGATAGTCTTAAAGAACCTTTTTAGTCTCAAAAAAAAGTGGAAGTTTAGGTAAAGACATTGATATGTGTAATGATACTACCAATGCACTTGCTAGATACAGTAAAAAAGTGACTATTCAGGACAGAAATCTGCTACTGATGGAAGGAATATTCCTCTGCAGTTAACTCCCATGACATTTCTTTGCTGGTCTCCCTGAATATTTGCTCATGACACTTTTATGAAATGCTGATGTTGTGCCACATTGGCTCAGGCTGTGCTGTTAGGACCAAACAGACTTCTGTCCCCAAGGAAGTTGCTGGAAGCACATTTATTCTTCCGGAATATCACTTTCTGATATTCTCTTACTTTTGGACGTTCCATTTTTAATTAATCTTTATTTAATAAGTTTGTATTGAGATTCAGAAGAAAATTTATTTTGATCAGTAGATGCTAGGGAACTTCAATAAATGGACTAAATTGTATATGTACCTCTCCCCTGCCTTTTTGTTACAAAAAAAAAGGACATAATGAGACATGCAAATTCCAGATGAGCGAGATCGTGCTGGTTAGATTATTACAGTGTCTGTTTGGATCCATTGTTACTTTTAGACTTAATTCCTGTCAGGCTTTTTGTAGCTGTGCAATTATTTTATAATTCCTCACCAGGCTGTGCAATTTCATGTAGCACAATCCCAGCCCACCTGTGGTGTTCATCACTTCAAAGCCCCAGTTCCTGTGGTCATTTTGAGTGCATGCCTGCCTTATTTCTAATGGTCTGTTGTGGTAATGTCAGCTGTGATCGTTCAGCCCTGGATCACGTCTGTGAGGTGGCTTTTCCTCTCTTTCCTGCTGCAGTTTTTCCCATCTTAAAACAGGTGAAACACCTCAGCTATTCTGGATGGAAACCACTTGCTATGATGTAGGGAAAATTAATTTTTAGTAATTTCCTTATGCCTTATAATTAGGTCTTTGTTTCTCACTCATCTATAGGATGTTGTGAATGCATTTGCCAACACCTTTCTTTTTAAACTTTGTACAGCAATGGAGCATTTAAAATATGTACTACTCAACATGTGACAGATGTATTTTTTCAATCATGTGAAGTGTGTAATTTTTTTAAGTTTATAGAAGATACATATTTGTGTGTATGTATCTATTTGCTGTGTATATAAACGGTACAGTTAAGGATGAATTTGCCTGGCACTACAGTCCAGCTCCCTCAGAAAAAGTTACAGCCCTGGAATACCAACCTACAACCTAGTTTAGCCCTTTGAAGTCACTGAGAAAAATTAATTGTAAATGTAATTTCGTATTCAGAGGTATGCAAATTTCATGTCTAAACTCACATGAAAAGAAGCATTCAGTCTAATTTTTTGGCATTTGTCAAAAGCCCTCCAAAAACCATCCAGGCTGCAGACTAAGCTGCCTTTCATAAATCACAACTGAAGACTTTCTGCTCCTTAAGACTAAATTATTTCTATTGTTCTTGAGTAATTACATTTTGTTGTTATCTGTGGAAAGAGCCCCACTGGGTTGAGCATGTAAGTATATGGGAATGGGGGGAAGGAGGATTTTTGTTAGTTAAGTGGAGATGATAAAGCTGAAAGCATAGCAGGACATAAATCAGATTTTTCTTCTTTTTCTAGTTGGCTTGTCACAATAAAACATTGCAACAGATGCTGAAGCCAGGGTCAGATCCAGATGAAGGAGATGAAGCCTTGAGGTTTTATGCCAAACATACGGCACAGATAGAGGTAAAGGACTGCTCTCCAGAAGATGGACTGTGAGACAAGTCTGCATCTTGCATGTGGTGTATCTCCTCTTTTTAAGCTTCCAAACGGTGTGGGTTATTTTTAAGGAGAAGGTTGAATAATATGCTTTTGGCTGTGGAAGATAAAGGAATACACCTATATTAGAAGTGGCTCCAAACCATCATTTCCCAATAGCTTTCCTGTGTGCTAACAAACATGTTTTGTTAGGGAAATAATGACTGTGGACAGGAGCTGTGTCATGAAGTCAAGAATCGTCTTCTATGGTACATCACTCAAATAAATAATCATGAGTTTCAAAGCCATGATTCTGGCTGGTCAAAACTCTGCCTGGAGTACAAAGAGGTTTTGAATTGGTGTAGACATTCAATATGGCTTTTGTTTAAAATACCAAGGTTTGGCCTGGTTCAGCAGTTCTGTTCTTTGTTTTAAACTTTACACCTGCCATGGGTTGGACTTACATAGAGGTCCACAGAGATATCCCACCACAGGGTGGGTGGAAGATACACGGCCTTGGTTGTCCAGAGGGCAGCTCAGTGCTTCTCTTAATGTATTTTAATACTCTGGCTGCTGCTGAGATCTCTCTTAGCAATTATCAGCCAGTTTATCTGGGTAGCTGGTAAATTTAGGCATTAAACAAGCACTGTGGTCAACTTTTATCTGGCCAATAGCTTCTTCTAGAAAAGTGAAACTCAACCCAGCATTGCTGCTATACAATAAATAGATAACTGCTTGTCTTTGAAAGCAGTCCTAGACCTGTTTGGTGTTTCAGATATTATATCTCCTTTATTAACATATCTCAGTTGTTTGATTTGAAATTCAAATAGTGGTGGTTTTTTATTTTCACCAGTGGCTGCACAGAGGCATGGTTGTAGGAGTCTAAAAGGGTTTTCTACCCATTTCTGTATTTTTAGTAATGCAGAGTCAATGATCAGAATGAGGAAGCAAATTTGATGGCAGTGTGGTGAGATTAAATAAAATCTAGCTTGCTCACCAGTAGCTTGGTAGGTGCTGAAATGTAAACAATTCAAAACCTTAGGTTTTATCAAGTAAAAAGATAAAGACTGACAAGATATGGGTACTGCCTGAGTGATATTTTTGCATGTTCACCTTTACAATTTATCCCATCATAGAAATAGATTCTAGATGAGAAAAGCATTTTGTAATCAGAGCAGAAAGCCCCTGTACTTCTCCACTTTTACTGGGTAAGATTTGTTTCAATTTGCTGACAAATTGAAGCATCCTGAATTGCAACATTTTTATATTTGGCAAAGTCTGAACCTAGGTTTTTCTTGAGACTTATATTTATATATATAATATTATATACCTTATTCAGGCAGGCTTTTGAAAATAAAAACAGCTTTACTGTGTTTTGGGATTGATTGGTCCAACTTTATTGTAATGTTCAAATAATTAATGCATTCATTTGTAAATAAAAGGGGAGCTGTGAACAAGAAAAGATATGACAAAATGATTGGATAGTCACTGACTGACAAAAATGTGCATTTTATTTATAGATTGTTCGCCATGATAGAACAATGGAAAAGATTGTCTTTCCTGTCCCCAATATTTGTGAATTCCTCACTCGGGAATCCAAAAGTCGGGTGTTCAATACAACAGAGAGAGATGAACAGGGGAGCAAAGTCATTGACTTTTTCCAGCAGGCTGAGGATCTGTACAACGAGATGAAATGGCAAAAGAAAATTAGAAGTAAGTACTGTAATTTGAGAAAAATAGCTTTATTATGCTAAAACCTTGCTTTTAAACCTTCAAGTACTTTCATTTTAATGATACACTTTTCTCTGTTCACTCTGACACTACAACAGGCAAAACTGTTCCAGGCTTGGGAGTGTAGGTTTGCTGAGACACTTGCATGCCACCGTAAAAGAAGTGTAATATGGAGCAGGTATTAATGTGTTCAAGATTATGTTTTGGACTCCAGAAGTTAAATTGAGGAATGGAAGAACTGGGTGTAGTTCTACTAGTCTTGATAGTGTTGCGCTTAATTAAGCCCTAATATTTAACAGAAAAATGTATGTGTAGCTGCATATTTGAGGTATGCAGGTTCCTGAAAGGCCATTAAAAGACTCAAAAACGTCAGTCACTTAAAAACATCTCTCACCAGAACCTCAGCTGCTTAAATCTGCCAAGCTCCCATGGAGTCAGTCCCCCTCTGACAGTCCACATCAGGCTGGCATGACTGGGCTGCAGGGTGTCCCAGCTGGTCCATACTGGCGCATGTCCCATGGTACTGGAGAGGCACGTGTGTGGCCTTGAGCTGCTTGGTCAAGATCAGGGGAGAGGTCAGAGTGGGGCCACCAAGAGGAGGGGCAGGGAAGCCCCACTAGGTACCCTGAATGTCTTTAGCTCCCTGGTGGGCAGTACAGCTGCTGGCCCTCAGCAGGAATGGAGCTATTGCCAATGTGCCTGGATCAGGAGGGTCCTGCCAGCTCAGCCACTGTCAATTCTGCCCTTGGCTTTTGGAGCAGAAAGTTGTATTTTATATATCATAGAATCACAGAATCATGGTTTGGGTTGGGAGGGACCTTAAAGATCATACAGTTCCACCCCCCTGCCATGGGCAGGGACATCTCCCACATCCCAGGTTGCTCCAAGCCCCATCCAGCCTGGCCTTGGACACTTGCAGGCCACAGAGGCAGCCACAGCTTCTCTGGGCAACCTGTGCCAGGGCCTCACCACCCTGACAGGGAACGATTTCTTCCTAATATCCAACCTAAACCTACCCTTAGTTTGAAGCCATTGCTCCTTGTCCTGTCACTCCAGGCCCTTCTAAAGAGTCTTCATCCATCTTTTCTGAAGGCTCCCTTCAGGCACTGGAATGCTGCAATTAGGTCACCCCAAAGCCTTCTCTTTTCCAGGCTGAACGTATATAAAAATGGCTTAAAGTGATCACTTCATTCACTGCTAAAATGCAGATGCTCTTGGAGTGTCACACATCATCTGCTCACAGCAATTGATCAGGAAGGAAGGAAGGAAGGGGGTCTAGAGCAGCAGGATAGTCAGAGCAGTGTGGGAACATCCTGAATGTGATGGAAACATGGATGTTATTGCAATTTCTTATATGCCAATTCTCAGGCTTTAGTTTTCAGCAGCAGCAAGTCTTCAGCATTAAACCCCATCAACTCAAATCTGCTTCTCTTGGTTGCACCCTAAAAATTTAGTAGTGACAAACTGACCAGAATAGAAGTTGAAAAATACATGATTGCAGAATCTGCAGAATATTTGGGAATAAAAGTCTTTGTATTGTAGAAAAATTACTTCAGTAAAAAAAAAAATATCTGGGGGTTTTGCATTAGAAACACAGATAAAAGAGCCAACCCAACAATTAGATAGACCAGACCTGCCTAATGCTATAAAGAAAGAAAATGGGTTTGTTTTTATTCAGAGCAAAAATTTCTCAATTCCCTTCATCAGTAGAATAGCCCACAAGTCTCTATGCTGGTTTTTTGGGGTTTTTTTATTATTTGAATAGATAATTCAGGTTGAAGCTGGGTTCATTCTTTAGCTAAGTGTCTGTTAGCATGAAGTATGTGCTGCTTAAATTGACAGATGCCATTTTTGCAATGGCTCCAAATGCTTAAATCTCAGCAGTCAGCAGCACAAGGTTATCACAGTGAAATCTGAATATTTACCTAATTGCTATTAAAGACTATTTGTCCTAAAGCCTGAGGCAGTCATATGCAGTTGAAGGAATCTGCTGTTTGTAAAAACTTCACTGGATGCTCTGCATATTTGCAGGAAGTTTTCAGTACTTTAAAATCTAGTTAATAGGGATGTATCATGTGTGATACCTCTCTGGCCAGAGATGTTTTTACACTATTACACAGAGAATCTTGTTTCAAATGTTCATTTAAACATATTTTAGTGCATTAATAGATATTAAGTGCTTGCCTGAGTTTTAGCACACTCTGATCTTGTTCCTGACCTTCTTGCTGAACCATCTGTGTGACTCTGGACACAAATTCAACACTGTTTTGTCCCTTTTTAGTCTTTTCTAGCTAGGCTGTAGGTTCTTCGGGATATGGACTATTTCTGTGTGTTTGTACACTTCACATATAGAGATCATGGCTTGTTTGAGTCTTTTTAAGCAGGAGTACAGAGCTGTTTGTCAGCAGGTAACCATGGGCTTCTGAGCATCACACAGGAAATAGTCAGCTTTTGTAGAAACAAAACCCAGGCAGACCAAATTTTGCCTGCTTCCCAAGCAGATCAAAATGTTTTTAGTTTGACAGAGGTGGGGAAAACACTGCAGTTGTGAAACCATGCCTATTCCATGGTTCTTTGCCTATGTCATCGGCCTACTTGGTCCAAATAGGTCATCTGGATGATACATTCTGGGTGTTCTGGTTGACTGGCATTTAGAGTGCTAAAATCTATTTGTTTGCTTGTTTTTATGTCCCCATGCACAGAAGCTGCAGATTCAGATGCAGCTGAAAAGACTCCCTTGCAAAATATCTAGGCCTAAAATCTTACCAGAAGCAAGACTCCAGTATATAATAAACTGTACTGTGATCTTCGGATTAAAAGCTCTGCTTGAAACTTTGTTTTATGGCAAACCTATGTTTAATATTTATCTATTTTAGTTAAAGATCTGCATATTTTCTACATTAATCTGTATTTAATTCCCTTGGAGCCATTGGTGATTGAGTTTCTGCTTGCTTTCAGCTTATTGATGCTGCTTTTCTCCCCTTTCTAGATAATCCAGCCCTGTTTTGGTTCTCCAGACACATCTCTCTCTGGGGGAGCATTTCCTTCAACCTTGCTGTACTCATCAATTTAGCAGTTGCTCTGTTCTACCCTTTTGGAGATGATGGAGATGAAGGCAAGTAGAGTTTGGTCTTATTTTTTGTTTTAATTTTAGATGCTTTTATTTCTAAGGTAACAAATAAAGCTGTATTTTCAGGTGCAGTCACATCTGGATGCCATTTAGTGTCTCCTAAGTAGGTACCAGATGTTGTCTGAAATGTGGTGGTTGATCTGTGTGTCACATGGCCCACACAATGCAGAACAGAATGGACAGAGCATAAACTGGAGATTATCTAGATATCTCAGCTAATTTTTTTATATTGCCATATTGCAGTGTCCTACTGCACACATTTAGCTGCAGCTTCTGAACTGAAGGAGGATTCCTGGCAGGAGAGCTTAAGTCTGACCAAATTAAATTACTTGCAGTCTTGAAAACATATGGAAGAGAATTATTTGAAAACTAGCTTGCTGGCTTTTGACTGTATTGTTTATTGGGATAAAAGGGCATAACTTTTGCAGAGGAGAAAATGCATTATGCAAAAATACTCTTAAAACTTATGATTCTGTCGCTTCATCCCATTCCATCACAGGAAATATTTAATGAAGTTTTTTATTTGCTATAAATGCAGCAGACTAGCAGGAGGCCTCTTTGAAGGCCAAACAAGCTTAATTGGGATAAATAGTTTAGAATACTGGTAATGGTAGCAGAGCCATTCACCTCTGGATCTTTGATTCGTGGTCAGTCAGTAATGTGACTGAAAGTCACCTCTGTCTGATGGCATGTGAACTGCACTGGTGGAAGCAGTCCAGATCCTACTAGATACATGTGTTTTTCACAAGCACCACAGCTGGCACCGGCAAACATTCCTGCTGGCTGGCGGAACAGAAAGGCAGCAGATTAAAATATATTGGCATGGGGACCATGCTGCCCTCGCAGCCCACAGGGTGGTCTTTGCAGGTCACAGCTCAGGCAGCCTCCTGGAGTGAGGCAGATTTGCAGGGCTGTGCCCTCGAGAAGGAAAGCATCTTGTGCTTTGTAAATTGGGAAGTCACTCAGAGCACATTAGAGTCCACAGAGGATGAGAGGAGAAATAAAGGGTTAAAAATAAACCTTTTAAGCTACTAAATTTTAGCTAATCTATACTTGTGGAAATCCTCTAGTCTGCAATCAGCAGGTATTAATACTTATTCTGAACTGCAGATTTATATGGCATTAGTTTAAGTGGCCCCAGTAATCCAGTGACAGTGCATTTCAGGATTCCAGCTCCTGGTGCTTGTAAAGCCAAAGCGACTCCTGAGCAATAAGGAATAGGTGTGGCCAAATCGGATTAGCAGGTATTGAGGCAGCCTCCTTACTTCCAGCCTCCCTCTCCACCAAAGCCTGATCCAACAGCTGGAGTTTGCCTCCCAGTTTTTCCCCTTCACCCTGTAAATTCACCTGTATTCACCTGTCTGAGGTGCCTGGACTGGTCTAATCATCCCAAAATGCCGTCTTTTAGTAGCTACTTGCAGTTCTTATGTAATATGACATAGGCAAAACTGCTCCAGCTGAACACCATTCCTGAAGGGAGCCTAAAAGAAAGAAAGGGACAAGAGCACATGGTGACAGGAAATGGGGGATGGCTTCAACCTGACAGAGAGTAGGTTTAGTTTAGATATTAGGAAAAAACTCTTTCTTGTAAGGGTGGTGAGACCCTGGCACAGGTTGCCCAGAGAAGCTGTGGCTGACCCTGGTTTCCTGGAAGTGTCCAAGGCCAGGTTGGATGGGGCTTGGAGCAACCTGGGATAGTGGAAAATGTCCCTGCCCATGGCCTCCATGGCAGGGAGAATGGAAATTTATGATCTTTAAGGTCCTTTCCAGCCCAAACCATGATTCTGTGAAGACTCCTTGCCTCTAGGGTGCCTGTCTGCACATGGTACTGGTGTGGGTCCTGAAACATGAAATTGCTGGACCTGCAGTAGGGAAGAAGGAAAACTGGTTTGTGAAAGAACCACAGAGAACTTTGGCCTTGCCTTTCAGATGGGCTTGAAAGTAATTTTTTTTAGGATCCATTAAAAGTTTCCAAATCTTGTTGGCAAAGAAGTTCTCTGCTAGAGCTGACCTTGAACCTCCCACCAGGGATAGAAACACTCCTGAATTTTGGAAAAGTTCAGATGCCATCTGAATGTTGAGGCTAGGGCCTTGTCTCATTGTTTTCTAAACCCAGTGATGCTGCTCAACTGTTTATCTGTTTCCAAAGAGATTCCTATTGTGAATCTAGCTAAATTTTCTATTTCCTTCTCCCCTGTCACTGACCTGTCAGTTCATCCCATGACAATAGAAGTCAGTGTACAAGTGTGACAGTGCCCTGAGATCTGAATGTGTTTTTTATATCACAGCAGCATGGTGTGTTTCCAGAGCTTTAAGCAGAGGAGAGAGGGAAAACAGGGGCATCACTCAAAGCTCAGGGAGTGCCTGGAGTCAGCATCTTGCAGAGCAGCAGGGACTGGAAGTGCAGGCAGCAGGCCCTGGGCCCCGCTGCCTGCCCGGGAGCCAAGCGCAGCTGCTCAGCGCTGCGGGCCCCGCAGCTGCTGCCTGGCCCTGCCCGGGTTGATCCCGCTGTGTCCAGCGCTCCGCTCTCATGCAGAGGCGGAGGCTCCCTCGGAACAGCTGTGGCCCTTCGGGAGGGAGCTGCTTTTTCGGGAGCCGTGGCTGGTAAGGTGGCACTGCAGCACGGTGCCACTTGCTGTGCTGCCCCCAGGACCGGCTATTTCTGTAGCTGAGCAATCATGGAGTCAGACTGGAGGGGCCCTAATGATCCCTGCAGAAGGGAGCTGATTAGTGGCTTGCTCCAGGAGAAGGGTAAACTGTTCCATCTCTGAGCACTCCCTGGATTTTAATGGAAATTTCATTAACTGCTCATATTATTACCTGTGCAAAAAGCAACAATACTCTGAGAATAATTGCTCCTGCTGCAATAAGGATAAGCTGTGGTCAGCAGTTGTGATGCATGAATCATGCTTTTGTTAGCTCTGCTGGCAAAGGAATTGATCTTTTGGATCCGTTTCTTGGTGAAAAATGGAGTCTCCAAAGATGCCTTTCTCAAATCTCCCTTTCTCCTCTGCACAGGCACGCTCTCACCGTTGTTTTCCGTGCTTCTCTGGATAGCAGTGGCGTTTTGCACAGCAATGCTGTTTTTCATCTCCAAGCCTGTTGGCATTCGACCCTTTTTGGTGTCTGTTATTCTCAGGTCTATATATACTATAGGGCTTGGTCCTACCTTGATACTCCTTGGTGCGGCTAATGTAAGTACTTCAAAAGCAACCAGAATTTCCCTTTCAACAGAAGGAAAGATATTAAGAGTCTCCTATTAAAAAACTCATTTTATTAGAGCTGTGCAAAAACTTCTTTTTCTGGTTCATTGGTTAAGCCAAGAAATAGATAATTTCCAGTCATCCTGAAACAGCAGTGTCAGTGAAGTGGGAAGCTAAGAAAAAAGTTGCTTTAGTTTTGTGCATATGCAAATAATTTTAAAACAAAAACAATATGAAATTTAAACAAATATTGCTGCGTAAGGGCAATAAAATCTACACTTTCTCATGTTAAAAGAATAATTTTCTCTGCCAATACTCTCAGCACTATTGACACAAATTTGTGAAATGTTTCTGAGACCTTAAATATATTTTCAGGAAGAAAAGAGTTTTCAAAATTAAAAATTCTCTCAGCCCTTTACCAGATCTCTTAACTTAGTCATGAATAAGTCTGCATGCTTACTGAGTTTAGTAAGATACACAGTTGTGCTCACAAGTCATCTATTTAAATTTCTGCCTGACTGCTACAGCTCTAATTCACCCCAGCACAAAGTATTGGGCTGTTTGCCACCAGTTCTGTATGTGAGAATTTCACATACGGAAAAATACCCAGACATACAGTCAAAGGTAAAGGCAAGTAAACAGCGCACTTGCCCATGTCAAATTTGGGAGCAAAGGAGTCATGTTGAGTCCTCATTCCTTGTCCTGGACTGCCAGAGAGATGAGGTGAGACCCTTTCCTGTTCACTGCTGCACTGCTGCTCGTGTGCAGGCAAAGCTTGGGAGCCATGGAGAATCCGATGCTGCTGTTTAAATGCTATACTTCAAAAATGTCCTCAGTTCTGAGGGTTTTTTTTAGGGATTTTAAATTGAAGAACATGATCTGAAGGAAATAGATCTCACACACGCCCCCCACACTTTCTTTTGTGTTATTGTTGTTCTCTTGTAGTAGCATGCCTACCTGCTCTTACATAGTCTCGGATCTAAAGTCAAAATTGTTGGGAGTCCACTCCCCAGCTGGATTTTAATGTGTTGTGACATTAACCCTGCCTATCTATTAATGTTATAGGAATAAATCACAGTGTGATGAGGCATGGTGCAATGTTGGAGAGGTGATGTACTTCCACTTACCCTCATGGGCTCATTCCCAGTGCACTGTCAGAGCTGGATTTCCCTCACCTCACTCCAGCTATCTAAAAGTTGTGCATTTAGTCAAACCAACCTATCTAGACAGCAACCCAAACAATAAATACCAGGATTTTTCTGAGGCATAAACCTAGGCTTTGTTACCCCCCACAGCTCTGTAACAAAATTGTGTTCCTGGTGAGCTTTGTTGGCAACCGTGGGACCTTCACCCGTGGCTACAGAGCAGTCATCATGGACATGGCTTTTCTCTACCACGTGGCTTATGTCCTGGTCTGTATGCTGGGCCTCTGCGTGCACGAGTTCTTCTACAGCTTCCTGGTAAGTACGTGCTGCTGTGGAGGGGAAAATTTTGCAAAAATAGAAAATACCGTTACCCATGCAGCTGTCTTCAATTTCTTCCTGACAAATCAAGCCAAATTGTGTATTTTTAGTATGCCATTGTGTTGCTGCCCCTTAAGAGCTGCTGTTTTTATTAGAACCTGTTTCTGTTAGGACTTATTTTACCTGTTTTAGAGCTGAAAGTTTGCTCCTTTCTTCTCAGACAATCACGCAGCCCACTCCTTTTTCCCAGCTTTCTCCATATTCTGTATCCACTGTTCCTGTGTCTTCTGGCAGTTGTAACATTTTGGCGGCAGTTGTCCAGGGCTGTGTGCATCATACTCGTACCAAAGGATCCCATTCCTCAATACATTCCCCAGTACATTTTTAACAAATTACTTGGGAAATGGGGATGGCATGCCTTTGGTGTGGCAGGAAAATTCATCACTTGAAATGTATCCCACTTAATTTTCTTTTGTTGCCATTACCCAGATGGAATGCCTTTTAGTAACGTGGTACAGGTGAAGTGAAAATGAATCACACAAATTATGCTAAACTCCATTAACTGTTCCCTTCATGCTGAGTAGCAGTAAAAGGTGTTTCACTGCTCTTGTTTGCTAATCATTTTGCTCTGTAGTGGAACATGTGAAACTTGTAGGGACACTGAGTAAACTGTGGTCATTATATTTCCTGTTGTATTTTTTCTCAGCTTCTTGCATAGTGGTGAACTCCCAGCATTTCAAAGATGTGTTAAGCACACTAAAATTTTCAAGAGTTCAGTGCTAACTCAGGCAGAGCTCCTATTGAAGTCAGACTTTCCAGATTTTGACATTCAAGTCTGCTTCAAAGTTTGTGCAGATTCCAAAGGAGCCAAGATTGTGGCTGTAGCTGCAGGACCTTCTTCAAATGGATGTAACTCTCCTGCTTAAAAAAGGCACAAATTATTTGCTGTTCTTTCAATGAGTTAGGTGATGTCTATCTTAAAATACTTTGCAAAGTGTCAAGCAGCTTAAGAAACATTTTATGTATTTACTTTTTTCGGTGACTGCTGTTGACCAGTGTCCATGATTCATGGACTTTATCCACATAGCCAGGTTGCTTCCAGGTGTTCACTTAGGCATGGATGTAGTCTAAACTCTAATATTTGTTCATAACTGTCTCCCCTCTTTCTTTATTATTAATCCTTTCACAAGGCTGTCAATTTCAGATCTTATAAATTGATCTGCTTCTTCTGTGGAGCATTTTGATAAATCATAGTGTGTTGCTTTATATCTGTAATCTGAGTACTTTGAAGTAGAAGTACATACATTATAGATAAGGCCAAAAACACTACAGAACATCAAGAAAATTGTAGGGGAACAAAAAGGTTAAAGGTTCTTGTAAAGCTCCTGTCACGTTTAATTGCTGGTTTAGGCTTTTGACATTTAAAGCTATATTATCTTTATATACAGTTTTCTTTAAAGTTAAATACCAGGAAACCATATAGTG
The DNA here is from genome assembly GCF_017590135.1 of Pyrgilauda ruficollis. Taxonomy (NCBI): domain Eukaryota; kingdom Metazoa; phylum Chordata; class Aves; order Passeriformes; family Passeridae; genus Pyrgilauda; species Pyrgilauda ruficollis. The sequence goes on along the minus strand of NW_024522206.1, from coordinate 319,184 downwards.
CAGGGTAGAGAAGAATAGAAGTTTCTAGTCTTATACAAACAGTGACGTGAATTTAACTTTGTCCTAAGGAGAGGTGCCCCCAGTCCTTGTCTATGTGACATTTACATGATGCCATGTGCTCAAAGAAAGTTTACAAATATGTTATCACTTACATGTATGAGTGTATTTTTGAGTTGTAGCCTGTGCACGTTTGTCAGATGAGATAACATGAAAAATTACTTTGTAGATATAGATCCACAGTATGAAGACACTGTTTAAATTTTAATCTAGCTTGGTTTTAAACATGGGGAAACAACACATCTTGATGGTAGGTGTTGTCCATCTCTGGATCAGGCTCAAATATATTTTGTGGATTTTGCTATAATTAATTTAAAATTTAAAGTTCTGTGCTAGATTTCCTCCTCCATAAGCATGACCAGCTCCCACTGAGATCATTGTGAGTTTATGAAGCTGAGAATGTAGAACATGGCTTGATGTATGTTTCAATAGTTCAGATTGTTTTCCTATGTAGCATCTATACATTGCCTCATTTGTATTCTTTTTTCCTCTACTCTCTGCCTTCCCCAGCTGTTTGATCTGGTGTACAGGGAGGAGACATTGCTAAATGTGATAAAAAGTGTTACCCGGAATGGCCGTTCAATTATCCTCACTGCAGTGCTTGCTCTCATCCTGGTTTATCTCTTCTCCATCATTGGCTTCCTCTTCCTGAAAGATGACTTTATCATGGAGGTTGACAGGTTGAAAATCAGGACCTCTGCTGCAGGTATTGGTTTTTATATTAAAAATTCCTTCTGATGTATGCCTTTTTCTGTCTGCCTAACCTAACTTTTCATCTAAGGACATCAAATTTCTTTATTTGTGCCTGCATGAGAGCAGAACTAATTCCATGTACCTTAGAACTCAATTAAGTCTCTGTGTAAAATTTAGTGTGTATAGGGTTGTTTTGGTCTGGGCTTATTTGTTGAAATGCTAAAATCTAACACATTTGATTTATTATGCTTACTTCACAAACTCATGATAACATTAAAAAAAAAAATCTGTATTTCCTAAATATCTTCCTAAGTGAAAAGCAGGTCCAAGTGGATTGTATTGGCTCTCATCCCACCTTAAAAGCAGCTCATAGTAATTTCTGTATACTGTATGAGGTATGTGATCTTAACATGTTCATTAGCTGTATTCATTTCATTGCTTTTTAAGCTTCATCCAGCAGCATTCACATTTCTACTGATAGGAGCATCTTTTAAATTCAGTGTGTATTTCACAATCATCATCCTTAGGGTATAATCCTGGCTTCAGTAAAGTCATTGGGAGGTTTGGAACCAGTTTTAAAAAGGCCAGGCTTTCAGCTTTCTGGAATGAGAGAATTTAGCAAAGTGAATAGAGAGTTACAAACTTGCTTTGCTAGAAAAGAGCCAGGTCTGGTCTGTTGAGAGCTTTGTGTGTGCTGCCAACCAGCCTGCTGGGAGCATGGGCAGGGGAGTAACAACTGACTGCAGAGAAATACTTGAGAATAGCTGCTGACTTCCAGGCATGATTTTCCCAAATGCAGAGTTCTTCAGACCTGTACACAAGCACAGAGCTGGCAGAACCCAGCCGGGGCTGTGTGCGCTCTGTGTTTGCCAGTCTTTCCCTGAAGTTGTTTTTTCAGAATTTGAAGCTCACAAACAAGGCAAAGGTCATTCCAGACTCATGGGCCTGGCGTACTTCTGCAGCTGGTTCAAAACCGTAGGAAAAAAAGGAACCTGACAAATTTCTTTTACATACTGTGATTTTTTCTAAATTTTTTTTTAATTTTTTTCTGCCACTGATCATCCATTATGGGCTAAATTGGCTTATATTTGACTTACCATTCATTTTTGGGACTGAACTTAGGGTGTCAAGTTTCACTTTGAAAGGCAGTTGTGACCATCTTAATGAAACAGGCTACACACAGCTCTGGTCTGATGCAGGGGCAGCAGCTCCTGTGTGTTTGTGTTGCTTCTGTCGAGTTCTTGGAAGATTTTTGTGGTGTGGGTGTGTTCTTGCTGGCTTCATACATTGCCATTTCTGATCAAAAACTCATCAAGAAAGTATGCTGACTGCATGTTGATGGAAGATTATGCTTCCCAGGACAAGTGCTTTAATTTTTTTCTGGATAAAGTAGCAGAAAGAGTAAGTCAGAGTGCATGTTTCCTGCATTACACATACTGTCTTAGACTGTTACTTTGTTGTATAGTTTTGCCTTAATTTTTTTCTCCTTAAACCTTTTTGTATCTCTGATTTGAAATGCAGAAAATTGTTGAAGGTGTACAACAGAAAATTGGTTTGATAAAATCAAGCTGATGTACACATTTACCACTTTGGGAATGTTAAATTAGCGTTTTACACAAACCCATACATATTTACAAATGAGTACCAAACTGTGTTATAATCCTTGAAAACCCTTAAATATTCTACATTCAGGATAACTGAATGTCAGCCTGGTGTCCTTCTTGTCAGCTTTTGTGAATAATTTATCTAATGGTTTTTAAAACTGACATTATTTTCATATCTGACAGTTGTTTCTTGCTTTGAATACATTTTGTGCTCACCAGAAGCAGCTGCATTTGATGTAGATTTACTAATTTCAGGAGATGAAATGGGAATAGCTGTGATACAGTAAATGTAAAACTGTGTTTTTGTTAATTGTGATTGCTTTGAGCTGTTGAGGCAGAATCTTTCAAGGAGGGAGGAGTTGCTGGTGTGATTTGTTCTGTTTTTCCTTCGTAACTCTCCAACCTGGTGCTTCGCTCCTACAAAATAATGATTTAAAACTTAACATCAATGTAGTGCCTGTCTTTTTGTCAACATCCCGCTTTTCCACAGGTATTGGTGAAGTTCCCACTACAACGCTGACATCAATGATGGGAGCCTGTGCAAAGGAGAACTGTTCCACGAGCATCCCAGCTCTTAACCCAGGTCAGTACAGAACTTCCCTCAGACTGATGATCACTTAGAACCGAGGGATCCCTGAAAATGTTCAAGGCCAGGTTGGATGGGGGTAGGAGCATCCTGTTCTGCTGGGAGGTGCCCCTACCCATGGCAGAGGGTTGGAATGAGATGATCTTTGAGGTCCCTTCCAACCCAGACATGTGGTTCTGTGATTCTTTGATCTGTGTGTTGCTGTTGCAGAGACTTCTGCTGGTGTGAGAAGTGACAATGACTCTTGTGAGTCAGAAGTGCTCAACTTCTGCAAGGCTTGGAGCTTAGTTGGCAGCTTTGCTGTTAATGGGAGTGCTTCCCACACCTGATTTCCAAATGCACTGACATTAATTTTGTTATTAAAAGAGCTTGCTGAATCATTATGCTTGAATGTACAGTTTGCTTCTTGAGAAGTGACTTAGCAGAGAGAAGCAGCTCATTGCTTGTCTGCAGCATCCTCACCTGCACACACTGAGCCTCTTTTAGATCCAGTTTGGGCCACAAAAATTAATTTTCATGGCATAGCAGATCTATCAGCACATTTTGTGTATTTTTTCTATATGTATCTGGGCCAGTGCTGTACTGTAGCCAGAAAACCTAAGAACCCAGATCCAGGCCCACATGTCTCTCTCCCACTCTTTCCATGGAGCACAGTCTAGTTGAGGTGGCTGGTGTTTCAGTGCAGATTTTAAGTTTGGTTTGATATATTGTGGCCTTTGCAGTGGAGGTGTGTGCACAGTGGATGGTCTGCAGGCTCAAAGTATTTATTGCCACAGTTGCCTGTGGTACCTGGGGGCTGAAAGTGAGGACATAAAAAGTCCCTTATTGTGTGCCAGTATAATGTTGTTTCATAAGCTTTATTCTTCTGCTAATTTTTGAGTTTTTTAGGATCAAAGCCTTCTGGGAGAGGGCTATAAAAGCAGGCTTTTTCTCCACAGCTGGTGTGTAAACAGGCCTCATAAACAACATGGGAAGCTGTCTGGCTAGATAGAGAAAACAGTCTAAGAGCTATGGGCAAAGCTGCTGCATTCAAAGAGTAATCAATCAGTAAAAAAGATGCAGTACGGCTTTTGCCCAGCTCTTTAAATGATAAAAATCTCACATTTCTCATTGTTTGGGTACTGCACCTTTAAAATCAAACCATAATGAAAGAGGTCTGTACAAAACATCTAAGTGCACTCTTTCTTAATCTTGAAGAAATTTTATTTTTCCAGTGCCATTAAAACCCACCAACATTCAGCAAAAGCAGTTTTGCTCACCTTAGTCATTGGTCAAAAGAATTGTTCTACTTTCTGTCTTTTCCTGGGACAGATTTCCCCTCTGGCAAAAGTGTGAGCATGGTGGAATGCAAAGGCATGAGATCACCATCCCTGGAAGTGTTTAAAAGCTGTGGGGATGGGGAACTTGGGATATGGTTTAGTGGAGGGCATAGCATGGTTGGGTGAGGGGTTGGACTGGGTCTCAGAGGTCTTTTCCAGCTTTAATGGTGCTATGATTCTGTGAGACTTGGGGAGTTTCAATTGCAGCACCAGAGAAGTCCACAGCTGTGTGTGGGAGAGAGAAAAATGGGACTCTGCTTCTTCCTTGGGTTTCACTGGTGAAGCCTGTGCCCAGTCATTGCTCTTACTGGTGAGGGAGCTCCCTGGGGAGGCAGTGTGCTGTGCCCAGGGAGATTCCCCTCTCTGCAGCCTGCTGCTCACTGCTGCTCTGGGCTGTCAGCATGAAAATACTTCATCTCATTTGGCTCAGAGTCTCCCTCTGTCCACTCCAAAGACATTTCCATATCACTTCAGTCTATGCCTGGTGAAGTGCCTAATCATTTAAAAGAACTTCACATCCTACACTACATATCTCCTCATCCTCTGTAGCCCGTAAAGACCTGTGCTAGAAAGGTGCAGAGATACCTGTTTGTAAAATGGGACATTTCCAAAGACTCATTCCACCGCCAGACCTGGTCTTGCTCTGTGCAAGTTCTGCTGGATCCATGTGGGCACAGCTGTGTCTCACCTGATGTGCTTGTGTGGCCCAGGTAGCTGTGGGCCATCAGGTGAGGATTTTTGAAGTAAATCTCCCTATTATCCCTCCCCTGTGATTAACATTGTGGGGTGGTCTTAGCCCTTAACCCGTTTTGCCTGTGGATTAAATTTAATCGGAAGACAGCCTGCCTAATGCTGTCCAGACCCTCACAAGCCACTTTCCAGGGTGGAACTGCTTGCAAACAACCCACCCTGAACCTCAATTATTGTCAATATTGGGTCCTTAACAATAGTTATCCACAGATCAACTCCTTTCTTTCAAGTACGGGCACAGCTGGTGCCTAGAGGGGCTGAGCCTGAACTGTGAATGCTGTTGAGTGTTGAGAACAGACAGCTGAGGCAGAACATGTGCCTGTAGGGTTGCCTGGCTCCCAGCTTGAAGGCAGCTCCACATCTGGGAGTGGAACAGAACAGCAAAAACAATGTTTGTACACTGTCCACAGCCTACATTGCTGCACTAGAGGTTTCTGCCAACTTTGGGCTGTCTGGTTCTCTGGCAAAGATCTTGCAAACTGAGCTTGCTTTTCTGGCTGGGATGCTGACGTTCTGTGTTGCAAGATGTGCAAGGTGATGTATATTTTTCACTGAAGCCTGGCTTGTATATTTTTCTCTGAAGCCTGGCTTGCTATGAATTATCTCAGTGGACAGGGAGAGCTGGGTGTTAGGGCTGCTGGTAGATAATTCCCTCTTCAATTCTCAGCCCTGGATTATCCTCTCTGTTCACCAGAATCTGATCATCTGCTGCTTCCAGCAACTGTGTCTGGTCTTGTGAACAGAGAAAATGAGAAAATATTGTAGTTACCTAAAAGAAATAGAAGCTATGGCTTTTTTGAAGGCTTTTTATTTATTTTGTGGATGATCTCCTTCTCAAGCACAGCTCAAAAAAAAAAAAAGAAAGAATATTGTTTGAAAAAGGGAATAATGGCAGGATACAACAGCAAAGATTAGTTGGTATGAATAACATTACTGCACTAGTAAAAAAAAATTTAGGTATGACAGGATAAAAAAGGTTTCTTGTTTCAATCCTTTCAGTTTCAATATTCAAGCAGTTATTTTTAAATCCAGGATTATTTGTGGGAGTAGTGTCTGTAATGACCATATAGTTTAACAGGGAAGTCTGTCCTGATGTCTGCTTTTCTTTTTGCTCAAAATTCCTTCAGCAGGGAGCTGTTTCTCATTTAATTTGCCTGTGGAGCAGAAGCAGTGATGGCAAAAGCAGCAGACACCAGCACTGTCCTGCCCATCCCAGCCAGGATACATGCACCACAATCTGGGAGCCCAAATTCAAAATTAAATTTAAATCCAAATTACTGGTCTGCAATGTGAGTGCTTGCAGTCAATTCAATTTATCAGAGTCTATCTGAGTGCCCCAGATGTGGTGGTTTGGGGCTGTTAAATATGTGTTTCAGTCAACTCTCACAGCAGGATGTTGTTATTTATTAAACTCCATTGTAATGAGTGCATGGAGCAAAGCAAATGTGAATCACTGCCTTCCCCACCCAAGCAAGCGTGTCCCTAAAGAGGAAGGAAGGCAGGAGGAATCGCAGTCACAGCCCTGACCCTTCAGCCCAAGCCAGCGGGACACAGGGAACAGCTCAAGCAGGGCTCTTCAAAGGGAGGCTGTGGAAGCAGTGAGTATGTGGTGGGAGGGACTCTGGCCAAGGTGGACCAAGTCCCCCTGGGGTTTGGTGTTCCAGCCCAACTCCTCTGCACGTTCAAATATCTCCTGTACAATAGTACCCTCTGTGGCTCAGCCAAACCCACACAGCAGCTCTGCAGCACAGATAACAGAATCCAAGTTTTCAAGCTGAGGCAAGGGAGAGCCTTTCGTTTAATGTCTGTCAGACCTGTGCTTGAGCACGTGTGCTGGTGGAAAGATCACGGACAGACTGACTCAAACAAAAGCCAGCCCCTCCTTAATGGTTTGAAATGCTAACATGACTTGGCTTCTACATGAGTAGGTAGAGGAATGATTTCACAGGAAGACAATCCTGTTACAAATGTGCTTCTAATTCTCTGTTTATATTGCTTCTTGTCTATGCTGCATTTATAGGGGGCCCACTGGAAAAGCAGTGGGAGGACTGCAAAGAGAAGGGGTGCTCCCGTGAGCAGAAATGGTGGCTCTGGGTCATTAACAGCTCTGGTGGGAGCCCTGCTTGTTCTTTTCTCCATCTCTCTTCAGGCTAAGTGTGCCTGATGTGCCTAAGTATGTCACCAGCAGGGATGTGCACATGGGTGGGGATGATCAATGAGGTTCTGCATGAGAAATATGAGAGGCAGATGTGTCTTGCAGTTGCTTTCTCTAACAGAATTGTGGCTTTGTTTGATGAGTGATTGTTTGATGCTGTGGTTCCTGTTTGCAGGTGAAGAAAAAGAGGATGGAATAGAAAGGACCTGTGACACCCTGCTCATGTGCATTGTGACCGTGTTAAACCAAGGCCTGCGGAATGGTGGTGGTGTGGGAGATGTGCTCAGAAAGCCTTCCAAAGATGTGAGTGTTTTGGCTCAGGAAATGCATTACTCCCTGTGCATCTCATGAATGCCAAAGTCAATTTTTGGAGGTTATAGACAGTGTTTGTATCTAGTCTGATCTCATGTCACACAGTTGATTAATCCATGTGATTTTTAGATCCCAGATGGGATATTTAATGGGAAGAGCTAGGCTTGGTGTGATGATAATACTTGAAGGAAGGATTTCTAGATAGTTGTTTACCACTTCTGGAAAAATGCAGAATATCATAACCTTCAAAGAATTGCTAAGAAGTCAGTCCTGGGAGGCACATCTGCAGTGCTGTGTCTAGTCCTGGGCTCATCAGGACAGGGGGGACAGGGAGCTCCTGGACTGGGGCCAGCGGAGGATGCAGAGATGATTTAGGGCCTGGAGCATTTCTGGTAGGGAAAGGCTGAGGGACCTGGGGCTGTCCAGCCTCCAGAGGAGCCCCAGCTGAGAGGGGCCCTCAGCCCTGGGTGTCCCTGTCTGCAGAGAGGGCTCTGAGCAGGGCCCAGGCTCTGCTTCAGGGGCCCAGCGACGAGCAGGGACTGACCCCAGGAAGTTCCACCTGAACATTTGCGTTTATACTCAGCATGGCACCTGCCCTGGAATAGGTCCTGTAGTTTACTTGTACTGAACCAGCATGAAGATCAAACCAGAATTTAATCTGTTGTGGCATATTTTCTCTTCCAGAAGTTTCCTCAAAAATGTGGTTTATTTAAGGACCTCCATTAATATTTGGGTGGTTTCATGCATTTTTATTTAGGTTCAAAAAGAATATCTCATATAAAGGCAATCTAGCAGCACTTTGCTTGATGAGCCATACCATACATGTTATAAATAAATTCAGGATAAAGTAGGATCTCATCAGGGCTTGCAAAAGTCCAGAGACAGCTCAGATCTGGATGGAAGACCTCCCTGTGCTGGTTGTAGCAGTCTGTATCCTGTCTCACAGACTGGGAGGTTCTGCAAGAGCCAGAATTTATCCCCAGTGGAGTCTGTAAGCACTTACAGACTTTGAAAGTGACCCTTTGAAATTTACCCTTGCCACTTAGCAGCTCTTTAATGCTAATTATATTGACGCACTCCATAAAGGATAGTGCTATTATTCCCATGAATGTGTGAGAAAGAAGCAATTGGGTGACTTCAGGTCTCTGTCATGGTGAAGAAAAGCTCTTGAATAGTCCCTCCCTAGTCCTGTGAGGAAGGCTAGCAGAATTTGGCATATGAAAAGAAAGAACTGTTGCTTTGCTTGAGCTCATATGAAAATGTTTAATATTTTAGATTTTTGCTATTTTTGTACCTTATTGCAACCTTGCTATTGCAGGAGCCCTTGTTTGGTGCACGAGTTGTTTATGATCTTCTGTTTTACTTCATTGTCATAATTATTGTTCTCAACCTAATCTTTGGAGTCATCATTGATACATTTGCTGATCTCAGGAGTGAAAAGCAGAAAAAGGAGGAGATACTAAAGACCACCTGTTTCATCTGTGGTAGGTGTTACTGATCTCTTGAGATATTTGAGGGTGAAAGGAGTGAAAATTAACTATTCCTCAATAAATAAAGCTTGGACCCCAGGTGTGGTTATCTTCTACAAGGAAAGTCTGTAAAAATTACAGAGGCTGATTCCAAATTTATTCTCTCTCAGTAGGAGACAGATTTGGTTTATGAATCAAAAGCTAGCTTTGCTGATAGGTGGCTTCACAGTCTCCACCCAGAATCTGAGGCAGAAGAGCTGTGTCTCACACTTGCATCATCACCACTAATGGAGATGGGACAGCTGCTGACTCTGCTTCTCAGAGCTTGCTGCAGATGTGCAGCTTCTATTTCACAGCTCCAGAGGGGGAGCATCAGCACGAGCTGCCGATTTCAGAAGGTGATATGAAGCAGGAAACAAAAGAATTAGGTGGAAATCATCCCCACAAAGCCCACAGAAAATCACACTTATTTTGAAGTTCACTCACAAAGAGGGGCAGACCTTCTCTCCTTGGGGGACTTCACAGATACCTGTTTTTTTGTAGCCTGGATGCTGTTTCCATGGCTGTACTGACAGGGATGAATGCTGTGCAGAGCACAACATGTCTTTAGTGTCTGTGGACAGGAAATCCAGGGAGGCAAACATTGGTGATTCCTCTCCTACCTCACTTTGGTATTCTTCTTCAGAGATGTGGACCATTGCAGGGAAAAATAAATAAAAAATTCTTATGACTTGAGCTCTCTAAAGGCTGTGTGACAACAGAGCTGCAGGGACTCACCCTCTCTGCCAGGTTTAAGCCCACAAACAATCTCACTGAAGCTTAAGTGGGACTCTTTATATGTTTGATGCTAAAAGTGTGCATAAATCTTTGGAAGATCAGGGCCTGGACTGCACATTATTATACTATGTGCTTCCCAGTATACATCTAGAAAGAGTGAGAGCCAACACTTGTAAACACTTTATGGCCCTCAGCATAGAAGGCTCTGTAAAACTGTAACATATTTATTATATTGTTATTGTTATTAAGAGGAAATATCACAAAAGAGAATAAATGCTGCATTGAAAGACTTCTGTCTTTCAGGAATGCTTTCTGGCCTGGCATTTCTTGCCTGGCAGTTATGGCTTTTAAATTAAGATCTTTCAAATTTATGATCCTTTAAATAAAGTTAGGTTCCCTTCTCTAACATATTTAACAGATTTGTGTATTTTTATGTTGAAGTTTATTTTTTGGTTTTATGTTCTTTTTTTGCAGGACTGGAGAGAGACAAATTTGATAACAAGACAGTTTCATTTGAGGAGCATATAAAGGCAGAACACAACATGTGGCATTATTTGTACTTTATAGTTCTTGTCAAAGTTAAAGATCCAACTGAATACACTGGCCCGGAGAGCTACGTGGCACAAATGATTGTGGTAAGTCAATTTGGGCAAGTGCTTTATGCAACTGAGAGATGCTCCTTGCAGCTAGGGCACATAATATCTTTCTTTTCCCCTCTCTCTGAACAATAGGAGGCATAGATCTGTATTTTTAAAGATCTTTTCACGTGTCTTAGTCTGCAATAAAACCCAGTCTTAAATATAATGAAAAAGATGAAGGTGCAGGCCTCAGTTTCCAGTCTGGCGTCAGTGCTCTCATGCTCTGTGAGTTCTGCAGCCTCATTAGGCAGAGCTGGGGCAGGAGAGTATGCATTGTAACATCTGCTGCTACTCCAGCTTTGTCCAGTGTCTCTGGGCTGCTGTCCAGAAAAATAACATCTCCTGCTGCACACTGAACTGCGGGGTCAGTGCTCAGGGCTGGTGCTTTTCTCCTATGGCTGCTATAAACAAGCTAGTGAAAAGACCAAGCAGAGCAGCTACAGGGATTTGAAGAGCCACAGAAACTGCCTTGTGAAGCAGGGAGAGTACTTGAATACAGAGAGAGAAATGTGATGATGCTGGGCCAGAGAGGTGTTCGATTACATTTTGTTTCCAGCCGGCTGCCGAAGAGGGTTCGTTCTGCTCAGTAAGAGGAGTGGATTATCAAGGCTGCCTGGTTTGGGGCTTCATTTTTGAGGAATTCTGCCTGCCTGATGGGATTTTCTGGTGCAGTATTTTCTTCCCGTGGACTTGCTGGCAGTTATTGCACTGCTCAGGACCTGTGCCAGGCTCTGTGGTTGCAGAGCTGGCATATGTCTGAATCCCAGAGGAGGCTGTAACCAAATGCGCATCAGGCTTCTCTCTTTATGCACTTCTGAAGCCACGTTTCTTATCAAGACTATCTCTCTTCTATCCCTCATCAAGCCTTTGACTGGACATACCACCCAGCCTCATTACTGAGGTGCTGGGTGGCCTTTTACTCTCCAGTTTAGCCAAGGGGAAGATTCTTCTCCTTTCACTTCAGCTGTCATCAAGTCAGGCACCAGGTTTTAATCAATCCCAGCTCCTTTCTGCCTTGACAGTGCAGAAAGCTGGGTTATTTATTCTGCCTTCAGATGGGTGTCCAGGATAGCTGGGCTGACTCACCTTTCTCACTCCATTGAGAGCCTAAATGGTTAGTTTAGACAAGATGCCTAATTGGGAGCAGGCTAAAATTTGAGCTGACTGCCACACACTGTGCAGGCTTATGCAGAGCTTACCTTGAAGAACTCACATTACTGGAAATGGTGGTGTTTAGACAGGAGTGTATGCTTGATTGTTGCAGTTAAATTGAGCTTTTGTAAGTGCTATTGCCACTAGAAGGGAAGGTGCTGTGGCAAATGTGGGGAATTCAGTGCTCAGGTGCAGAGGAACTGCCTGTTTCCTTCAATTTTGAACCATCAGTCTCATTGCCCAGCTCAGGGTGTTTATGCTGTAGGCAGTAATGGACCTACACATCTGCAGTTTGGTGGTCGAGGTAGAAAACCTAAACCAAATCCTTGTAGACTCTGTTGCATTATGACAAATTATTCATAGTGGTGAGTTGTCCTGTTACTAATGGAAATATTTTAGTTTATGTCAGAAATACATTTTAATTTCTGGAACCAGACTCTGGGGCCTGTCTCATTTGTCCATTCCTCCTCTTCCTCTCCCTGCAATGTTTGTAGGATTTTAAAAGTTTGTGATATGTATGTTAAGTATTAATGTTTAATTCCAAGAGACACATTAATATTCATAGTAAGTATTTTAATCCTGTGGCAGCAGTGGTTTGACTTTTCTGATGTGTAATCCATTAATGTATTTTACTTCTGCATTAATGGCTGGAACTTCTTTTTGAATATCCAAAACAGAAAAGCACCGAAAAGTCACGTGACCCCAAGCACTGAACTGATTTCTCAAAGACCCTGTTCCTCTAAGGCAGAAGGCTGGTAGTTTAAGTGGTTAGCAGCAATCCAGATTTTGGGATTATTAAACCCTCTTTTTCCAGTTAAAGGTTATTTTGGATGCTGGAGAGGTACCTATGGATCAAGAAATGTAAAGCTTACATTGGATGAAAGTATAAAGGGTAGAGTGGGAGAAAAAAGAGAAATAAATGGTTGAACAAACTACAAGTGTCTGGTATGGGATTAGTAGTTGTGTCTTTGTGTAGTTTAAATTCCTAGTATGAAATCCAGGGAAGATGTGCTGCATAGCAAAAGTAATTGGAACTTGGTAAGTGAACAAAAAAAGGACATTTTTTCTTGGAGCCAGAGAATTTACTGTATGCCACATGCTACAAGGAATACTAAGAAATTAAAGAAAATAATCTGACTGCAGGAATGGAGTATGATATTTGACTGGAAGAAGACATTTAGAGATACAGCTTTGCTTAGGACCAAAAGAAGAGTCAAAAGGAAAACTCTTAGAGGCAGTTTTGCAGCTGTCAGACATATGAGCTGCTGTAGCAAATGTGCTTGGTGTGTCCCAAACACAGCCTTGTAGTAATGAATTACACCACAGGCAAGTGAGATGTGCTGCATTCCATGCACTAATTAAGCCTGAGCATGGCTTGTGTCATGAAGGCAGATAAGCTGATTCAGACTCTGTGACAGCCTGAAAGCTGTGTGACAATCCTTGTGATGCTGGAAGAGGTGACCAAGTCCCAGGTAGGACAGCACATCCTGGTATAGGATCTGGCAGAAAAGAGACTTGAAATTAACCTTTCACAAGGGACTTGCCAATGGAATTGACTCATTGCTGAAAAAGGCTTGTTGGGGCTGTATGGGATTCCAGGAAATATTTATAAATATGAGTGACTGGGGTATCAGGGCAGTCTTAGGTCCTCTTTGAAAAGGACAAGGTGGAATGAGATTTTATATTTCATACTATACAGAATATGGCTGAAAAAACTCTGTGAATCATACTCCTGAAAGGATTCTCTTAATTTTAATTGTTTTTGTTATGATCAGGAATACCTTCTATGGCTGCTTCTGTAGCTTTAATGGATTCTCTGGAATTTAATGGAATTCTGTGTTTTCAAAGCCAAATCACTTAAGGAGAACTTCTACCCAAATCCAGTCTTCAAGTCCTTCAATACACATAGGTCAAAATTTTGGAGTATGCTGCAGTAACTTTAATAGAAAGTATAGTTTAGCTCCAAGTATCAACCTCACTGTCCCTACAACTGCAGTAAGGAACCAATTATTATTTGCATTTGCCTACTCCTGTCTTACAAATTATTGCAAAAAGTAACATTGGAATAATGATTGGTATTAACTAAGCACCAGGAAAAGCATCTACCATTTCTGATAGTCCTTTTCTCTATTGCCCACCCTCATCAGAGCCCAAAAATATGACTGTCTACTTTGTGACTCTCAGTCTTTTCTATTAATCATTTGTCCAGAAAACAGTGCAGCATCTGGTTTGAAGGCTTGCTGATAGCACAACCCAGGAATTGCTGTGGTTTCCTTGTTTTAAAATATTATTTGAAAGGCTGGATGCCAAAATGAATGGGATTTATGTGCACATCATTGTTCACCTCTCCAGTTTTTCAGCTCAAGAAGGGGAAAGAAATATGTGGGTGATGTTGTACATAACCCTCACTCGAATGCAAGATTCTTGCAGATTTCTAAGTTCACTAGTATTTCTGTTCCAGGGGTGGTTTGCTCCCATTGTCTTGCATGTCTCTGGCCTCAAATGACCTTGAGGTAGAGCACTTGTTTTGCTTTCTTGCTCTGGACTGTGGACATTGTCTCTGCAAACTCCTGGTGTTCCCTGTGGTTTTGATTTTCCCAGAAGCTCTGTGTTTGCTTCAGTGCTTAGCATACTGCTCTGAGCAGTGATTGAAGTAGTCAGGAGCTATCCAGCTTTCATAAAGAAAGGTATTACTTTTTCTGGGTTTTTTCCTTTTTAGAAAAAAGCATCAAGCATAAAATGTATTCTAAAGCAACACACAGTTTGTACACCTCAAGCTTTATGGAGATGTTGGTGGGAATAAAGCACTTCAGCTCTTCCAGTGCTGCCCTTTATTCTTGCACACTATCTTTTATCTGTTATTGAGTGAAATATTAATGAATATTAAAGCAGGGCAGTAGGTTTTATTGTTTGTTTGCTCTCCAGGCCTCTTTTATGAAGTCAGACAGGTATTATACAATATCTGAAGAGACAGAAACGTAGAAAAGCTGGCTGCATGCCTTGTGTTTGCACTTAGAACCTGCATGAATGATTCCTCTATTGAATTTTCATTCCTGTAGAAAAACCCTGTTTATGTGACCCATTTGATCAGAAACACCATCGCTAGCAAACCTAGAGATGCACATAATTTGTGTTACATTGATACAGCAATCTTTGAATGTTCCTTGTGTCCATTTGTCAGAGGAGACAGTTTAATGTGATAACTGGAACAATGAAGGTCAATGTCCAAACTTTCATACTTCTTTTTTCAGAGGTATAATTTTTACACACATATTTCACCCAAGCCTTGGTAGCTGTAAATACATATATAGAGGTTAAAAAAAAAAAGGACGTGATTAGTTACTGAATTTTTGCAGCTCAACAGAGATATGAATTAGCCTATGATTTGTACCTCCATTCATTTTCAAAAGTAAGAGGCTATTGGCTTAGCAATTAAATTAATTATTTTTCCCACTGAAAGGAATGAAACACTAAAGCAAACAAAGCCCTGAAACTTTCATTCTCACATGCTCTGTCCACAGTTCTTAGCAAGTTTCATAATGGCTTTTATCAGCATTAGTGGTACCTGTCATAACTACATAATTACAGCACCTAATTATATTATTACTTATTTACCCTAGTTATGTAATTGGATCTAATTTTGCAATTATGTAACTCCTCAGTCAGCTGAAAAATGCTCTAAAACCAGCCTATGCTCCTAAGAGTAGAAGATACTGCGGTGAATTGGACATCTCTCTAAAGCAAGGCAATCTTTGCTGGGAAATTACACGTTCTTTTCTCCATTATGGTCATTGGGACCATGAACCTTTTATTCCCATCCATGTGGGAGGGAGGAAGCAGTACAGATAGGTTGAGCAACACCAGCGTGAAATTCTGAACAATTGTCTTCTGATTCAGTTCTTTTAAAAGCACTCATGTCTCACAACAATGACCTGGCATTGGCTGTGTGACAAAATATTTTAATGGTTTTATTTTAAATATTTTGAAGGTGTCAGCTTTTTTTTCATTATTTTTTTATCTTAAATTATTAAATAAAAGAGGTATTTAGCCATGTCACAAGGAAAAATGCATTCCCCTTTTGAAACATTCTGATTGTTTTGTTTGCTGTTTTTAAATACTGAAGTTTTGAAAATGTAGTGCTCCTTTGAGCTGGTGGTTTTGTTTCTGTTCTTCCTATCTCCAGCATCATGGTTTTGCCTTCTTTTTCTATTAGATACCCAGAAGTGGGTGTTAGATTGAAAAGCAGCGCTGGGAATAATGCCAAATGAGCCATTGAGAAGCCTCACAATAGTTGTCATTCTGCCCATGCTGTGTGCTGGGCAGCGCCAGCCCTTTTCCCTTGGCATCCTCCTCTCTCCTGCCTCAGTGCTCTGCCTTTTGCTGTGTTCCCACCTCAGGAGGGGAGATGTGATGTGAGCCATGGCAGTTCCTGGCTGCTCCCAGGGGTCAGGTTGTGGCCAGTTGCTCCATGAGGCTGTGATCCCCCCCAGTACAGGAGCAGGACGAGGGGACAAGCTCCCTCCTAGAGCCCGAGATGCTTGCGTACAGCCGCTGGCACACCTTGCAAAAGGGATTTTTTTCATCTTAGCCAACCCCAGCAGATGTAGCCAAGTGTCAAAACAGCCAAGGTGTGAGCCAAGGGCACCTATGGAATCCAACAGCTGTGGGTCAGGTGGCTCTCTACCCGTCCCCTCACACCTTGGGGGAGGTTGCTCCAGGGTTACTCAGTGAGCAAGAGGCATTTCACTGATGCCAGACTCTGGTGTGCTTCCCTGATGTCTGACAGAGTCAGTGGCCATCCCCGAGCGGGCCACGTGGAGCTTTTAGGGGAGGCAGTTCCAAGGGAAATTCAGGCAGGAGAGGTGGAGACAGCAAAAAAGCGCTGTACAGAAAGGGGAAGGGCATGCTGACAGCATAGGGGTTTGTGGAACAAGCTGTTCTTTACTGCTGACGATTTTTGTCAAAGAATGTAATAAAATTATATGTACTAAGAGGGCTGTTGACCTCTGCTCTTAAAATAAAGCTTCTTTGCAGAAGGAAGAAAAAAAGTTCTGACATCCAAAATTCTTCTATTGTGTTATCCATCACCCTTTTGAATTTTGGAGGTAAAAGTTTTTTCTACTAGTTCTGTAGATATTCTTACTGCATCCAAGTATCACAAAACATCATATGGGTAGAGAGGATGACCTAAAGCAGAGAAATGTCAATCCAAGGTAGCATGAATGCTGCAGGATGGGCACTTGGGATCTCAGGAATACACTCCATGTGCTGTTCACATGCACTTTGGTGATTCATCCCAGACAATTCCAGGAGTTTCCTCCCCCAGAAATCCACCAGACCCTTCTGCCGCAGCGAGAGCAGAGGGGAGAGGACTAGGGACATGTTTGTTCACTCCTGAGCTGCTGCAGTTCACAGCCCAGAGTACTAATGTGAAAATTGATGGCCACTGAAGTCACGGCAGTCTGAACTGCACTGGTTGAGGAGAGGACACAGCTCTGGTTCTGCTGCCTATGGATAGGTGGGATAATATCAGCAGGAAGAAAGGGCACCAGCTGTTTGGGGTGACCCCTTCAGCTGCTGCAGCTGAATCTGCCAGGGATGGTGAGCTGCTGCTCCTAAACTGGTTCACTGTAAATAAACCGTATTTTTGAGGCTTCCTCATTATCATTAATTCTAGTTCAGCATGAAATTTCTGATCTGCAACTCACAGGCTTGAAAATCCTTACAGGACTTGTGCACGCAAATATTGTGCTGGAGTGGGGCATGGGGTATAGCTTTTGGGAAGTTAATAATGGTCCCATTGTTAGGGCTGGGTTATTTTACTTTTTAAGACCGGGGTTATTTTACTTTTTTTTTTGAGCAATCCTTTGCTCCGAAAACTAGCAGATGTTATCAAAGCCAAACCTGCAAGGATGAGATGTATGTACACATCATTAAGCAATGCAACTTTTTCTTAATTACTTTTAAAAGGCTGATAGGATGCATGTCGTGTTATGAGTAATTACTTACCATGGCAGTAGCACCAAGAGCACAAAAACTGGCTGCTAAATAAGATCTGAGGTCTCTGAGCTGGGCTCATTTCCTAGGAAATGCAGTGTTGGTTTTGTCTACAGTTGGGTTTTCATAAAATAAGCAGTTAAAGAAATACACCTAAATAGATGATTTACAGCTCCCATTTTTCTGTTGTGCTCAAAATAGGAGACTGAGTGAGAATGCAGCTCTCTGTGCCCTTCCACATGGGCATGGGCCCTGTGGGGAGTCCAGGGCTTTGGATTAGGTGCACCAGGTCCCAAAGAAAGTAATTTTTCTGCATCAAGCTCTGCCCCAAATCCACAGAGGAGCTCAGAGTTGATCGCTATTGAGTGATACAGTCACTAAAACAGAGCCACCCTGAGATATCCGAGTGTTAGCCAGGTTTTACATGGACAGAATATATTAAGGCACTATTCTTTCTGCTGCTAAGTATTGAGTTATTTTTCTACTGTTGATTTTCTTGTTCCTCAAAAATAATTTTCATTTCTGTGGGAAGACCACTGCTATTTTAGCTTCTCTGTACAATTTTGCCTCTACGCTATTATCTCATTAAAGTGCTGAACACCTCCCTCTCTACTTCATAAAATAAGCAATCACAGTAGCATGTCTAATTAGCTGCTTTCTTGCTCATTTGTGTTTCTCAAAGCTTGAAAAGTTAACATCACATGAGGACTTTGCATCTTTGCACAAAGCTCCTATTCTTCAAGACAGCTGAGCATCTTCTTTTCTACTTGAAGGGTTCTGCATCTTCCAGCAATGGGCTTTTTGGCCTGCCATAAATAATTTAGTTGGTCTGCTTGGCTCAGTGATGCATGAGACGTGGGTAAATAAAGGGAAAGGTGGGCTTCATTTGATACCTCCTTGCAAAAGCTTGAGGTTTCAGTAGGTTTATGTTTATACACATCCTTTTCAGACAGGCAAAATTAATTATCATGCTGCTGCTTGAACAGGAAGCCATGGATCTGATCCGACCTCCTTAGAAATGATGTCATTAGCTGGGCAGAAGAGAGCTTGGTATCCAGGGCAGGTGCTGCAGCACAGGCAGGTTTGCTGTGTGCAGTGAGGGGATGGTGATGACCTTTGTCTCCCAGCTGACTCGGGGAGGGAATGGCCATGGCACAAAACCCTTGTCTCTGCTCAGCCCCTCACATTCTTGTTAACTTGTAAAGCACCAACACAATCCTGTCCATTTCCTTCTTTCCTTTAAAATCGCTTCTGTGTACACAGCTGTGATGTAATTGCAAGTTACAGAGCAGAGCCTAAAACTCCTCAAAAGTATATTCATAGATATTTGGGGCTTTTTTCCCCTCTTGAAATCCAGAATCAGCAGCTTGATGCTACCCAGACCTAGTCTTTTTGGCCCCTGTGATATTGTGGCTCACTTGCAAGCTTAGCTTGATTTCCCCTGTGTTTTCAAGATTTGGCCACCTGTCTGTTTAGGCTTCAAAGATTTTGCTACAAAGATGGGTTCTGCCTTGATAATACAGTGTAGTCACAGCCTACTTGTACTCCTTCCAACTTCTCCTTGTTCAACTTGTAAATTAAAATAAATTAGCTGAGTTGGGTTCCTGTTTGTTTGCATACTGCTAGCCTTAAAAACTCGAGGAGGGGTCTGGACATGAGGCTGTGTTCCTTGAGACTTGCACATCCCCAGGAGTAGGGAGAGGAGCTGTTCCAGCTGGAGCACCCCGAGCTGAGCAGCGCTGCTGGCAGGACACGGGCTGCAGTTCCCTGCTGGAATCCCTCTCGCCTCAACCTGCCAGAGACTGGAGCTGTTAACTTTCCAGGCAGCCTGCAAAAGCTATTTTTTATCCCTTTGTTAAAGAAGCCTGTGGCTTGAGATGGATCTGTGTGTGGGCAGACCTTTAGTCTGTGATTCCAAGTGATGGAAGGGCTCTCCAAGGCACTGTATAGGTACCTACTGTTGCAGTTAAAATCCTGGCAGTGACAGAGCCCTGATTCTCCTGGGCCTGGCTGCACAGGGCTTTGCCAGTGAAAGCTGGACCTTAACTGGGATCACTGCTAGTGATAAGAAGTTGAAACCCAGAGGAACAGTGTGATGAGCAGATCCTGAAACGTGTCAACTGAATTAATTTGATTTTGTTCGATGGGAGAAGCAACAGACACAAAACATTTCAGTGCTGTTTGAGAATATTATTGCAACATGTGAAAACAATTATTGCTCTTTGTATTACAGTGGTACTAAGCCTCTGGCTGCTTGAATGGGAAAGAGACTGAAAAATTGTCTACAGCCAAGACAGATAACTGCAGATACTGAGGAAGAGAAGGACAGCGGGGTTCCTCAGAGACATGAGGGCAGTCAGTAAAAGAACAGAGAGATGAATTTATTGCCTTACCAGGAACTACATTTAAAAGCAAATAGGCCTGAAGTTGTTGGGACTCAAAACATAGCAGTGAGATTCTGCAAGATGCAAACCAGGGAAAGGCTACAAAAAAAATGCAGTTCTGCTTCTGACCTCTCACAATGCAGAGGCAGCAAGACTTGGGGGGATTTAGTGCAACATTGGCATGAGCTTGATTTACAAGGTGCTACAGATATGATGAAGTTACTTGTTTGCTGAATCTGTCATGGAAGGAAAAATCCACTGGCCCATGTTATTCTGCATGGATAAGTTTCTGAATTTGTGTAGCTTCGGTCTCATTGTGCCATTTATCTTTTGAGATCAGCTTTATGCGATTTGTGTCAGGCTTTTCTATTTGGTTGCAAGGCTGCTTTGCAGAATCTTCTCTCTTGTTTGTGTGGTGGATGTGTGTATGATAAAAAGCTAAGATTGCATCATTTTTAATAAAAGCAAAGATGTATAGCCTAGAGAAATCAGATTAGTTGTAGAGAAAGAAATCAATCAGGTTGGCAAATTGCATCTCTGGGACAAAGTGCAAAATGTTTGTTTCATACAGTATTTATTGAACAAATCTGTTGAGAAGATGGTTAAAAATGCTCTACAAGAAAAAAAAAAAGGAACTATTTTGTTCGATTAAATGGCATTGATGTATTTTTTACATCATGAATTCTTGCAATATTACCAACAACAATCCCTGATAAAGTACTTTGCACAATTGCCTCACAGGGCATTTTTAGATAAAAGTATATATCGGAGATTGTTAAGTGGTTGCATCCAATTTATATATAATGGAACCCACTACAGCCATCCTCCAAAATTCAATAGATTGGGAATCACATTGCACTTCTGTGAGTTTAGGCTAGTAGGAGCTCTAAAGAGCCTCCAAAACAAACAGGCAGCTTTAAATCATGTTTAATGAACCCTGTGTATTTTATACACTTGTGATTAAAATGTTTTGTTTCTCTTTTTTATTTTGCTGAGTGATGTCGAAGGAAAATCCTAAGTTCAGACCTGTGAAACTCATCATCTGCTTGTTCTCAAGTGAAAATTCAGTTTAACTGAACGCAGCAAACCATTTAAAATGCTGGACTGAAAAAAAAAAAAGAAAAGAAAAAGCAGATCTGTACAAAGGATCCATAATATTTCCTAGCAAAAGCACTAAATGAAAATGCAGTATAGGCAGATAAAGGGTCATGCAGTACCATGGTGTTTTTTTCTTTTATTCATCTATGCCTGCAGCCTTGAAAACAATCCACAGTAGACACAAACCTGAACAAATAGAGGGCCCAGTTTTGCTGTTTCCCACTTATTTCCTGAAGGGAATAAATGTGCAAGTGGATAGGTGGCACCTTGTGTGCTGCAGCCAGACCTGCCATGGGGCCAATCTTTGGCCATTGTGCCTGCATGGGCAAGGAGCTGTTCTTGCTGTGGAGAGGAAGCCACAGGCAAGCATTTGAGCAGAGCAAGGGGTCAGAGAGCAGCTTGATAGTGTTCAAGCCCATAGAGCTGGAAGGTGGCCATTGCTTGGTGTTGTTTTGTCAAGAGATGCTTCATAGAGGAACTTAGATCTTAATCCTCTCCTCTGAGTGGTACTCAAGTATGTGCTTTTATGATTGTCCAGGTCTTTTCCAGCCTTAACGATTCCATAATTTTGTGCATGTGTAAGTTGTGTGCATGATTGTATCCCTGCTTAAAAATCTGTTCTGTGTGGTGATAGTCAATAATTCTTACTAATTTTCAAAGAAAGTGTTACTCATTCAGTTGTCCTTTCATACTGCCCCATGTGCAAAATACATCAGAGTGAAAATGGGCCTGAAGCAGGAACATTCAGGACTCAAAATGCCTCTGCTCTGGCAGCATCCTAAACCAGAACAATTGCACTGCCATCAGCAGAGCTCTGCCTATGTAAAGCTGAGAACAAGGTCAAGTCCTGAGCCTCTGAAAACTGAGTCTCCAGCTGAGTCTTTTTTTATTTCCCAAAGATTCTGTTACACCAAATTGAAGCTAAAGCCAGGAAATGGACAGTACTTGCAAAATACAAGGTGACAGGACCAGAGAATTAAAGCTAAATGTGAAAAAATCCCCAAAACATAAATTTCAACAAATATGCTCCTGAATCCTGTGCTTCAAAAGCTAGGAAGCAGTGGTCATGGCTTGGAGTTTACTGTGGAGTTAGACCCTGATCCATTGGATCAAACCAGCAGGCACATTGACAAAAGCAGGTCCAAATTTGTGGTGTCCTCACCAGCTGGATGGTACATACGTGTCTAAGGGGGAGACATCATCTATGGCCTGGTACTGCAGGGGATGTTTACATTGCAGTGCGATTCATGCCACTGGCTTTTGTCTGGAGATTAGCGTCTGGAGTGTGCTGCTGGCGTGTTTTGTGAAGGAAAATCAATATTAAAACAGGAATGGGAGAAGGGAGGCTTCAGCTTGCTGGTGCAAGCAGTGTGGGAGTGGGAAAGGCAAGGGGCCGGAGAGGCTTCGGAATTCTGGTCACTCTAAACAAAGCCAATGGGAAGCAGTGATGTCGCTGCCAGGCTCGGCAGGGTTCTGGCCCACAAACCAAGCATGAACTCACAGAAATGCTGTGGGGGAGCAGCAGGGGAAGCAGAGGAGGGAGGAAGAGGTTAGAGGTTAGAGTTGGAGGCATTTTGGTGGCAGAGCTGGGGCTTCATGGACATCTCGGCCTCTCTGCTGTGCCAGGGCTGCCCGGTGGTGCTGAGGGAGCTGAGCCTGTGGGGTTCCACAGCAGCACCCTGGGCATACTCAGCTGGGAGGGCACACAGACCTACCATGTTCCCCTGCACACAGGCTGCCCTGGCATTGTGCTGAGCTTCCCACGCTGAGACAGCTGGAACTGAACCAGAGCCTCCCAGGCTGCCATTACAAGGTTCTTCCTTTAAGGACATGTGCGCTTAATGTCAGAATATTGAAACCATACCCACGTGAACAAAGTTAGTAAGCCAGTGATTCATTGCTGTTTCAAACCTCTATCTAGCCACAGTAAATTTCTGCTCACTATTGACAGTCTGTGTCCACATGCAGGCTATGATTTACAGTTCTGTGTTTTGTATCAACAACATCTGTTTAACAAAAGATGGGAAAAAAAAGCCAAGAACATTTATTTTCTAACCTCTGTACCAGATGTTTCATTATGCACAAGATCCAGGGATTATATCAGAAATAATTTAATTATTTTAAATGAATGATCTGAAGTGTTTTTCCTAAAGTATGTCTCATAACCACTAATGACTTGAAAACATAGGAATGTGGAAAAATAAACTCATGTTTTACACAAATTTATAATTGTATCTATTTTAAGGGTGCAAATATTATGGATCAAATCCTAGCTTTTGATGGTAGTGTTGGGATTCTTGAAGATTTGCACAGGACAATGTCAATTATCAGAGTTACTAGAAAGATAAGGTGGCAGAGAGCAACTGATACAGCAGAAGAAAGCAACAGCTCAGAAATATGCCATAGGGAAGGGACAGCACCAGAAGGAGGGAAAGGACAGCACCAGAAGTAAAGGTGTCTTCAAGGAGAGCAGTGCTGGGGTGGGACGCAAGCTGAGGCTCTCCAAGCACACAGGAGCTGTGCCCTGGCTTTCTCATGAGTCCCCTGTGGTCCCTGCACACCTGCAGGTCCCTGGGTTTCACCTGGACAGTGGCTGGAATATGCTATCTCAGAGACAAAGCTGCTTAATTTGGTTTCTGCTTGCCACCTTCCAGGCAGAGTTGCTGAAGTGGGATCCCTCCCCTTGTGGCTGCTCTCTGGTTGCTGCAGCCCGGGTCAGGGTGGCCAAAAGGTCCTCTCTAGGGACACGCTGTGACTCACAGACCTGCTGTTGGCATGTGGCGTGCCCACAACAGCAGTGTGAGAGCACATTCAAACTTACGGAAAAAATTACTTTCATGATAGTTTCCATCTTTTGGAGGTAAATAAAAAGTCCCTTAGGTTTGTTTGATAACCAGAAATATTTTGGTGCTTGTCCTTTACAGAGCTTCAATTTAGGTGTCTAAACTGCCCCATAGAGCATCAGAGAAAATTCTTTGCAATTTGGGGTTTATTATCATTCCTCACCATAATTTTTGCAGGGCTATCATAAGTGGGAATGTTTTTACAGAAACACTGAGACATTTATAACTGCCTGGCCTGGATATCAGTCTTGAAGAACTCACAATTACTCAGAATTATGGTGATAGATTCAGTTGCAGCCCTCGAAAACATTCAGCCACGTTAAAATGAAAGTAAATGCATCAATGACACTGCTGAAGCAGACTGTGGGTCTGTGTTGTGGTTTCAACCTTCTTTCAGGGGGTAACAGGTGTTTCTGTTTATCTGTGAGCTGTGGGAGCTGTAGCACGTATCAATCCAGTGCAGACCCAGCCAAACCTATTAGTTCTCTTGTTGAATAAAGATTTATCTATAATTGCCAAGGTTTATTTTTATTTTCTTTGAATTACTGTTCTGGATGCATATAGATGCATAACAATTCCTAATTTCCCTCCCTATATTCTTTTACAACACAGATTGCTTATCAAATACAGTCTTAGCATTAAAGTGTCAAACAGGATTTGCAGAAAGCTATTTAGGTTTGTAGTTTAGGATGAACATTTATCTAATTGTGGATTAGCTGAATCATGCACTGAACCAAATTATTATTGTCTGTGATTAAATCACAAAGTGGTTATTGCCCTGTGTCATCTAAAGAACACGATAGCTTAAATCTTGAAAATCCCTTTTTAAGGTGACTGTAGGAGCTACATAATGCCGGACTTTTAGGACCAGACTCTGTCCCTAGACAAAAAAATAATAGCTTTCAAAATGTCCTTTGGACTGATCCCTCTCTGCTTATATGGGCAGCACATTGGGAAGACAATGGATGGGTTTATTTGCATTTCAGACATACAGAATAATTCTCAGTAAATAGATCTCTTTATACCCAGCGCTAAAGTATTTATTCAAGATGCTGGCCCAAAAAGGGGGAGTGAACTGTTCCTTTTCGTGCCTGAAAGGGCAGGGGCTGCCTGCTGGAGATCAGTGATACCCAGTTTGTTTGCCCTCATGGTGAGGGCACAGAGGACTGGCAGTGCCACTCCTCAGCCCTGGAGGCCACAGGATGACCAGCAGGGTCTCTCCTCAGCACCATTCTGCAGCGGAATTTTACCAACCCAAAGGGGAACTTGAGGGGCTACAGTCTCTCTAAAGAAGCTCAGTCTTCCTAAAGCTGTAGGAGGTTTTTTTGGAGGTTGCTGCTGTGGTTGCTGCCTGCCCACAGAGATGTGTTCCAAGGCAGCCCAGCACAGCACATGAAGGTGACAGTAGCAAACCTTGCTGATGATTGATGTGCACACTCCTCTTGTGCACCCTTCAGCAGCCATCTAGCTGAGACGCATGAGGGCTTCCAGCGCCCCTATTTTCTCAGCCTTGCTGTTAGGGCACAGCCCTCCTGATGACAGCCTCGCTGAATCACCAAGGAGAGAAGGATCATGCAGAACTGTGGGCTGTGAGACACAGAGGCTGCTCCGCTGCCCTGGTGCATGCAGCAGGGCTGGTCACAACCCAGGAGGAGTCATGAGCAGTAATCACCACTTTTCCTGGTGAACAGATAGGAGGGAAGTCCTGAAAGGGCTTGTTTTCATATTGCAACAAGGGGTCACGGGGTGGAAAGGTCTGAGAGTCACTGCATTAGAGCGTGTTCGAGAAATGAGTCTGGCACAGCTGACGGCGGCATGGCCCTCACAGCCCGTGGCAGTAGCACTGGCTGAAACTCTGCATTAGGCTGCCTTTGCTTCTCTACTTCATCCCCCTTGTCCTACTCTTTGACCTATTTTCTCTCACTGTTATCTAGTAATCTATTTTTTAAAGGCTCAGCCCAGTCTTTCCTGCTGGTCGCAGCTGATCCATCTTGCTGCTAGCCTGTGAAACCAGCACCTCCTAAAGAAACATCCCTCTGCCAATTATTCCGAAGGCATGGATTCAGCTCAGCATGAGAGCTTGATTGAAGCCAGTTGGCTGTGCCAACAGGACAGGGATGGCTCAAGAGAGGCTTCGTACAAAGTATAGAAATTCTAAACAGATTTCTTCAGTCTTTCCTCCATCCATGTTCAACTGGAGCCAGCAAAGTCAGAAAAATGGCAATATTTTGCTGAAGGGAGGACTTATCCCACAGCTCAGCCATCCCCCTGGAAAGTCCACAGAAGGGAAGGAGAGAGCTGCATAGAAAACTGCAGGAGGCAGACACAGACTTCTGCTCTGAGCCTGCCTCTCTGAGACGGAGGGTTTGAGGTTTTCCCGTGAGCTCAAGCAGCAAATCCTCTAAGCCCTGTGATTTCTCAGGCATGTGCCCTCGCCGTGGGCACCTTGAGTACGTGCACCCAGAGCACTGCACAGAGGTCTGGTCCTGGGGGAGCTGTGCCTGCAGCTGGAGCCCCGCCAGCCGAGCGGGAGAGCGCGCTGGCTCCCCACACCAAATGTCTGCTCTGCTCGTGTGCAGTCTCTCTGGCCCGCAGCCTTTTGGCTCGCCCCACCTGCCTTCTTTCCTTTTTTTTTTCCCTTTCCCCCAGCTGAACTGGCGGAGAGAAGGTTGTAGCTCCTTTCTGTCCCTGCAGCTTTCCTGTCTGGCTGACGCTGTGCCCTGGACACAGATGTCTGCTTAAATATGGATCCTGCGAGGCACAAGTTATGCTTGCGGGAAGAGTGTGGAGCAGGAAGATGCTGTGATCCGTAGGTGGGCTGTGAATTACTGCCATCCTGTGCAAGAATGAAATAACAATAACAACTAACAACATACTGCCTTAAACAGTGGTTCTTTAGAAAGATGATTTCGGTACATTTTCACAATTAATTATTTATCCAGGCAGCTACTTCATTTAAAAGCATACCGTCCACATAGCTCACCCTCTGTGAGCTCATTAATGCTCAAGCTGTGTCACCTCAGGCTAATCTGGTGGCTGTTGATTGAGTCCCATGACAGCTGTTTGCAGAGGTTTGCCCTGCTCCCTGCCAGTAGCCTGCTTTCTCTGAATTGCCTCTCCGTTCCAGGCAGGGTTCAAATTTCTGAGTGAATGCTGTCCTGGGCAAAATGGTTGGATTTCTATAAGTAATAGGTAAGGCATGACAGATAACATCCTGCACACCCCCAGGAGTGCTCCTGCACGTTACAGCTTGAAGGTGTTGGTCAAGGTGAACCCTGTACCGAGCCCATAAACATTTAAGTCCCAGAACAAATGTTTGGGGGTGTACAAACATGTTAATGACCTCCAGTTAATTGGCAAGCAATTAACTTGAAGTAAAAATAGCTTTCCCATTGCTGAACAGTAACAAGAGTGCCTGTCCCCCTATGAACACTGAAATTTTTGGCCACAGAGCCTTGTCCAACTTGCCTTCTGGATCCTGGCAGGTCTGTGATCAAAAGTTTGTTGTCCCCAGCACCAGCTGCTGTTTGTTTGTGGTAGAGACTCAGCCAACATAGCTGTCTGCCAAAGCTAATTTTCAGGCTACCCTTTAATAAAGTTCTTCAGTTCATAATGCAATGAAAAAGTAAGATCATATTGACTGGCAAAAGTGTGTGGTTCAGCAAGGGAAAGCACCGGCTGTGTGCACTGTAAAGGAACTATCAGTGAAAGCTAGGTAAGTATTTTTAACCTAAGGACAGCTTGGCAGGCTATAATGTGTCTCCTACTGAATTTCAAATCTTTCTGATCCTTTGCATGACAAAAATACACAGCTGGAGTGATTTCCTCAGATGTGTATTGCAGCTGAGAACCAAGAGGCCTGCACCTAACAAAGCTCTTGGGACTCCAAGTGGGACCTGTGGGCAGATGTTTGACCTATTGCCTCTCTGCCACCTACAAAAGTCAGCAGCATCTTTTCAAGTGGTCTCCAGTCCATGCAAACCATCAGCTTCTCTTAGAACTTGGATCAAGTCCTTACTTGATTCTCTACAATACTTTGGGGGAAAAAAGGCCCAGATTTTCCTGATATGGAACCAAACCACACCTGGCTTTCATTCCTGGAAGAGATTGTCACAGCATTTCTAGGAAGGCAATAACTGGGCACACGTGAGTCTGTTGCTGAAGTCCTGTGACTCTGGGGCTTGTGGTGGCCAAGATGAGCTGGCATGTGGTGCAGAGTGGTTCCAGCTGCAGAGCCACATCTGCTCTGTGTGCTCCACAGCATTGTGTGGCAGCAGGTGAGGTGCCTGCTGCCTGTGCCATCCCTGTCTCCAGCTGCTCCTGGCCACCTCTCTCTCCAGGCTGTGTAATGTCATGCCGAGAAGGAGGGAAGGAGGTGACACTGGGAGCCTCAGGACAGGCAGGGTGTCTGGCACCTGCACAGATTCCTCTGGATGCTGCAGTGTGGTGGAGGGTCAGTCCACAAAAATCTTTCCAAATCAGCCGGAGGTCTCTGCCTTGTCTCCTCGAGGAGTGAGGGAGTGGCAGATGGAAAAAACAAAACGAGCAAAATGCATTTCCCAATCGTGGCAGCAGTACTCGGCAAACAGACGAGCCACAATGATGGAGTCTCAGATTTCTCTCCTTGTGCAGCCTGGCTTTAGGAACTTTGGCATTGTTGTGAAGCTTGAAAGGGCTCCTGTTCCCTCCTCTGGCTCCTGTGGCCTTGCATTTGGTATCCTCAGGTGTTTCAAGCAGGAGGAGCTGTAATGAGTGCAGATACCAGAGCTTTCCAGGAAACATTCAGGTACAAGTGCAGCTCTGTTCATTGTAGCTGCCTTGAATTAAAGTTCTGTGCCTGTAGTGGCAGACAAATTTGCTGGCAAACATTTTGAAAAAAAAAAGAAGAAAGCAAAAGGCATCGATCCAGAAAGGTACTGTGCACAAACTAAGCTTAGTATAAATAAGTACACCTGTGCTTGACACCAGGCACGTGATAAATGCTCTGCTACATCCTAGCCAAAATAAATTTAACATAATATCAGCGTGTCCTGGTGGAAGATGAATGCTGGCCTTGTAAGCAGGACTGCGTGTTGCAGAAACAGGATCCTCCTGCTCCACGTGTCAGCTGGGGATATCCACAGGGAGGGTCACGTGCGTGCCTCTTGAGCTCCCCAGCAGAGCTGGTGAAAACAGGTTTTGATTTGAATGAGTTATGACCCATTGAAAATGGCATCATGTGTAACCACAGTAAATTGTCATAATGAGATCACGAGGCTCAAGAAGTGAGCGGCAAGCAAAGAGGCCACATTCCACCGGGTCCACAGCTGCCAGCCCAGGGCTGCAAAATGCAGCCCGGGGACACACTCCTGCTCCCTGGGCATCTTTGGTGATTTTGGGAGAGGACCGGGGGTTGCCCAGCCAAACAAAAACTCATTGGAAGTTTTGAGATAAAAAGAAGAAAAAAAGCTAAAATTCATACAGCTTTGTATTTAGTCTTATCCAGAGTAACAGAAGGGACCGGGCTAACATGAAGAGTGGACGAACATGAGTACTGTTAGTGCTGCCATGCTCACTCAGGCTTAGCCTAGCTGTTTCTAAATCATGCTGCTGTAGGAGGGGAGGGTTTGGTGGTCAGGACAGAGCATTACAGAGGTGAAAGGAAATCCTCCTGGAAGCACGATAAAGCCTTGGTGTATCCCAGGTTCACAGCTCTGCCGGACCAGCCTTCCTGGACCCTGCTCAGGCATGGCTGCCCTGGGCTGCTCAGCTGTAAATGATGCAGAATCATCACTGCCTTCTCTATTTTCGTAGGAAAAATAGAGGCCAAGTCTAAGACTATGATCAGTTTGATGAACTTAAAACTTTACCAAATACCTGGAGAGCATATGTAGCAGAGCTCCTGCCTTCCAGATGTCTTGTAGGTGGACTTTTGGCAAGAGCTCCTTTCTGTTCCTCCCGACACAGTGCTATTTGTGTGGGGCCATTCACAGTTCAGGGGACTGGAAGAAACACACTCATTCTGCTTGTCTTCTCAAGTTATCAAGTGCATGTGGCCCAGCCACATCCTCCCACTGCCTGCGAGGCACAGGGCAGAGGTGTGTGCATGCTGCCCACTGCAGGACCTGCTTTGTTCCCTTGGTCTCAGGGCAAAGCAGGTTGCTTTCCATGTGGCTGCCACTCCTCCTGGTCTTGCACCCTTCTGTCTCCTCCGTCTGTTAAGCTCTGCACACAAATATCTCTTCCCCTGAGCAATGGACACAATTCGCACTCATGCGGATAAGCAGCACCTTCCTGACTCATATTGTCTGTTTACAGTGGTTTGGTCATGGCTGAATTCATAGCCTGAGTCCATGGATAAAGAAACACCCAGCTCGGCCCAGTGCTGTTCCGTGCAGTGCAGGTTAGCCCTTGGCCCCGGGGTTGTGCTTGCATTTATCCAAGATGCACAGTCTGAACAGCACATTGAAGCCTAAGCCATTCCCAGGACCCCACATCTCCTATTGTGGGCAGCTGGATCCAGGTCCTTCAGCTCTTCCAGTAGAAGTGCTTGAGGCTGATCTGGAAGGCTCTTGTTTTCCTGGTGTTGCCTTGCTGACATTGCTGCAAGGACAGCCAAAATAGATGGAGACCAGCCAAGCTGAAGAGACAGAGGGGAAATGTGTCCCTGCATACACTTCAGAGCAAAGCATGGGGAGCACTGAGGGTTTCCTGGTGTACCAGAGGAGTCTTCCCAATGGGGGCATTTCTGCCTGCCAGAGCCACAGGTGAATGTGCCAACACTGTTCCAACTGCAGCACAGGTGCAGCTGTGGGGAACCCAGATTTTCCAGTTGGTAGCCTACCTCCTCTGTAGCCAATGAGAACCAAGAATAAAACTGCCTGTTTTAAATACTTTCTGAATTTACTGCTTAAGCTCACTTGCTGTGTATCATCCACTGAGCAGAAGTCCTTCTGAGCTTTTTTTTTTCTCTAGTCTCAGCTTAGTATGCAGTAGCCCTGCATAAACCCTTATTTTTCTAATGCCTTTTCTAACATGCCTTATTTTTCTAATACCCGTGTAGGAGAAGAATTTGGACTGGTTCCCTCGGATGAGAGCCATGTCTCTGGTTAGCAATGAAGGCGACAGTGAGCAAAATGAAATCAGGAACCTGCAGGAGAGGCTGGAGTCAACCATGAGCCTTGTGAAACAGCTTTCCAGTCAGCTGGCTGAGCTCAAGGAACAGGTAAGTGCCCTGTGTGGGTAGCAAAGTAAGCACGTGTGGGTGAAGGTGCTGCTTTCCATCAAGTCGCAGTCAGGACAGCGCTACAAAAGAGACTTTTGTCTCAGGAAGGTTTTATCTTTCCCTCCAGCAAGCTTTCTGGGTAGATACACTGATGAGGGTTTGGAATCAAATTGTACTCTGTTAGCAACAGCAAAGATCAGGTAAGGAGAAAACTCTGGAGGGGAATTAGTCATGAGATGCTCCTGGTGAGTGTGCAAGGACAGAGGGGAAACTGCAGAAGGGATGGGGGACTGCATAACCCAGCAGTGAAAGCAGTGTAGTGTCAGGAATAGCTGCATACTGATGGGAGCCTGGAGGAAAAAAAGCATTCTGTGTCTAGCCCTTGGGCTTTTCCCCCACTGAGAACATCAACAGTGCCCTTGTGAAAACAATTTGCAGAGCCTGTTGCTTTGCCTTTGTCACCCTTGTGCTGGTGCCCCTCCTGCAGCTCCCTCTGCTCTCTTGTGTGGAACACAAGCTGCTGGCCTCCCTTAAAGCCCTGCTCCTGCCCACATCACCTGCCTGGTATGTTTGCTCTCCCCTCAGGATGAAAAGGCCAGCTTCTTTTTTGCTGCAGGTGCTGGTCACCTCTGCTTTGCTTATTACAGTTTCAGAAAAGCATGTGTGTTTTCTTTATGGGAAGCCCTTCAGTGGCATCAACAGAGTTATCTAATTATTCCCCTTCAAATCCCTCCTTAAAACTTATCCCTGTGAAAAACCCAACAAAGGTTTAGGCTGAATGTGCTGAGACCATTGCTCATTGTGCTTACCCACAACATCCTGATGGGATTTTTTTCATCCCACTCTGGCTGAATCCGTTCTCTCCTGGCTTAAATTTAAACTCTGTGTGG
Source organism: Pyrgilauda ruficollis (assembly GCF_017590135.1). Classification (NCBI taxonomy): domain Eukaryota; kingdom Metazoa; phylum Chordata; class Aves; order Passeriformes; family Passeridae; genus Pyrgilauda; species Pyrgilauda ruficollis. The sequence goes on along the minus strand of NW_024522206.1, from coordinate 287,256 downwards.
CCGGGGCCATCTTTTCATTCTGTGATTCTACAGCACCAAGAGCAAATGCTGACCCTCTGCAGGGCTACACAACACAATAGCTACACAACAAATAATACTTTGTAAGACCTGCTGGGGGATAAGAATAATGTATAAATGAGAATAAAATGTCCATACTTTGCAGGAAACAGATCTCCCACTTCAAAGACATCCCTTACTTTTAATTTTCTATGCTGAAGAAAAGAATTCCACTCCCTGTTGTTTTGCTTATATGTATCTTGCTCTGTGACTGCTAAATAATAGTAAAAAGAAAAAAAAAAGCTCAACTTGTCTCTCTCTGCCTTTCCACCTTAGATGACAGAACAAAGGAAGAATAAGCAGAGGCTGGGCTTTCTTGGATCAAACACACCCCATGTGAATCATCACATGCCACCACCCTGATACCACGGGGAGAAGCCGTGACTAGCCTTTCATCAGTATTCCCGCTTTATTATAGAATAAAAAACTGAGATTGAGAGGAGTGAACAGTGCCTATTGTTACAAAGTTAAAAACAACCAAGTGCCAAGATGTTAAGTGGTTTAGCTCTGGGAACAATTTGTAGCTGTTTTTCATGGTTGGGAGGGACCACAACCTAGAATGTGAGCGATACAAGGCAGCTCGTTTGTATTCCCTGCCTGGCCTGGCTGGGCTGTGCTCAGCTCTGGCTCCAGGACTGGCTGGGACAGAGGCTGGGACAGCGCTTGGCCACATCCTGGGAGCCCCTTTCTCCCCAGAGTGCTGGGAAAACCAAGCTGAGCAGAAGAAGGAAAGGTGTTTATTGAGGCAAGCACGACAGCCTGGCTCAGAATCACTAGGTCGTCTCTGGCTCACTTGCCAAATAGCAACATCAGTCATATTTGCTTGGCATTTACTATTTTTTAATTACTATGTCAGTCTGTAAGCGGTGATGTTGCTTCAAGTAACTTCTCCTAGGAGGGAAAGGGGAGAAACCTCAAAAGACTGAAGGAAGGAAAAAAAAAAAAAAAAAAAAAAAGAAAGAAAAAGTTGCAAAGAGAAACATTAACGCTTTTGAATTTTAGCTGTCACCATGCAATTTCTTATTTATAACATGGAGCACAATGGATCTACAGCTGTGGGAATGTTATGCATATAATACTGACAGCATAAGTGGAAGTGATTTCTTTCTCCTGGCTTCAGATGTTCTCAGTTAATGTGGCCGTGAGGTTTCACATACTGAGAGTTAAACTGTGTTTTAAATTCAAGTTCCAGTGGAGGATTCAGGGGGAAAAAATTATACCCATAGTTTGAAGCGTGTATGGGATTTTATTAAAAAAAAAAAAAAAAAAAAAAAAAAAAAAAAAAAAAAAAAAACCAAAAACTTAGAAATATCTTTCTGTACAGAACTGTAATGGTGTCATTACCTGCCACAAACTCATCTTCAGCAAGAGTTGACTTGAGTAAATAAACACCAAATTCTGCCAGCTTTCCTCTGAGCTATGGATCATGAGTTGATGGTTTTGCCTGCCCTTTCCACTTCCACGGGTTTGCAGGGAAGCCTGGTGGGGAACAGGGGGGCAACATCAGAGAAGCTCCTTCCAGCTCTCAGCTCTACGAAAGGCAGCAGCTAAGTCACCAGTGCAGGTTTCTGCTCTATCCTGTATTTCTTGGGATGGCTTGAAAGAAAAGTTACAGAGTTTCCACAGAGCCCTAGGGGACTCTTTTGTCTTTTAGGAAAAAATTGAGGGACACAAATGGGAGTTGTGTCCTCAGTTTGCTTTCATTTTCAGTGGGTTTTGGTTACCAGATTGTCTCACGTTTGAAAATGCACCTCTTGTTACATGGAGTCACTTTTTAAACCAAAATATTTTTGCAATGATTTGTCCCTGTAAAATTTTCATTTTTTTATAAAAGATATTTTGATCAAATGAAAAAGTATTATTGGTGTAAATATTTTCCAGTTTCTTCCTGGAGAAATGCTGTTGTCCTGGTTAAGGCACTATTCAAACCAACAGGCTTAGAGTAAAGGGAAGGAAGGGGTATTTCACTCTCTTTATCCCAAATTCAAACCAGTTCTTGAAGCTACTTTTTTTTCTTATTTTTTGTGGCAGTGATGTGGCTGAGATAAAAGAAATATATTGTAGCAATATATTTATACCTTCTACCCCTAAAACATCTCCCATTGGCTTCAATTGTGTCCTTCAAAAATAGTGTAGAAATCAGAAGTTTGTGTATTTTACTGGATGAAAATCTCTTTCCATTGGCCTTAGTCCAGAGAGCACCCTGGTTGTGAGAGGTGATGGCCAAAGGAGTTACCCACAAACATAAAGTCAGCACTCATTTGGTAGAGACGCAGACCCTGTAGCTGTATTAATCCAAATTAGTTCATAGAGCTATTCAGATCTACTCACTGCTTCTGTTGCAACAGCAATTTCCTCTTTCTCACAAGTGTGGTTCTAAAACATAAAGCACAATTCAATTATAAGATTATTTATTGGGGGGTTTGTCATTGGCTAATACTGGAATGGGTTGGCACTTTTCTTGTTTACATTCAGAAAAAGCAGCTGCACTTCAGGGGAGGCTTCTGCTGCCGGAGCTGGAAGAACTTGAGGCTGAATGGGTTTGTGCCCCGAGCTCAGGGCTGCAGGTGGGTGCTGCTGGTGCTCCCTCTGACTCACACCCCAAACCATATCCCCTCAGGCTCAGAAGCCCAGCTCCTGCTCTTCAGAAGGGAGAGTTACAGTATCAAAATCAGAGAACAGATGCTGGTTCGCCTTGGCCACAGTGCCTTTCTGCTGTACATAGCTTCCCAGAGAGACGTCTATGATCAGAAACCGAAGGTGATGCTACTTACACAGACTGTAAATATATTTCACTGAGAATTTCAACATCTTTGCTGTTTCTGTCAAAACTTAGGCCCTGCCCTGCTCTCATCCATGTGAGCAACCCATACACTCACATGTGGTAAGGCAAACAGGAACCTCCTTGTGTGGATAATGGTTGCAGGGCCAGGCCTCAAGGCTTAAAGATTGTGAAATATCCTTATGAATGAGTTTGTGACAAAAATCATTGTTTTATACATATACTTATGTGTATGTCTTTGTTTAATGCAGCTGGGGTAACCTCTTCCTAGGCAAGTATAATTTACTTTACCTATTTATATGAAATTATTTCAATGAAGTTGAAACATCTAAGAGTTTTTAATGCCTTAGAGAGATTTATAATTATAAGCTCCTTGACAATTAAAATTTATATAAGTAAATGTGCCCATTGCTGCTGAATGTAACTTTTAATAAAATGTGTCATTTTATATATGTCTGTCTCATTCTTGGTGCTAAGGCTGGGGGGAAATGTGTGTTCTGGTTTGGGAAGAGCAGGCTGGGTGGGGGACCAGGCTGTGGGTGTGCACCCATTTCTTCAGCCCTGACTGGATGGAGTCTGAATGCAGCAAGGAATGCAATAATTTGTTTTATTTCAGGCACAGGTTGCTCCATCCAGGATGATGGATCCAGACGTGCCACTTTTTCCAGAGGTTGGGTGGCAGCTGGTGTAGGATTTGGTGGAATGTTCTTTGTTGAGGCCAGGGGAGCCCTGGATGAAAGTGGATGGCAGAGGCAGGGATGGTGATGGGTCAAGTGTTACCAGGTGGGGATGAGCAGGCTCAAGGCAAACAGTCTCAGGAGTTCTGCTGCTGACTGATCTTTTCTAACCTTTATGATTCCACAATACTATGATGCAGGCTTTTCTGTGTGAGATTATTTTGCACATTTTTGTCCTTTTTTTTTTTTTAATGTTTTTAGTGTAACGCTTTCAGGTAGCACATTGAGAGAGGGACCAAAGGCTCCTCTGGGTGAAAGAATTGAGAAAGACAAATTGTGTCTCTCAACTTGGGCTAAGGAAATCTGTAGTCTTGTGAAAAAAGGAAGAGCCCTCCCTACAAACCTGTGATAAACGGATAAACTACACCATACAAGTGCTTTTTTCCCTTTTTCCCAGCTGTTTTGGTTTTTTTTTACAAATAGTCAGTATTTATGAGGAAAAGAGTAAGGCCTCCTCTTAGCAAGAAAAAGCTTGCTAATTAATTAGTAAGAAAAATCCTATTAAATGGAGCATACTGTTTCTCCTGTGCACTTGTTCCACCAGCTTACTGAGATTTTGAGTAGAATTAACTTTCTTTTCTATTCTCTGGTATGATTTTAAGGCTAAACAGAAAGGAGCTTGTTTACTACCAGGTTTGTTAGATGATTTTGCACAAAGTATATTCTACGAGAAAACGGGGTTTCATGCAACGAGCTTTCAACATAAGTCATACTTTAAAAGCCCCCAAAACAGCATTAAGCTTCTAAGCTTCTAAAGGGGAGCAGTTTCACATGCAGGACTGAGAACCTAATGCCAAGGCTTTTCTTTTTCAAAATGTTTGCCCCCAAGGCACATTTTAATTCAAGAGGTGTTTCAGGGAGCAATCCTCTCCCTCGGCACTGGCTCACTCCCTTCTGGCCTGCAAGTGAATTCTGCTCCTCCCTTTCCACCACTGCTGCTGCTGCTGCTGCTGTGACAAAAGCATCTGCAGGCGAGGATGTTTTCTTTGGAAAGCACGTGCTTATCTTCTGGGGAAGGCTGCCAAGTTTATTTTTGAGAGGAGAAAGCTGAGATGTAAGGCTGATAACCTCTCTGCTGCCCTGGGATGCCCGCAGGAGCACGACTCTTGCTTGCAGGTGCCTGTGCTGAACACCCTGAATTTTCCCAGAATCATTCAAAACGCCTCAAAAGGAACTCAGGCTGTGGGGGTTTGAAATGTGCAGTGGTGTATTGCTACCACAAGCTCACACTTGCCCGCTCTATTTATATGCTGCAATTTTTCAGGCCAAAGCAGGAAGCTGCAAAGTAGAGGACAAGCAGCCTTTTTAATTTGCTATTTCCATGTTTTTCTCTTGCTGCAAACAGCCAAGAGTTAACTTTCTTTTCATACTGGAAGTTTCTTTCTCCATGTCTCTACCTTTGTCTGCTGCCGCTCAGGTAAGGTGAGACCTGGGCATGGCCTGGACCATGGGGTTTACTGATTAACCAAAGCAATAAGCTAAAATGTGTAGGAGCATGATGTTCTTATGACTTAAAAATTCTGTTTAAATGTTGTAGATCATCAACATCCAATATCTGACTCAATGTAAGCAGGTTTTCCTAGCAGCCCTTCTTGTGGTAAATCATTGCACAGTCCTCATTCCCTGATGGAGCAGCCATGTGGCCTTTGCTAAGGCAACGCACACCCGTGTGCAAGGCTGTGGGGTCAACCCAGCCACTGCTCTGTGTGGGCTCTGTCACTATTCAGATTTCATCCAGATGGCAAGAGCAGTGGGGGGATCCAGTTACAGCCCAAAGGCCCAAATTCCCTTAATAAGTTACTCCCTTCTGGCCCCCAAAATCTGCAACATTTATAGGTTTTGTTCCCAATAACATTGAGCTGCCACAAAAACTGGATTTTGGACACACCCTCAGTGTTTCCTGTAATGGCCTTCAACTGGGATATGTCAATCTGAATTTCACAATCATCTCCTAGGAGCACTTGCTGCCTTACCAAAGATATAAAGACATTTTTCCTTGCTTCTTTTTCCCTGCCCTGCCAGCATTACAGGATGAAACACCCAGGACCTGTGTTAAATCAGTCCCTGCTGTAGAGACCCATAGTTGTGTCCAGCAGAGCACAGGACAACCCAGAAACAGGGTTTGAGAAATCTATTTTCAGTCATGAATCAGTGTTGGATGATAGAAGTTGGCTAAGGGTTTGTATTCTTTTTTTTCAAGTCAACTTTTGCTGGCTTTGAGGTTGGTTCTGGCCCATTTGTAGCCCACTGGGGAGTTGCAGTGGCGGCTTTGTCTGGCACAAAAGCTCCCACCCCAATTTGATAAAGCCAGCAGAATTCCTGGTACTCCCAAAAACCCCTCCCAGCCCTTCATCGTTCTGTTCTAGGACCTGAGGGTGTTTGTGCTGTGTGTGACTGCGTGTGGTTTGCACACACACAGCCAGTCTGAGGGTATTTGGGAACACTGGAACAGCAACAGGGACAGATTGGCTGCGACCCTAAACAAGCAAAGCTGGTGTGAGTGCTGCCCTCCCATGAGAAATCCAAATCCTGCTGCCTGTGGCAGAGCTTTACCACTGACTGAGGAGTCAGGAGAGGAGATTTTGGTCCCTGGAGCTGTCATGGCTCTTCCTATGCAGGTGTAAACATCTGTCCAGGTTCCTGGTTGTCAGCCGGGATGTGGGAAGACACTAGGAGGGTATTGTGCCCCTGGGCCCAGACTGTGTGAGTTGTAAATGCAATGTGTTACAGTGCAGGGAAAGAAAGGAAGGAAGAAAGTTCAAGGGAAGGTCTCAAGGGTATAAGAAAATGTTGTCAGGGATGGTGATTTTACTAAAAGTTTGCTTTTGAGTTACTGTGAAGAATTAGTGTTACCAGAAGCTGGCTGTCCATGTCTTTGTCAACCTTGAGTGCCTTTTCAGAAGAGAAGATTCACTGGTCCACTGAAATCCCTATTGCTCGGGGTCCTCATTCTATGAACTCTGGGGTTTTTTTGCAAGTTTGTCCACAGCACCTCACTTGGAATGAGTGCTCTCTTACATGGCTAGCACAAATCTAAATAAATACAGAAATATAAACCAAGCTGGAAATTTACTGACTATAAGCTGTCTTGCAAAATTGCCTATGTTTCCTGGCTCTGGATGGGATGGAAATACCACAAAACTCACTTCTCTCATAGTAACGTGATACTTCTGCTTCCGGGCTCAGCGCAAAGCCAGAGATGGAAGCGTGTTCAAGAGAGGAAAAACAAAAGCAAAAGCAAATTATAACCATGCTCGTTTTTAACATAGCAAAATCAAACTCTTAATTAGAATGCTTGAAATGGCCACTGTGATCATCTACTCAAACGTCTTGTGCAGTGCAAGGCGTAGAGTTTTATCCATCTGCTCCCCTGTGGGACAGAGCTAACCTGTGGAAATGAGAGCTAACCTGGCCTGGAAGTCTCCATGGGCAGAAGACATGTATTTGACTCCTTTTCAGCCCAAGTGCTGCATCCTGGCCAAGCAAACCTGGTTCCTCACGGGCCATGCTGGTTCCCATTTCTCCAGGAGAGGGAAATCCAGTCTAATAAAATCTCGGGACGCAAATCTTGTTCTGCAGCACAGGATTTGTAAAAATAGCCCACATGTCTCAGCACATGGCCTTGGATGCTGGCTGGGGCATTTGGCCACTGAGCCTGTGGAGGAAAAGCCATGCCCACACTGCTCGAGGTCATCACCTCCAAGGCAAGGAGCACAAATGTGAAGTTGTGTCGTGAGCTGAATGTGGTTCTTCTGCACTCACACAAAATCTAGGCAGATATGGTGCTGCCAGATCACCTCTTTTTTTCCTGCAGATGCCTTTTTTTCCTGCAGATGTCTTGTTTTAGTGGCAAGGGCTCCCTTCATGATGGCCTTCCCTCACAGCCAGACGTTCACAGACACAGTTTCTCCAGGCAAGTGACAAGTTATCTCATGGTGTCTCTGTAATTTTCCCCATTGGGTCAAACATTTGGAGGCAGAAGTTATGTCAGCTGAGGTGTCAGGGAAAGAAACAAAGCTGTCTCACTGCTGGGACAGTGTTATGTGGCTGTGATATTGCTGTGGCAGAGAATGCCCATGGTGTGAGCAGCCGCATCCTAAGGAGAAGATGGCTGGGAATTTAGGGCACTGCATAGCTCCTCTTCCCTGATCCAACCTCCAGCACAGCACCTTCCTCAGGGTGAAACAGGACATTGATCCAACCTGCCTTTGTCACTGCTCCGCCCTCAAAAGAGAGGAGTGAACGTCTGTGTCCTCAGCACTGCCCATGAGGGGTGTCCCCTCCTGCCTTTGCCAGAAAATGTCCTGTTAACAGCATCTTCTGAGAACTGATGGAGACCACACATGTCCTTTCAGCCAAGCCAGAAAATAACCTTCAGCTAAGTCTGCCCAGGGCTGTTTTGGATCTGGTGATCTGCATTTAGAAATAGTCTCAGTTATTTTTAAATGTTGCCTGAAGCCATCTGCTCCCCTCTTCATTTTATATTTTAATTGTCATTTATAACATATTATATGAGCTATTCAAAATCCAGACAGACACTGGAGGGAAGTGAGTCCCAAGCTGCAACACACAGAAATCTCTGAAAGTTTTCCCTCGGCTTTCAAAGAGCTTGGGGCTGGCAACCCCATCAAGACAGCCCGAGTGGCTGCAGCTCTGTGGGATCCTGGCTCTGGGACACACCCCGTGCATTCCATGATTCTGCCAGGGCCAGGGACTTGCTCTTGGCTGGAGCCAGACAAGACAGTCTCTGACATCTGCAGGGCTCCTGGTGGCTGCTCTCACAGCCCAGGCACAAGGAGGTCAACTGATTTTCTCAGGTCACTAGTGCATGAGCAAATGATTCATCCCAGATTTTCCTGGCTCCTAAACCTTTGCTCAGACCACAAGGCTGCTTAGTGACTTAGCAGGGCTCTGGGGATGTCAGCTATAAATTGCAAACATGCTATGGCCAAATGACCAGCTGCGGTGTTATCCACGTGCCATTTGTGAGTCTAAAGGGGCTGGCTGGTAGCTGGGAATTACTGCCAGGGTGAGGAATGTGAGTTGTTTGATGAAGCAATGGCTTCAGACAAAAAAAAATGGTTTGCCTTGCCTCCTTATGGCAAATTTTTTCCACCTCTGTCACTTCTGCCTGACCCTGTGCAGGGCCCTATGCCATGACCCTGCAGGGAGTTGCTGCCTGGAACTCTGGTTTGTACGGCCTGAGCTCAAACTGATGCCTCGAGAGGCTACCTAGAACAGAGGTTAGACAGTGTTAAAGGAATAAAGCAGGTATTTATTAAAAGGCCTTCAAAGGATATACCTTGCGCAGTACAAGAGCCCAGCTGTGGCTCTACCCAAGATGGATGATGGGTCACAAGTTTTCATGCTTTTATAAGTTTTGGTCCTTTTACATATTGGGGCTAATTGTCCCATTACAGCTTCAGGTTATGAAGTCCCATCCTCCTACATTGCTCTCCTCAGTTCGCTGTTTTTTATACTTTTGGGGCCTGAAGCTGCAACAGTGTCCTTGTTTCTCAGGCTGGAAAAAGATGGTTTTGTCTAACTAAACTGTGAAGAGAACTTGCTAACATTTTATATGAAGTTCAGAGTTACTAAGGCAGTACAGAATCTGGAAAATATGAAAGCTAAAACTTAAAGCATCAAAACCACCCCAGGTGACAAAGCCATCGCTGAGTCCTGCAGCCTCAGCAGGGCAGGATGTCCAAAGGGCACCCTGCTGCCCCTCAAGGCTGAGTGACACCTCCCAGGAGCACAGATGTCCCAGGTCAGGCTCAAACACAACTGCACACATGTGCCAGTGGCGAGAGGATGGGCATGGATTTACCCACTCAGCCCTGTGGGATGGCTTAAACTCCAGCTAAGATACTCAGCTTTTGGGAATGATGGTTAAATGAGCTAACCTGTGCTAGGAAATGTGCTGCTGCTGTTTGGTGACATCTCAGCTTGCTCTGGTGGCACCATGGTGCTGGTGACCATCTGAAACCCAGAAATATTTCCTTTTAGGAGATGCCTCTTGATTTCCCCTTGCTGGTTGTTCTAGACTCGGACAGCAGCCAAGGACCAGTAAGTGCAGATGGGCAAGAGGGCTGCAAAAGCCCCAGGCTGCTCTGGCTTCTGAGCATCCTCACAGTATGGAGAGTTATTACCACATTGCTCTATTTTAATAATAATCTATTACACTTCAAACATATGAAATAAAGCAGGGCACTGAACATCAAGCTGCCTGAATAAGGATTTTATGTTTGTTTTTTGTTTTTTAGGAAATCCCTGGACATCAATGGGCAAACTGAGGGAGTGAGATGCCACAAAGAGAAGACAAGAGAGGGGGCCCAGCTCCAGGCCCCCTCTCAGCCCTGCAATGAGCAGCTGAGGACAGCTGGCACTAATTGACACTTTCCTTGGCAGCAGATGAAGCGTGGAGGAGACAATGGGGCCTGGGCTGGCTCCTTGTGCCCAGAGGTGATCCCCAGCGCTGAGACCAAATCTCACTGAGAGCACAGCCAGGAGACGCTGCAGCGCCTGCTCTGCTCAGGGGGGAAAAGCCTAAGTTTGGAGTGTCAGTCCAGGTGTACAGGATGTGTGCCCACCACCAGGGCACTTGATGGCAAGCCCATGGGCACACGTGAGGAGACAGCAGAGCCCAGAGTGCGCCGTGCTGCTGACACTGAGCACCAGTGGCGTGGCAAAGCCTGTGGTCACGTTGGCTGGCTGTGAGCAGCTGGTGAAGCCATGAGTCCCAGTGAGAGACTCAGCATCAGGCTTCCTGCAGGGTCCCATGCTGGGAACTCCCAGCAGGAGGGGAAAAGGTTTATGAAAAGCTCTGTGCAGTGGTGTGCTGCTTCGTGCAGAGCTGGCAAGAAATGTAAAGCTGTGACACCTGGAACACAAACAGGCAGCTGGGAAGGACAGGCAAGAGCAGGAAACTTCTTCATAACAGGACACTACTTGGCAAGGAGGGATAAAGGAAACATAACTTTTTTTAATAAATGAAATGATCATGTAAATTCTGGATTGCACTATAGTGAGGACTTTTGTGTGTACAAGCAGAAATTCCATCAGCACTGTGCTTTTTTTTTGGTAAAACATCTATTCATTATCTTAGACATCTATTGGCAGCTCAGAGGCACCATTTCCTTTTGAACTTCATAAGCAAATTCAAATGGAGAAGGGGAGAAAAACCATCCCCACTTTCCAAAATGTTCTCCATGGTCAAAAGGGCCCTGAGCTTAAGCTGCACTGAGGCTCTGAGCCAGTTGCATCAGCATCCCAGCAGTGTGACATCTGAACCCCTGTGTTTAGGATTACCACCCAGGTTCTCCAAAGCTAAAGATACTTTCAAAATTATTTCATGAAATGCAAGCCAAATAAACTCAGTGATGCTCTCCTTGTTTGTCCCTTGGAGGGGAACACTCAGTTTAGGCTTTGGTGCCTTCCCTCATCCCTCAGCACAAACAGGAGAAGCAGCTGAAGGACTTGGAAGCTGCAAGGATGAAGTGGAGCTCTCGGGCAATAACCAGAGCTGAGCCAAGGGAAAACAGCTGCAAGCTGGACACCAGCTGTGTCTAGTGCTGTCCTCAGGGAGCAATAGGAGGGGTGGTCCTTCATCTCCGGAGGTCCTCAGCCCTGCTGGTGCCGGGATTTGTCCCCATCCAGCCCTGCCCGGTGTGGTTAAGCTGTTCTGCTGCAGCTGGAGGAAACAGCCTCGTGGGGAAGAGGAGGTGGGGGCGAGGGGGGAAGGAGAGCAGCTCGGCAGCCCAGCAGGATAAGGAGCTCACAGAATGCAGACGCACGTTTGAGCTGGAGCTCCCACACAGCCACAGCTGCCTGGCAGCGCCCAGCCACAGACATGTGGAGTCACAGATTCATCAAATAATTCGGGGTGGGAGGCAGCTTTAAAGGTCATCCAGCCCAACCTCCCTGTGACGAGCAGGGACATCTTCAACCAGATCAGGTTGCTCAGAGCCCCATCCAACATGACCTTGGATGTTTCTGAGGGTGGGGCATCCACCGCCTCCTCGTACAACCTATTCCTACGTAAAACATCCTCGCTATGAAATACTTCTACCTTATATCGAATCGAAATTGATCCTCTTTTAGTTTAAATCCATTACCCCTTGTCCTATTGCTGCAGGTCCTGCTAAAACTCTGCCCCTATCATTCCTATTAAGCTCCCTTTAAATGCTGAACAATGCAGTGATGAGGTTTCCCCAAAACCTTCTGTCCTCCAGGCTGCACAATTCCAATTCCCTCAGCCTTTCCTCCCAGGAGAGCTGCTCCATCCCTCTGACCACCCCACCCCCCCCACCACCACTGCTGCCCTGGGGCTCTGGGTGCAGTCCAGCACAGGGGGGGTTTGGGGCCAGTGCACATTGCTGGCCCATCCAGCCCCAGAATCTGATGTCCAGCTTGCACTGATTTTCTCAGGGCTAGCTCCCGCTTTCACACATTTTTGCACCTCCTTTTTCAGGTTGTAGAAAGGATTTTTGGCAATTCCATGACTTATGTGTGCCTCCAGGGTACAGCCCAGGACCAGCTCAGCAGCAGGATCTGGCCTGGGCTACACTCAGCTTTACAATGAACTCTCATTTCCGCCCCTCTGTACCAATCTTGACATCTCTGGGGATTTTCTTGTAATAATCCTGCCTGTGCCATTGACTTAGATAATAGTAATTGAGCTTCAAACTTAATTACATTATGAGAATAGGCTATCACTTGATTGAAGACACTTCTTGATTATTTATTGAAATAAATAATCTTACCTGACTCTGCAACTTGACATGAATGTCAAATGTCTCAAATTAAAGGATTGATAGGATGAGGCAAGGAGGTTCAACCACTGCTATTACAGGGATATTTGGGCCTTCCAAACAGGCATTATGTCCACAAGCTTGTCCAGGGAAGCTGAAGTGGCTGAAGATGCTCTGAGGCTTAGTCTGTAGTTAAGGGAATTCATTTGCTTCTCCAGCAAGTAGTGAGCAGCATCATTTATTCCAGAGCTGTTTGCCTGGAATTCCTCTGTGGGACCATATCACCTCTAAGAAGCCATTAATTCCCTCCAGCCTTTACAGTTACCCTTTGTAATGATGAATGTCTTGGACATTTGGTCTTAGAACAACAGTTTTTAGAGAGCAGTTCTTCCCTGCTGTGACTTGATGTCTGCCTCTGTGCCTTCATAATCTGAAATAAATCCTTTGCCAGCTGTTCCAAGCCCCAAAAAATGCATCTGGACCCACAGAAAGTTGGGCTCCAGGTTCAAAACACAAACCTGGTTCTCACCTGCCAGGAGGCTGAGCTACCTGAGACCACCTCAGCCTTCAGAAAAACTTGAACTTCTGTCAAAATTCATCATCAATGCCCATTTATATTTTGCTGGAGTTGTTTCCTACCAGAAATCTTGGCTTTATGAACAGAGACATAAATTTTAAAGCTGATGCTTATTTTATAATCCCAACCTGGTGATCTTTTTTGTACTCAGTTATGGGTGAATCACACACCTTTGCTGATGCACTCACACCACTTTCCTCACAGATGTATCAGCTGTAGGTGTGTCAGAGAGAGAAAAACATTCTCTTGCTGATACCTGAGCCTGAAGCACACTATGTTTCAGTTCTGCTTATGTTTCAGTGAATTCCACCTCTCAAAATGGAAACGTGGGAGTACTGGTTCCTGACTGCCACATTACAACGTGCAGAAAAGTTACAAGAGTGGGATGCACACCCTGGGAGTGCCTCAGTGACCCTCACCCTGCTCCTGTCCACCAAGGCAGGGGGTGTGTGAGCAAAGCTGTATCCAGCCAGGATTCTGCCATCTCCTCTTCCTACAAAATCAAACATGATCTCAGATCCCAGCTTTCCTCCTGCTGTCCTCTTTGTTATTCCTTTTTGGGTCTGGGTGAATGTTCAAAGAACATCCTCTCTTGTCTTTCCAAGGGGCCGAACATTCTTAAGCTTTATGCAGACAAAGTTTTCCTGTCACATTTATGAACTGAGGCAAACAGACAAGCCTTATGAAGAAAGACCAGGATGGTTTCTGTCCCATTAAGGGAATTTATGAGAAACTCAGTACAGTTTTAGGAAAAAAAAAAAAAAAGTGTTTGCTTGGATGATGGACGTCTGTTGAATATTAATCTTTTCTGGGTATATCACTTCTTAAAGAAAGCCTAAATTATTCAGGAGTATATGCATGCTGAAATACGGCAAATTTACAGGCAGTACAAATCAGACTTTTGCATCTTAATATGAAAGGAAAGCAAGTCCCAAATTTGGCTTCTTAATACTTTATTGGCCATCTCCTGCTAAGTAAAATAATTAAGCTGCTCATTAAGACACAACATATATCATGCTGGAACAATGGCCACGTTAACCCTTATACACAGCACCAGCAAAATAACTGTGAGATGCCACAAATCCATGTTTTGGGTTATTCTTTTTATCCATTTGCTGTTTTACAGGATGGCAGTGACAGGAATGTCACTGGTGACAAACAGCAGGCACGCAGCAGCCTCTGCCTTGGGGAGGTGACAATCTGTGGGGGTTGGGGAGCTTAATGGTGGCCAGTGCTGCCATGGAGGGTGTCCTCCACTTTGCCCCCCTCTGTCCAGGACAGTGATGTCATCCCCTGGGCTGCGCTGGCCTCTGTCCCCACTACCACCACGGTGCTCGCAGGGAAGCGCCAACCTTATTTATGTAACAGCTGCTGTTTTTAGGTGCTGTCACTCACACATTCACTGAAAAACACAGTACTTGAAGAGCTGCTACACTAGTACAGCATATGCCAGAGGCAAAACTATATATATATTAAAAAAAAATCATTGTAAAAAAAGAATTAGAGCAGGATTATCACAGCGTATCAGCCTCCCATCTGCAGCTCAGCTGGTGCAGTGCCTCACCAGGGCCACATTTTGGAAATGCTGTGCTGTCTGGGTTTAAAGCCTTTGTGGATGGAGTTGATTTTATTTTATTTCTCTGGTCAGGATCACAGGGGATGCTCTTAGGTGATCCAGCTCCTGCTGTTGTTAGCAGCTCTAGGCTGGTGCCAGTGATCTCGTGTGGAGAAAGGAGCTGGGACTCAGCAGTCAGGCAAAAGCAGACCCTGACAGGCTGGGGCTGAGGGCACCCTGCCTTCCTCTTCTGCCCTCCACTTACCTCAGGGTCACAGGTTTCTCCCCATGTCCAGTGCGGGGGAAAAATACCCTCAGATGTGCATGCAGAGGTTTTAAATGCATGTGATGCATTCTGACTGAAATCCAGCAGTGTCGGTTCTGAATGGAGATTGGAAACCTCCCTGCTGACTCCAGGGGACTTTGGGTTTGGCTCTCCCAGTAAACTGTCCTCCATATCCTAACCAGCATCTCATGTTCCATTTCTTTTCCATTACACATGCATTTAATACTACACCCATGAGCAGCTGAGTGTGAAAGAAGGGAGAAACCTGAAAGAAATTAAGGAAAGCAACTGAATAGAATAGAATAGAACAGAACAGAACAGAACAGAACAGAACAGAACAGAATATTTCACTTGGAAGTGAAATATGGTGATCATCCAGTCCAACAGCCACTTTGGGGCTGACCAAAGGTTGAAGCACGATGTAAAGGGCATTGTCCAAATGCCTCTCAAGCACACCCGGGGCACTGACCACGCCTTTAGGAAGTCAGCTCCAGTTTCTCCACCTTCTTGGTACAGAAATGTTTCCTAAAATCCAGTCTAAACCTCTCCTGCACAGCTTTGAACCTTTCCCATTGATCCTATCCCTGGATACCAGGGAGAAGAAAAAATCAAGCCCTCTTGCAGGGGAGAAGATGACAGATGGGTGCTTGGTGGCCTCCTGTGTACCTGGGTGATTGCCACATCTTCTCTTTGCCAGCTGCAGGTCTCTGTACACAGATGTGGGAGGAGAGTAAGGGTGCGATGAGTGGTACAAAATCTCAAGGATCTGCCATGTGTCCTGCTTTCTGCCTGGACCAGAGAAGCCAGGAGGGAATCCACCCAATGAAACACTTCATCTATTGCATGGAGCAGCCAAGAAGCCGTTGTCTTGGCCCCACTCCTCTCCTGTATTCTTCATGCTCTCCTCAATGCGTCTGGCCAGGCTGGTGTAAATCAGAACCTCTCTCCCAATCAACACCCCAAAACCAGTGCAGTGACCTGCAGCAGCTGTGAATTTGACGCGTGCACTGGCTTGCAGCTCACCCAGCTGTGTTTGATTTACATCTGGAGCCACTTGGAAGTTCATGTCAGAGGAAGGAAGGGGCAGAAGCAGTGTAGGAGGGACGGCTTGAAAAATGCCCTCTGCTGGAAGGAGCCAAGCCCCATGGAAGGCAAATGGCTGGGAGAGGAGTCAGGCACTGGTTTTTTTCCTCTTTCCCTTGCCCTGATGATGCCAGGCTTCCTGCAACTACTGATTATGATGATTACAGTGTTTCTGGTGTGTCTATGTGTTTGTGCACACGTGTGCAGCAGTTTCTCTCTAAACCTCACTCAGCTGGACTCTGCCAGATGGCACAAAAGCTTACTGGAATTTTATTTTCAAATAAACGACAGACTTGGATGAGCTAATGTTGTTCCACATAGAAAGCCACAAAATTCAACAAAGTGATGTTGTTTCAAGACGAAGACATGTCAAGTGAGGGAACCATCGGCTCTGAAAGAGCTACACACTCCCCGTCATGATTTTGGAGGCTGCTTATGTACCGATGCCAGGCATGTGGCACTGCAGCTTGGGTTAAAACTCTCCCCACAGCTGATTCCTGTGGAGCAGAGCCTTGGCAGCAGTGGCGTAGCAAACACGTCTGCTCATAAGCCTTCCTGTTTTATTTGAGCCTCTCCTGGAAGACTGGTGGCCCCCGAGGATCTCCTTCTCCACAAGGACAGGTACACAGGACTGCTGGGGGAGGCAGCTCCACGTAGATACCCTCACTATTGCCAGGTGACCTCCTGTGATACTCAGCTCCTCCAAGCCCAGAGCCTTAGGGGTGTCCTGGGAACCAACCTGGGACCAGTTGTCCATTTGATATGTACCTCTGTGCTGTCATAGCTTTGCCAGGAGTGGTGGCTCTGGGTGGGGTGAGGATGAGCCACTTGGATACCAAGGGATAAAGCAGTAAAAGGACTTCAGCACTGCAGCAGTTCCTACATCCAAAAGCACATCTCCAGAGGTCTTCTCTCCCTCCTGTACCTCCAGGGTGAGAGTCACGAACTTGGCAGCAACAGAGGCTGAGCAGGGCAAGGATTCGAGTCAGCCACAGGAAGAGAGCCCTGCTCAAAGACCCAGATCTCCCTGCATCACTGCCCCAAGCTGTCTGGCAGAAGCCAGGTATGTAGTTGCTGTGCATTTAGTCCCAGACAACCTATGCTAGCATGAATAGCACTGTGATTTAATAACAAACTGGCAAAAGCCTTCCCTCCCCAGCGAGAGCCACCTCCAGCCTGTGGCCAGCAAATTAGGTCTTGGCCTGGCTTGAGGATGTGTGGCTGGGGAAAGTGAGCCTGGTGCTGGGGGCCAGCAGCCACAGCACAGCCTCCCTCAGGATTCTGGCACAGGGCAAGCCTGCAAAAAGGTTTCAGGGTTGTGACAGTGAGAGTTTGCAGCTCCCAGGCTGGAGGACCCACAAGCACAGAGCTAAGAGAGGCCAGGTCTCCAGGAGAGGCAAATGGAGTCACC
Organism: Pyrgilauda ruficollis; assembly: GCF_017590135.1. Taxonomy (NCBI): domain Eukaryota; kingdom Metazoa; phylum Chordata; class Aves; order Passeriformes; family Passeridae; genus Pyrgilauda; species Pyrgilauda ruficollis. Next base: position 270,018 of record NW_024522206.1, on the reverse strand, counting down.
ATCACTGCCCTGAGGAGACTCACCAGTGGTGGTGGCATTTTTCCATGTCTCAGCACTGTAAGAAGCACCTACAGCCACATTTGCCACAGTTAAGATTTCGTTTCCATTTTAAAATGCATTTACTATTGATATCCTGCTGTGGAGGGTTGAGCAAGCACCAGCTCAGCCTGATGGATGCTGCACTGCTCTGCCTTGGGCTGAGGGTCTCTCTCTGGGCTGCTTTTCATGCCTATTTTCAGCTGTTGCCATGCTGCCTGTTTACTTCAGCCTGTTGTTACCAGGGATGTGGCCTTCCCACTCCTGAGGAAGCACCCAAACCTCATCAGAGAGAGCAAAGACATACAGTAAAGGCATTTTTTCCTTCTTAAACTCTCAGACCTGCAGGATGGATTTTGTTTCAATTGCATCTTTATAAATAAATTTCTATTTCACACTCACCTGTTCATTTTCTGTCCTATTTAGAATCAATATCACTGGTAATTGTCAGTCAGAGCATTTATACATCACTGGAAAGTGACTAACAAGGGAAAGTATTTTTCTTTATTTAGATTTTTTCAGACCACTTTCAGTGAATTAACCAACAAGAGATGACAGATTGATGTAGACTAGGTCCTAATTTTTACCCACAAATAAATGCATTCTCAGAAGGAGAAGCAATCAGAGCCTTCCTGGTAGTTCTGACAGCCCCAGCAGGAGGGTCATCCTGTGGAGATGTGACCTCTATTCCTGAACCATCCTGCCTGATGGACATCTGTGTTGCATCCCTGGCTGCAACACAGCAGTCCAAAGACTCCTCCTGCTTGTGCCTCCCCTACCAGCCCTGCTCTCAACTACTTCCCTCCCCAAGGATGTTCTTCTTCCCTCCTTATCCTCCACACAACATGAGTAATTTTTGTGGCTGAGCTTCTTATTTGACCCCCAATCTATGTTTGGAAAGTTTTCTTAATCAGCCAAAGTGACTTGGCTGGACCTGCTGCTAAAAGGATGAATGAATACTTTGGGTCAAAATGTGCATTTTACTGGTGAGCTGTCCTGTATCTCCTTTTATTTCTTCTACCTTCCCATTGCAATGGTGAAAAACAACCTTGTGAGCTCCTTCTTAGGCAGAAGCAGCCAATTTATGCCTTGTTTGTACAGCACCAAGTGCTCTGGAGCCACTATCCACTGTGGCACACTGTTTTTTACAGCACATGAGCTGCAGATACCTCAAATATTAACACAATGTCCTGGGGTGACTTTATGATGCTTGTGTCCTCGTTCTTCTGTTTAGCCCAGAAATAAGTTTTGCACTTTTACGCACACACAAACCTCTGGATAAATCCTTTTGCTGAAGCTTCTCCAAGCAGCTCTATGGAATTGCCCAAGGGAGAGAATGAGCCAAGATTCCCAGCTTGCTTTGGAGGCTGAAGAGCAGCAGCTAATGTTCAGCACCACACAGCAGCCCTGCCCTGCTCACCTGGAGGGCAGAGCAGTGCTGGAGGCCATGTGGCCTCTCCCCAGGATGCTTAGGACAAGCCTTTTGCCCAGCCCTGTCCTGCTGGTGCCAGCCTGACAGGACCCTGGAGCAGGAGGTTGACCTCCGTTTGCTCTGTGCCTGGTTCTCTGTGTGGCCTTGGTGACAGATGGTGGTGACAAACAAGCTGCAGGTCACTCATGTGGCCTGTCATTCTTTGAGGGGAGCACAGCCTTGCACAAGGCAAGTGGTTGCATGATGCTTGATGGCAAATAAATAATAAATTCATCTATGAGGAATTTCTCCCACTCCCTTCTTTGCAGATTTACCAGGACCCTGTCCAACAAAATAACATTTTTGAAAGAAGAGGCAGTAATTTACCACAGTGTAAATCAGAAATGCTGCTCCAAGCCCAGCGGGTTTGCCTCACATGATTCACACACTTGTTTGCAAACATGAAAACCATGGTCCCTGGCCAAAAGGTTTGCAGCATGGGGAGGGAAAAGGCTTGGGGCAGGAGCACAGAGATGCTGTGGCTCTCTGGGACCATGCTGGAGGTCAGCAGCAGAGCTGGAATTGTGTTCCTCAGATTTGTGCTCTGCTGTTAGCACACATGGAATTGTGCTGCCAGCTTCCAAATGACCCAAAGGACAGCTGGTGGTACCAAGCTGTGACAGCCTGCTGGGGGTCTGGATCCCAGCAGGGGCATTTGTCAAGTCTGAGAGCTTGGTCCATGATGGGCAAATCATTACCCCTCTTTCCTCTCCTCTCTCCAAGTGTTTTGAGGTTGGCTTTCCCATGAGAGCTTTGCCTCCTGTGGTGCTCAGAGCCACACAGACCATTTACTCTGTGTGGAATGGAATAATCACCATGGAAATGAGTAGTTATCAGCAGTGAATCTTCTAATCCCACAGGATGAACTTCAGGCTCAGACCCAGAGAAGGTGGTTCTCCCGTCAGCATCTGGTTGCACTGCTGAGTGCCAGCCTCTCCTGAACACAGTGCTGCTTGTGAGGGTACAGCAAGGGCATTTTGGATGGAGGCTGTAGGGTATCTTAGAGGTGAAGAGGAGGAAGAACAATATTTCTATATTTTTTCCCTTTTCTTGTAGAATTTTTTTCTTTTTTACTTGTCCTAGTTTGCTACAATTATCACAACACATGTGGCCCACTAAATAGGGAAAAAGCCCACCAATTTCAAGCTGAAAGGCTGGAAGATTGGAGCTGTCCTGCTCCTTGCAGATGACACAACCACACTCAGGTTTTCACTGGAGCAGAAGGTGGATTTGGGTGGTGCCTGTAGAGGCAGGGAGTGACATTTGTAGGAGGGCTGGATTCCATATGCTGGGGTGTAAGTCTTGGGGCTGTGCTACCACAGCTTGCTCAGAGGAGCCTGTGGGATGCTGCTGCCAGAGCCAGTGTGCCCAGAAGCCACACATTCCCACAGCTTGCACAATGTCTTGGGAGGGTTTGCTTGGGTTCCTCAGCCCCCAGGGTGGTGCTTTGCACAAGCACTCATACCCTTGTGCTTGAGAGACATGCCCCCAGCCCCGTGGTGCCCCAGGGATGAGGAATGGCCACTCCCAAGTACCACACACACAAAGAAGTTCACTCCAGTCACCCAGAGGCTGATCCCATGATTTAAGGCAGGAGGGGCTGATTCATTTCTCTCAGCACCCAGCACAGCGTGGGTGACTTGGTGTGTTTCTTAACTCCCCTTTGGGACAATGCCAGTGAGGACATCCCCAGAAGACATCCCCATCAGGTGCAGCTGCTGGTGACAGGGCTTGCAGGAGGATGACAGCTCCAGGGAATGTGAGCAGGGGCCCTCCAGCCGGCCAGGATTCCCAGGTGCACAGGGAAGTGCTGGGATGCAGCCCTGGCATGGTGCAGAGGGAGAACCTCTGCATGCTGCCCCTATCACCTTCCACAGCCTTTGGCTGTCCCTGATAGCCACTTGCCTCTGTGCTGTGCCTGCAGCAGGCAGCTGGGCACTGGGACTTTCTTTTTCAGCTGATTGCATGGCATCTATTTTAGCAAGTAGCTGCCCTCGATAGGTTTTGCTGATGCAAACACCTGCCCACTGCTGTGCTTGTCCCAGCCAGCCCCTGAGCTCTGCAGGCAGCTGGTGCTCCCACTGTGTCCCTGTCCCACAGGGCTTCTGCCTCCCCACGAAGCCCATGGCCCTTAGCTGGTCACTGAATTTGTCATGCCTCAAAACTGGGTCTCCTTACATCAATGCAGGGGATCAGCTGGACCCTCTGCCTTCTTGGTGAGCATTTCAACCAAAACTTGTAAAAGTAGGTTTGTGAAAAGGGACCCACATTCTCCCACTGTCCCATAAAATGAACAGGTTCAAACTAAAGTCCCAGGGTGGGCTTATGCCTTGCTTCAACTGTGTTGGAGCATTTAAAATGTAGGTCCAGGAACTCCACAAAAGGGTCTCCAAGAAGGAGGTGTGTTGTGAAGAAACATAACAACACACCTTCTCAGCCCACTTCTTGTCTCTGGAAGCAGAAAAGGTGCTGGGGGCAATCTGGTTCTGGCTTGGGAACAGCTCATGTCCAGCCTCCTTTCTCCACTGTGCCTTTGAGCTCCAGCCTATGGCTCCACAGAGCATAGCTTTTTCCAGGAATGAGTGCTGACCATGGGAATGATGGAGCAGACATCTCAGTGGGGGTTCTGTGCTGCACCACACAAGCCAAGCTCCTGATCAGCCCTCAGCACAGGTAGAGAAGGAGATATGGGTGCTAAAGGTCTCTAGTGCTTTTATTTTCAGAGGCAATCAGCAATTCTGGCTGCCTTCATTGTGGGTTCATCTCAGGGCAGCTTCATCTGATCTGGGCTGGTTTGCAGGGGCTGTAGCTACCTCTTATTCTGGAAGTCAAGGCCTTTGTAGGCCTTTCAGGTGGGGAAAAAAGGCAGTGGGCTGCTCTGCCATTGCTGAAAAATGCAGCCCAGGAATGGTCCCCAGAGGCTCCCCAGGCTGCCTCATCCTGCCACTGCTGGCTCAGCAGTGTCCTCCAAAACCGAGGGCTGCCAAGACACAGTTCTTGCATTGCAGCTCTCCCTGTGCCCCCTGTGTGATGCATTCAGGGTTGGGATGGGCTGGAATGGGTGGCTGCGGGATAGAACCTGGTGTGGGAGGGCAGGGAAGGAGCTGAACAGTTGCTGCCTCCTTATCCTCCTGCTGTGTGCTGCAGGAAGCACCATGAGAGGAGTCAGTTCCTCCTGCTCCCACTCCCTTCAGGCCTGGAGTCTGGTGGAAAGAGTGAAAAGGACAGCAGATGAGTGTCTGTGATATGCGTCATGGTCAGTAATTTTCCCATCCTTCTTTCACAAGCTCTCCCAAACTCTCTCTCACAGGATCTCCAGACAGAGGCTGAAGGACATCAGCCATCCCTTTCATGGAGCCAGCAGCCTCTCTGTGATGCAGGTCCTGCCTCTCACGTAGCAACATTAGCATTGCTCTCTCCCTGGCAGCCTGCCCAGACAACGCCACAGCTCAGGGGTGGCCCTGAGTCCCAAGGGCCTCAGCAGCAGAGACCCACTGCGCCCTCAGGTTTTTGGCATCCCCCTGCAACCCCGTGCCACCCACCCACTGCCAGTCAATGTGCCACTCACCCAAGACACTCGCCTGCCATAGCTGGTCTGCACCCTTTTGCCTCTGAAAACAGAGCTGTGGGTGATGCTGGAGAGCAGCGAGGCGGAGGGAAGGGGTGCAGGACTCCAGCTTGCCTCTCGCCATGTGTCCCGTTGGCTGGGCGAGCTGTTTGCTTGTGCTGCTGCAGCCAGCCCTGGGATGGTGCAAAGCAGTGGCTGCCAATTGACGTCAGAGGAGCTTCGGTGGTTTGTGTGAGCTGAGGGATGCTTCTACTCAAGGTGGGTTTCCAACACCACACAGAAATGCTTAAATCACCCCGCTTCCCCTCCCTCTGCTCCGGGAAACAAGTGCCTTATTTCATTCATTGGCTGGTTTGGTTATGGCATGAATCCTACCCATATTTTGGCTACTCAGTTGTTTGCTGAGGACCAAGCAGCCCAGATAATAATAGCAAAGAGCAGGGGAGTGAAAAAAGAGGGGGGAAATAGGACAAAGCCAAATTTAATCTCCTCTCCTTCAGTTTGTGCCACATGTTCCCAGACAGGACTAAAACCAGGTATTTTTTTCTTCTCACATCACCTGCGATGTTTTTGAGGCTTATAAAAAAGCGGGATGCTGAGTTCCTGCCATCCTTCTTCTCTTCCCCTTCAAATCACTGCATGTTCTGTGCAATGTGTCTGGGCCAAGGCAGTTTGTTTGAACTTGCTGCATTTTCCTTTGACTGCTCAAGTTTTCCTTCAACCACTTTAATTTTATTCTGTGTTGCACTTATTAGCTACAACCCCTCTGTTTTTCACTTGTGTCTGGCTGGATTTGACAGTGACAGTGACAGTGGCAGTGTCAGTACATTTTCCCTAAGCCCTGACCGATGTCTTTAACTGCAACATATCTTTCCAAACCCAGAGTGATTCCTACAGGGAGTGCTTGGAGGAGCCACTTCCTTGACTTCCATGGACTTTGGATCAGGCTTGTGCTCTCGGATCACTCCATACGCGTTGCTGCCAATCCATGGGGCCGGACCCTTTAAGATTGTCCAAAATAAACACTCTCCGGGTGAGATCAGTGCATAGACCATCACGTGAAAAGCTCTGTGATAACAACTGACTCGTGTTTGCTTTCATATGGCCTTGACTCTTATTTCCCTGACTATTTTTAGTTTTAAAGGTTGTCCCTTAATCAACCTGCTTTCTTTAATAGCTGGTGTTGCCCCTACTGTGCTACAGCAGGGCTAATGATGCTTTGTATTAGGTGTGGGAAATATGAATTTGTTTCTTAGCTATTTCAGTGGCACAGGAAATATGAGTTAGTTTTTTACCCATTTCAGTGCCTTGAATCAGATCCTTATACAGCCACTGAAAGAAAAAACCATCAGACTCCATACCAGCCCAAATCAACATGTTCCTGTTAGTGGGGAAAGCCTTACAGTAAGATGTGCCATGCTCAGACAAAGACAAATCAAACAAATCTTTATTCCTCTTCTATTCTACCTGCTTCTTCCCTCCAGGGCTGAGGATTTGTCGCCCCAAAGCTATCTGGGGTTGAGGAGTGGAGCAAGCCTGGCAGTGAGCCCTGGCTGGAGTGAACCTTTCAAATGGGGTCAGCTTCTCTCAGGGATGAGGATGAGCCTTCACACCCCAGGACCCTACATGCCCTGCAAGCCTCTCTTACTCAGTGCAGCACCTGAGCACAGAGGGGTCTCTGGTTGTTGTCTGCAGGTCCCAAATTTTCCCTTTCAGGTATAATTTGGTGGCATTAAGACCCGGCCTGCTATTCCCACCATGCAGTAGTCACACTTGCCACTTGGGCTAATGAAATGCCCTTGTTGTCTATTAGCAGGCAATTATCCTGTGGGATTTTCAAGCACTGGATCTCTGTCATTTTTTGATAATTTGCTGTAAGCAACAGCATAATCAGTGGCTGGAGAACCCAGGAGAAGTCTCAGCAGCCAGTTTACAAATCGTACATCCCTTGCCTTGGCTAAGCAGGGGCGACTCACATGGAGCCCACAGACCCAGTGCCTTTTGTGGGGTCAGGGGAGGATGTGCCAGGAAAGTCCTGCCTCACTGGAAAACGGAGAAGCAAGAAAAGCACTGAAACCTGGGTGGGGTGACTGAGAAAAATTCTATTAGAAATAAAGTGGAGAAGCAACACCTGTTAATTCAGAAGCACAGAATTTTGCCAGCTGAGATCCTACAATTTCCTTTTGTACATAAGAGAAAAAAAAGTTGCTGAATCTATGCAAAAAATGGCCTTACCAGAATATATATATATATAGATAGATATATGAGTACATTCTATAAACTGCCCTTTCCCATCCCTCCCCTCTCCCAGTCAGGTTACAAAATTTCCTTCCTTTGGTGACAGCAAAGAAGCCTGGCTGCCTGGGTCCCCACCTGAGGCAGTCTGGAAGAATTGGACAAGACATAAAAATACACTAATTTTCATGTTCCTAATCTAACAACACTTTGGATCTTGAAAGCCCAAAGTGCCTGATTTCTGGGGGTTTATTTTCTGCACGTTTTCACTGTTTCTCAGTGCATTGGCAGGTTTGGGCAGCAAAACGGGTGGGAGAATTTTTAATTTCCTCTTGGGTCCCTTCATGTGCATGCTGCTCTCCTGCCTGGATTCACAAGGTGGAAGGGAAAGCGTAAATGTCTATTTTCTTCCCTTTTCAGTGATATTGTTCCCTAAACTACCCCACCAAATCCCCGGTGACCAGTAGTGTCAGTATAAATGGGGATCGCTGCAGGGCTTGGTTGACTTGGGCACATTATGGATCTGGGACACCAGCTTCCCCTGCCCTCCCCATGTCAGATCTGGCAGCTGTGGAACTGGAAGAAAATGTCCCCAAAAAGATATGAGGGTGGTTTCCACATACCTCTGCATGCATGCAGCTGTGGCTCCAGCAGTGATGCTTCAAGGCAGCCTCATGGAGGACAGATCAGGGAAAGGATTCCTCTCATCATAGTTTTGGTGAAAGAGAAATCCTACACTGAAGTGAGGAGAAATCCCTCTTCAGTTAGCTTTGGGCTAATTAAAAATAGTTCTCCTTACACAGCTATGAGAGTGAAATGGGGTTAAAACCCTGTTTAGCTCAAATATCTCATTTCCAGGACAATCACTGCTTGGAAAGCCAAGGGCTGCCTTAATCGGTGTCACTCTCTATATCTGCTGTAACTTGAGGTCAGCCCAGCATTCACCAGTTATAATCCAACTGACTGAAGGAGAGGCAAGTACTCAAATTACCCTCTGCAGAGTATTCTCTCCTCTCAGATTAGGCTGCTGCTCATATTTAGTGTCTGAGTCTCAGATGTCTGTGCCAGGCAGGGGTACCTGGGTGCACCCAGCTGAAGAGAGGAGTCGCTGGTGACTTTGGGTGGCCTCAGCTCCATGCTCTCTCTCTCTCTGTAGCCAGTCACTGTAAGCCAGCCTTGGGACCTGCTGCATCTTTTACTCCAATGTAAAGATGGCTTTGTGGAGTACTGAGGTAACAAATTAAATAGGTATTGCTCATATCTTCTTTAAAAATAAAAGAAAAAGAAATCACCAGCTCCCCCACAAAAAGTTTGAAGTTTAGATGAGGCTTTCAACCACTTGCTCAGACAAAGGCATGGAGACCAGGTACCAAAACCAGAAGAAAAATGTACCCCAGTCTTCGTAGACACAATCACTCTTTATGTTATTTGGCTACAGAGGCAAGTTAGCAGAAGATAAATCCTACTAAGTAGTGATACTACTTAGAGATAGCTATAGAGATACTACTAGAGACAGCCATTTAGCAGAAGGTTAAAACCCCTGGGGAGGAGGAGCTGCAGACATGAGCTACCCTCAAAATTCACCTTCTTGGAGTTTTTGCTACAGGTGTTGCAGTCTGTGCATAGCCACTCAAAAATGACCTGGCCAAGAAGCTGATGGCTGAGAGTCCAGCAGTGCCTGACATGACACAGGGCGGGGCTTCCCTATGCCTCAGAACAGCTCGGCTGTGCCTTGGGATTTGTGTTACAGACCCAGGAGGAGCAGAGGTCCTGCACTGCAGCCACAGGAGCGGTGGGTCCCCCGTGCCTGCCATGCCCACTGCCTTAAGGAGGCCCCGAGCGTCACGCCCAGGACTGAGCTGCTGTTGTTCCTCTGCACCTCCCTTGAATCCCCCTAAGCCAACAACCTTTGCTAAGATGGAAAAACATTTTCCAGACGCAAGCATGTGTATGTGTGTGGGTGGGTGGGGTGCAGGGGACTATGAAAATTTCAAGGCGAGGTATGACATCCTGGCTTTCTAAATATAGAGGACCTGAGCTGCAGCTTCTCTCACGCGCTAGCAGCATGCTTTCTCTTTCGAAAGGGCCCCAGAGCAAATATTGCACTGGCTGAGAGCATGAAAAACAGAAAAAAAAAAAAATAGACAAAAATTAGCCCCGTGAGTTGATTGCAGCTCCTGGCGTTCTTGTGCGGAGTTGTTTTTTAGGCAAAGCTCCCAGCAGTGCCCACGCAGAGGTGGCCAGGCCAGCGAAGTGCAGATGGCCATCATATGAAGACTGGTGACAGGGCCTGGCAGTGCTTCCCCTTCACCCACCAGCCCCTGGCCCTGCAGTGGCAACAGGGGAGGGAGAGGGCACAAGCTCTGGCAGGGCTGAGAATGTGACATTTTGGCTTCCCGGGAGGCACCGTGTCTTAGTTCCCATTTCGCTGCCATTGCTGTTGCTTCGGCATTTGCATAGCACGACATCAAAATGCCTCAGAGGAAAGTGGTGGCTGCTGCTGCTTCTCCTTTTAAAATCCCAAACAGTTATCCATGCAACACCATCACTCTGTGTGTGTTCAGGCTGGAGGAGCAGGCATGACACCAGAGGGTTATGGCCTTTGGAAAAGTTCTGCAGAACTGAATTTAATCGAGACTGATGATCTCTGAGCCAAGCTATAAAATCCATCGGAGAGTTATATCCCAGTAATAGACCCTATTAGAGGGTTTGGCACAGTCTATAGAAAGGATCTCCTCTGTATTAAATTCTCTAGGGCCTGAGTTCTCATTTACACAAAGGGCCCTTTTAGCTGTGTAAAATGGCCACGAAGTAGGTGTAAAGATGATTGATGCCATCTTTACAACCCCTTTACACTGGAAAAACAGTGTAAAGTGGCTCGGGTGCAAATGAGAATCACACCTGGGTTTGTGAGAGTAAATTACATAGAGCTCTTCACAAATTCTGTGTGTCCGCACAGGTTTAATCCTACCCCTTTCTGTGGAATTCACCTACAAGATAAATTTCCCAGGCTTATAAAAAATTGTTTGCTTCTTCAACACCTCTGTCCTTTCCAAGACTTTTAGTCCCAGCCTTTCTCCTGGTACAGTCCACATGGATCTGACACTGGGAAAAGGCTGGGAGGTGTCTGGATATGCTGTGGTAGGTGAAAATCTTTTAATTAGTACCTTCCAAAATTCTTAATCCAAGCAAAATACACATTGTAAAACCATACCTAGGGGAAACCAGTTCCTAAACCTTCTGTCTCTGTTTCTCCACCTCTCCTGTTTTGATTTTATGCTCTTGAGATACATGAAAAGGAAATAAAGAAGTTCATCTTTGCTAGATCGAAATGCCTCATATTTATTCATTAGGCATATAAACCACCAGCAGAATACATGATGAATATTGCTTTCTTCCAGAACAAAGGGTTAAGCTGCATTGTGCTGATTAGCAAACCGAATTCGTGGCTGGAAGTGGAGGGTGAGCTGATATGGAGGTGCACAGCTTGTTAAGTGGAGCAGGCTCTGTTATCCAGACCTCCTTTCTCCTCCCTGCCTACACGCCGAAGGCATTTCCAGCAGCTCTGTGATCATCCCCACTGTGTCTGCCGTGCCCTAGAGCAATCCCAGCAAATCGCAGCCCAGGGGTGAGCAGGCAGAGGCCAGGCACTGCCAGCCCAGCCCCATCCCACAGCACCTGTGAGGTGATGGGAGACTTCGAGTGAGAACGCATGGGTGAGGCAGAGGTAAGAGGATTGAGACAAAAGGCAGCTCTGGTGGAAATGCTGCTGGGCCAGGGTGGAGTGCTGCACACCAAGCTATCCCCTGAGCAAAGGGATGTTTGGGATGGGTGGGGGGGAAGCATGTCCTGCTCTGCCAACACAGTCATCCTCTTGTTGTGCCTGCCATCATGCAGTGGTGAGGGTGGGGGGAGGCCCCAAAGCTCAGCTGTCATTCAGACTCCCTTGGATCCCTTTTCTGCTCCTTGTTATCTTCTGTGTGGAGAGAGGATCCCACATTTTTGGCTGGAGGGAGGGGCAGGTGCACCAAGGGCCGTGCAGGTAGGAAGAAGGTATATCCTCTGCCCTGAGCTCTCACAGAGAGCACGGCTGGAGGCGTGTTGGGATGGGGGACAAACCTGAGCACACCACAAGGGGAGAGGCACCCCTGTGTACCCATCTCCAGGCAGGATGGCCCTGCCACAGCTCTGTGAGCTCTGCTGGCAGCATGTTCCGCCAGAGCCATGGGAGATGGGCTGGTTCCTGCCAGATCCACATGGATGGCCCCAAGGATGAGTCTGACACCAACCGCTCGCCATCCCGGTCCTCTCCTGTCTCAACTTGACCCAGCAGTGCCTGGCAGGCAGACTGAGGTCTTTGGATGGGTGGTGACACGGGCACCCTTGCAAATGTGCCCTGCAGCCAGGCTTACGAGTGGTTGTTACTTTTAGGTGCAATAAAAAAGGTCATTTGGAAGCAGATCTCAAAACCTCTCATGTCCTTCAGCTCCTCGCTTTGTGGCTTGGCACAGAGCACCTTGGTGATGCTATATCTGCTCCAGAGGCACTTTCCATGACTAAAACTACAGCCCCTACACCCAGCAGTGTTCTAGACGGGCCACAGGAGACTTCACTACACTGTGATTTTCTGACCCTGGAGGCTTGATGGTCTAGCCTCTGGGTGATGTGTGATCACCATATGGAAGACAGTTTTTTTGGTAGGATTAGAACTCTTTAGACAACTAGGTTTGTGCCAGTCTGGGTTTTTGACGACTTTTTTTGCTGGAGAAAGTTGGCTGTTTTTTTTCTTTGAAGCCTTATATAAATTTCATTTGCTTCCTCCTAGCTAGTGATTATGGCACAATTTTTCTGGCATATGATTGCTTCACCTCAGAGACATCCTTATTCTGGCTGGGATCAGGAAATCCCTCATCATGGCAGGGTGTGAGCACCAGCTGGTTTGCCCTTGCACAGATATGGATCAGGAGGCAGTGCCAAATGCTGCCAATTAGGAATTGCTCCTAAATTTAGCTGTCCCAGCTGTGCAAGTGGAAATGGCAGTTCAAGGGACAAGCCAACATATTTGTCTTGGTATAAGGCTAATGAGATGTAAAGCACTTCTAGAGCTGCACTTTCAGGGTGAAAAAGCACTGCTTAAATACGCTTTGTTTTTCCATCTTCATTAAGAAATCATTATTCTGTTGCCTTCATCATTATCAGAGATGTCTTTGGGAGACTGGCAGTCTCTTCTTGCTTCCCTCCCTCCACCCCATTTTAAAAACATTCATTGTTGCAGGGATGTATCTTTCAGGGCTGTTGGCCTAACTCCACTGCTGGTGTGTAAGGCTGATTGTCTTCAGAGGAGTTACACCAAAAATGCATTTGGCCTTTTGTGCTTGAAGTATAATTGGTGGAACTGGCTAAAATCCGTGTTTGTTAGCCTGCAATTAGAGCAATATGGACATAGTTTTCAACATGACTACTGATTTAGGGTCCCTCTACTTTAGGAGTGCAACTTAAGGTTCCTTAAACTTTTCTCCCAAACATCAGAAATCTGCCTGGCATCTCAAGCAGGGCCCATCAAAGAACTTTCAGTGAACTCACTCATATTTGTTGTTTATTAGTAATTGGGTTAGGTAGCCTATATCATTATTCACTCTGAAAAGTTATATGTATATTTTATACTGCAGCCATCAATATATTTACTTTGGTGTTGGTCTCAACCTGCATTGGAAGAGGTCTTGACCTCCCTCATCACCTGCCTGAAGGTTAAGTTCCCATCAGGTTAGCATGGATTACAGCCAGAGCACCAAGATATGATATATTCCCGAAGCATGTTCCCACTGATATAATTAAGCAGTTGGGATCAGATCTTTATCTGGCAGAAATTGGCATAGGTTCTCTGAAGGCAAGAGTGAAATGGACCCTATTTTGTAATGGCTGTAGCCCTGCAGATAAGTTCCCAAATATTTTTTCCATGGCTATTAAAGATCCTCTGTGGGGAGCATTTGTACAACTGCATCTTTAGGACTCTGTGACCTCTAGCTAATCTCACAAGAGGCCTTTGCTCAAGAGCAGCTGTATGAAATGCTCCCAAAATGATTGAAAAATAAATTCATTAAAGCTGAGTGAGCGTTTTATCTCTTCAAACATCTTCCAAGCATCCACCCCTCCGCGGTGTCTGCGGTGGCAGTTCTCATCCCTGGCCACAAGCCCCTGCCAGCCCAGCCCAGACCCTACACTTGCTGTGCATGGCCTTCAGCAGCCGTGAGAGGCTGGAAGCGAACGCCCACATAGAAGACCTGGTACCGGTGCTTCCACACCATGAAGCACATCAGCAGGCACACCAGGGCTGCCACCAGGTTGAGAGCCATCTGCAGAAGGAGGTACAGGCTGAGCATTCTGGTCAGGCTGCCACAGTTGGCCACATCCTGATACACGAAGGTGCGACCGAGGGGGTCTGCAGTGTCCAGTTTGCACTGGCAGGAATCCTGGATGTTGTCACAGGTGAACTTGGTCAGCTGCAAGTAGTGGTGTGCAGCAAAAGCCACTGCCAAAACACAGGCAACCAGAGCCAGGGCACTCAGGAGAAAATACAGCAGCTGAAAGAAAGGGGAAAAAAAAGAGATAAACCCCTTTTTCCAGCTTCATAGAGATTGAGGAACTCACAAGGAATGCATACCCTCAATATACTGTCTGGAGATTGGGTGCTTCAACAACTGCAAGGCTCCTTATGATGAGAAGTTCAGCAGGTCATCTCAAGAACTTGCCTTGCATGTTTTATATGAGCATTGCCTTGCAATTTGGAGTCGTGGGGAGAGCACCAAGGAACTGGTGTGCCTATACATCAAGAAGCTTGAGAGAGAGAGAGGGAGCATTTTCCTCTCCAGTCGTACCTGCATTGACAGGAGTCATGGTCATCACCTGAGACAAATTAGTGCCTGGAAGCAGAGCTGAGCAGACTGAGCCTTGGGCTGCCATCTTACCCCATGCTGTGCTGAGCTCTAGGTGTTTTTGAGACTTTGGTCATGCATTATTCTTGGTTTGCATGTCTGAACAAATCTGATTTATACTTGCAAATCAGGCAGTGGGGTGGCTGATCTCCCACTTTAGGCCCTGTGGATGCAGCTAGCCTTTTGCTTCCCAGGTCCCACTGTGGAAAGGGAATGCAGATCTCCACAAAAAAAGTGTCTGCTGTACTGAGTCTGCCTCCAAAATCTGTCCAATAAACATGGGGAAATCTTTCACAGGCATGAAAAGGCAGCAAGCACCTTTCTTTTCCCAGTGCTACAGTGTGAGAAGGATAAGGGTCTGCTCGTCACCTCCACTGCTCCTCACAACAGTGGCAGCTTAAAAATAGTGTGGCTTTTATCAAGGCTAGCTCTGCAGAGTCCACCCCCACAAACACATGGAAACTGCAGCAAGTCAGAGCCTTTGACACTCTGGGATACACCTGAGAGCTTTGGATACCAGAACATTTGGGCTTCCCTTTGCTTTTGATAGCTGGAATTGGCAGTTGCTGCACGGCATACAAAATATATGTGAATGTATATTAATATCATGTTCTGTGTTTAGCCAAAATTGCATTTTTTGGTTCTGTTCCGCACTGTAAAAACATTTCTTTTCCTTGGCATCTTATCTGTCAGACACATGCCATGGTTGGGAATCTTATTTTAAACAGCAGCTTCTCTCTCTCTTTCTCTCTCTTAACCTCAATACTGCAAATATCTATATAAAAGCTTTTTTTTTTTTTTTTACCTTGAAACCCCAACTATGTATGTCTTGATAAAATTCACACTCCTGGTATATTTGTCTTAGAACTACACTGTGAATCAATTTTTTGTTTGGTTGCCAGCTTGAAAAAAAAATATTTGGGATTATTGCAGGTCCTGAAGCACTATGTACATTTTCCCCCTCATATCACCAAATTCTTTCTGAAAGATCTTAGTTTCCAAGACTTGACTGCTCTTAAATTTAATTACTTCCCCTGTGGCCTTAAACCAAGGGCAGCTTCAAAAAGGGTGGCTCTTATTAAATGCAATTAATTTGCCCACGCAGCTTTCAAGGCAAGGGTCCATGGGAAAGGTGAAGCTGGAAAATGGGGCCACCTCCTCATATGAAGCATACAGAAGATGGAGTGCTGCTGACTGATGTCAATTACCACCAAGATGTGGTAATTCATAAGCCAATGGCATTGTTTTCAAAGATTGTGCAAATGTGTTCAATGGGGAAAACAGAAAATGGACAAATGTTAGTTGTTCTGTGATATAGAAGTCCTGGTGGAAGTCCCTGGATTCAGCCCAGCAGAAGACAGAATCAGGCCTCCCTAATAGATGGAATATTAAGCCAAGACAGCACCATGTGCCTGATTCTCCCTTGGCAGGTATTTTATTTAGCTAACAACTTCTATCCAAAGTCAGGACACAACAGCCTAATCTATGCTGCAGGTACAGTAAGGGAGAATTTGCATGTTGTGTTCCTAAAGGAAAGGAAATCTCAGAATCTGAATACACAGGCAGCTCTGATGATAATCCTTGGAGGCAAAGGGAGATGCATGAGGAACACAGGGCAATTTCCAAAAAGCTTATTATTCTCACAAGATGTTTGCAGAGGAATTTCTCTGTGAGCTACTGAAAATTAACACATTCCCAAATATCAAAGGTGAGCTAAATGCAAGCACTGCCTCTCAGGGAGCACAAGACTGTGAGGGCTGAGATTCCATCAGCAGATTAATCACATGCCAGACCTGGAGGCAACTTCAGCATCACAAATACAACTGTGTGGTGGGCTCTGCCCAGGAACCAGGACTTGCCACTAGAAAACTGTTTTTAAGCAGCTTCAGAGAGACAGGCATTGCAATTGCTGCTTAAATAGAAGGAGAAAAGAGAAGTGGGGAGAGACAGTGTACAATGACCTCAGAGCATGGCAGCTCATCCTCCTTTGTGTTCCTCATATGAGGAAGAGACATTTTAGCAATATTTACTGGCAATAGTTGTCCTCCGTGACTAAATTGAAATAAATAACAGGAAGGTGGATCAAGTTCCTCATGGAAAAGGCTGCTCATAGTTATCAGGGGTGAAAGCAGAGGGGTTTGCAGAGGAGGATCAGGAGGCCCTTTTTGAGGGCAGTGGTAGCTCAGGCATGAGCCCCTGCAGGGAACAGGAACCGTGGTGTGTCACGGCATGGGCTGGGTGTGCAGGAGCAGAGGGTGTCACTACCCCGGGCTGCAGGGAATGATCTGTCAAATGTCAGCACAGAGCCCAGGAAGTCAACAGGATGGCTCAAGATTTTCCTGTGTGGCACTCACTGGCTGTTGCTGTCCTCCTGAAGGGCACAGCCACCCTCTCTTTGGGTGGCCTCCCTTTCTCAGGGACACATGGCCTGCTGTGGGTACCCACAGCAGTTTCGGGAAGGGACTTCTGCCGAAAGCAGTTCTCACACCTCCTTCTTTAACAGGATCCAGGGCTCATGCATGTGTGAAATTGAAGAAGCAGCTGCTGAGAGGGAGGAAGGCAGAGAGGACTGCACAGGTGTCCTCCTGTTTTCCACCCCGAGGGAGTCGCTCGCAGTGGTCAGAGAGTCATCTTGGGGGTTGACCCAAATCCCCCAGCCTGTGTGTGTGTGTGTGTGTGTGTGTGTGTGTGTGGTCCTCCTCTCACAGTGATCCTTGGGCTGTGCAAGGGAACTTGGGGTGCTTAATGCACTCCAGGAAAGTTCAGACAAGATTTTCCTGCAGGATGATGCTTGGCTGATGGGACTCAGCTATCAGTGTGAGGGCAGGACCTGGGCCACATACCGTAAGGATGGTCAGAGTGAATTGGGCTGAACCCAACTGCAGTGCTTGATGAAGCTCCAGGCCCTCAAGGAGAAAAAAACAACCCTCTGAACAATCTGTCTCATGACTGCAATCTTGCATCCTCAGCCTTGTCATAGCTAATGCTTGTTTTTAGTTCAGAGACAGTCTTTAACTGAAATTCAAAGATATGAGAAGTGATACTGAAGATGTAGATGAGTCCTATGTGATCGAAGTCCTGGAGAAGAGTTTTAGCTCCTACTTTGTTAAAATAGGTGTGAGCCTTTCAGACAGAAGCCTTTTTTTTTTTTTTTTTTTGGTCCTGTTATCCCAGACTGTGGGATAGCAACTCCCAGCAGGGACATGGGACAGGAGAGGTGAACAGCCTGGGAATGATGAAGTTCTGGGGCATGCTGCAACAGGAAATGCTGAGAAGGGAGATTCTGGGGAGGCGGGTGCCTTGGGTAAGCAACAGTCCAGGGAGATTTAAACTCTAATTCTGCCAGGTGATGGCCCATTTTACATCACCTCAGGAGCAATTCCAAAATGTCTGTTTTCCTGTGGGGAACAATGTCTCGCTTTCCTTACCGTCAGGGTGGGTGGCAGAGACATCTGAGCTGCCCAGCCCGACATGCCGTTCCCAACACCAATGACTCCCTTCCTGCCTGGATGCCAAATTCAATTTAATGCTGTGGGGCAGGCCTGGCGTGGCAGCCCTTGCCCAGCCCAGTAACCTTCCTTGGGGGTGGAAAGGTGACAAGGGACAATGTAGAGGCAGCCACAGGGCAGGCACAATTGTTGTTCTCCTCTTTTTTCTTTAAGTATGGGAGAAGTTTGAGAAAGACACAAAAGACACATCAGCATCTAATTTCTAAGGGACGATGGATGCCAGGGCTTGAAAAGCTGCTTCTTGCATTTTGTTTCCTTCTGCCTTTTTCCAGTTAATAATCGCTGTTATTTTGTGCTGCTTGTGTCAGTATTTTTCTTGGTTATTATGTGTCTGCAAAATATTAAGAGCCCTGAAAAATACAATAATAAGGAAAAATAGCCCAGGAAAAATGGTGCTAAAACCAAGTGTTCTCAGCCTTGCTCTTCTAGCTGCTCACCAGTGTCAGCAAAGCAGTTTTGGAGACAAAGGTAGGGTATGGTGCAGTTCCTGCAATGCTCAGATGGGAATTTGCTTTGTGGAAGAATGCATGTCCCTGTGCTTTCTGAGTACTTTCCCATTAAATATTAAACCTTGATTTAAGTGGACTCATTTTAGGCCATCTTACTTCTTACCCTGCTCACTATCTCCACTTAATTTACTTAAACCCTCTGAACACTTCCCAAATTATTCCAGCTTTGTCTATATTCCTAAAACATGGTGAATAAAATGGTATCTTGTTCTGATTTGAAATGTTAATAGAGTTTCCCTTTATAGAATACAGTTTCTTCCTTGGCTGCCTGGAAAGTAACAGAAAACCATTTCTGCATTTCAGGTGCATTTTCACTTATTTTCCTGTGGTCTTAAAAATATCCTCTGTATCAACTTTTTTGATTATATTTAATGACATAAGAAGCAAAAAAAAAAAAAAAAAAAAAGCTTAAAAAATGTTCAGGTACCTTCACTGTAAACTGGGCACACGTCTTCTCATCAGGTTGGTATGAGATACAAAGCATAACAAATCCCACTAAGGCCACCACACAGATCTGCAATGGAAGAGATGTAAAATGTGTCAAGGTTAACAAAACCCTACAAAACACAATTCCCCCCCCCCCCCCCCAAGCCAAGATACCTTTCTGTGTTTGCAGAACCATAATTCAAGAAGCAGTGTGGAAGCAAAGTCATCAAAGACACAGCACAGCAACAGCCCCCAGGATGTGTGTCGAGTTTTTGCCCACACAACCATCAAAAAAGAGCAGAAGGTTTCTGAAGCTGGGTTGGCAAGCCCAAAGAGTACCATCCTATGTAGCTCTGGGTGCTGACAGGGTTTTTATGTCACCCATGCAAGTTTTAAATTATTAAACCATGGCTGCCACTGGGTAAAAAGCAGCAGAGTTTATTGCAGAGGCTTTCAACCACTTTTGGAGTGGACACCTTACCAAAGAAGATATCCATCTCCCCTGCAATCTGAAACTGTGTTTTAGCCCTGTGGCAGTAATTGCTGAAGGTTAAAAGTAATGGAAAAGTATTTGCACACTTGTTTATTAATTTAGCTGTATTAATTATTATTCTGGATTTATTTGCAGAAGCAGGTACTCACAGGTTGGCATTTTCCAGGTAAGAAGGGAAGATCCTCCTCTGAGGAACTAGCCCAATTAATGTGATTTGGTTTTTTGTGTTTAGAAAACACAGTGTGTCTCCACACAGTGCTAAGCACTCCAGTCAAGTGCCCTCCTCTCCCACTTTTTGGAGGATCAGTGAGCAAACCTCACAGAAGGACTTAGGAGCAGCAGACTTCTGCTTTTTGGCAGTTCATCCCCTGGATAGAGGAGCTGGGCACCCAGGCACCAGGTGAGGGCTCCCTGTGGGGCTGGATCTGGGCATGAGAGAGACTGTTGGCAGTTGGAGCTGTGTTTGGAGGAATCTGTGCATGTTTGAGCTGCCTTGGAAAAACAGGTGAGTTGATGGCATGCATGTGTTTTTAAATGACCCTTCAAATCACACCTTTAAAAGCCATTTTAGGTGTGATGAGCATCAGTGGGGACTTTGAATGAGATCAGGCACTGTCCTTTCAGAGGTCCTCTCTACATGCAGGGCCAGGAGCAAGTCTTCACCTCCCTGCTAGGACCATCTTGGTTATAGATGACAGTTGTTAAATTCTCAATGACAGAGCAGCAAGATTCTCTTTTTTTTTTTTTTTTTCACCCTCTCCATTTTACTTCTGAAAGAAGTACTTTACTTTGGAAGAGTTGCCATTAATTTGAAGTTCTCTGCTTTCCCAGAGCAGTGGGATTTGCCCTCTTTGGTCAGAGCCACACGTGATTTGCCTTTGCCAAGGTGAGGTCATGCCATGGAGATGCCTGCAGGAGGGGGTGGGGGCTCCATCACAGCCCCAACTCCACCTGCATGCCCTGGAAGTGCTGCTTACATCCAGATTTCTGACTCCATAGGGAGCTTGTCCTGCAGTGAAAAATGCCCAGCTGTCCTTTTGGACAGTGATGGATAAACATGTTCCTTTTATGATCTGTTGCAGAAAGTATCCAACTTTTTGCATCTGCATTGTTGGTGCAAGGCCCGAGGCAGCAGCCCTGCAAAGGAGAAGTACCTCCCAACACGCACAGAGCCATGTTCCTCAAGAACCTGGGCGATTAGTAACACTTTTGCCCATGAAGTTTTATTACATGTCATTTCAGTGGGACATGAATAGGAAGTATTGCCTCAGAACATTTCTAAAGAATGGGTCAGTATTATTTACTCCTTTCCATGTCACGTGTATTTATATTCTGGTCCTGTGACTTACACACAGCCTCAAATTTATTTGTTTATTTCTTTTTATTGTTGACAGCCATAGCTGACAGGGTTGTCTGGGGAAAAAACAACCTTTCTTGTCAAAGGTCCTTCAGTGCTGGGTTTTTTTTGCCCTGTAGTGCTTCTGTGTGACTGAACCATCTTTTATTTCTCAGGATGAATCGACTATGTCCTTGGCCCCTTGCACCATATATTAATCTTTTAATTCAATTAACATGCCCATAAAACTTAAATCACAAGAAATCCTATTGCTGATAATATCCAAATGATAAACTCCCCCAGCTGGACCTAAGTATTTTCAGGATCTGGTGCTGAAGGATCCTGTTATGAGCAATAAATCAAATTTGTTTTGCTTCAGCTACACTAGTGGGCATTTACACTTGCATGGACCGAAAGCCAGATTTGCCTCCAGGTGACTGCCATGAGATATCATGGGACTGTTCCCACCCCCTCCTTCCCCTTCCATTTAACCACAGAGGGCTGATAGAGCTGCATTCCTTTCCGAAGGGAAGAGACCAATGCTGGAATTTTGTCTCTGCCATCAAGTGCCTCGGACAAGTTTTGCAAAACTCCTGCTGGCTTCACACTTGGCAGGATCAGACCTTCCTCTTCAGAAAGCTTCCCATTCAAAGGGCTACCACTTAACAGCATCTCCATTCCTGTACATGCTTTCTAAAGGTCCTCTGGGATTTAAATAATATACTCAGGGACACGTGAAGAGGGACATTTGTAGAAAGGTATTTATAAAGGATTACACTGGGTCAGGATTCCGGCAAGTCTTGACCAGGATATTTCAGAAGGTTTAAGCATTTCTTTTGCAAGAATACAGTACCATTTTTAATTTATTATTTTTTTTAACCAGAGATGTGTGTTTTTCTAAGCAGCAGTACAAAATAACGTTACTGAGAATTATGACCCACATATGTTTAACATTTCAGCTCTTTAAAGGTAAATTCACTCCTTGGAGGAAACCAAAGCGTGGAACATTTATATAGGAAACAGCTCTATGCTGCTATTTTATACATTATTAATATATCAGCTTTGAATTACACCTGTGAAGTGTAACAGAATAACTATAAAAATCCACTGGTAAGTATTTTTTAGGAGCCTCTAAGTAACTATAACAGCTGTGGGCGTGTTACAGGTGCTGTTGATGCTGATTGCTAAGCAGCATTAGGTAATCCCACATCCTGGTGCTGCAACAGCCACTGCCACATCCCAGTGTGAAGCACACATTTCCCGTGCCTTATTGACTGAGCACACAACATAAAATGTAATTGAACCCACGTCAGCACGTGCTTGCTGCCAATCGATGTGCACTTGCTACACAAATAAAACAGATTCTCTGAGACCTGCAGGATGGCACTTAATTAGATCAGCTCTGGTCAACTGTTACCCAGAAATCCAGGAATTTGCATTTCTGTGCATATTTCAACTCGAGTTTATTTCAAGATCCTACTTCAACATTTCCATATGGACTAACACACCCCTTTGCTGAAGAGGTTGTGACGTGAAAGGTTAACCAAGGTAAGAATTTAATTTGGAAAGCACTGCCTAGAAAAAGACCCAAATGTCATACAGAAGTATTTAGGAAAGGTAAAGATTTCATTTTGCTTAAGGCACACCCTGTGAAATCCCTCTAGTTCACAACCCAGGAGAACAGCTATTTACTAACACTGGCTGAAGAACTTAAATATTTAGGCTGTACAAAATTTTTAATAATTTTTCTTTTTGGGGGGAAGCAGTAGACATTCATCCCATTGGGCAGGACCACCTCAGGGCTGAAAAGTGACTTAAGAATTGTTGGGTTTTTAAGCCACAATCAAAATAGGAGGAGAAATTTTCCAGCTTGCTCCCACCCCAAAGAGGGCAGGAACCAGGAGTGTTAGGAATTTCCACCAAGAAATGAAGGCAGGAGACAAAAACCTGGCTCTAAGAAGCATCTTGTGTCTGTGCCACATCACAAAGCAAATGTTGCAAACACTCACAAAGACACGGTATAGCTCTTTGTGTGGGAGCTTCGTTTGCGAAAACCTCCTGCCACAATTTTTAGGGGCAGAAAGAAAACACACTGCAGGACAAAACCTCTCCCAGGTACACCTTGCAATGCCACACAACGCTGCTGAGACCCACAGGAGGACTCTTTCTATTTAATGAGAATGTAAACTCAAACTTCAGGAGGAAAATTACTGTTAATAGAATTAGGAAGACAGCTCCATTATGGAGAAGTTATTTTGTAGTTGCTCACTCGGAGACACTGGGGTCTTTCTGTTTTTAGGGACACATGTAAAGAATTATCTCCTGCAGCTGTCTCTGGACTTTCTGGCTCTCCCTCACAGGTGATACTTGGCTGATGGTTCTCCCACCTTATCAGATATGGCAAGGCTTAGCTTCTGTCTACACCTTTGGAGAAACTGCTTTATCCACCAAATCTAACGCTCCCACTGGACACAGATTTTGATGCAGGAAAGAGCTTGTCCCTGTTGGCTTTACCATTATAAACCTGGATCACCTCTGGTACCAGACATCTCTACAGGCTGCTGCCGACAGCAGCACTGAAGTTCACTGGCTTTATGAGGTTTGAGGAAGCTGTGATGAAAGTGGTGCTGCAGGCAGCTTTCACTGCCAGCTTTCATCAGCCTCAGGTCAGCCTGGGTCTCACTGTCATGTGTGAAAGAAGCCAGTCTGCAGCACAGAGGTACTGTGCCCTAATTTTTTTTTTACCCCTTACAGACTTCTTGTTACATTTAAGGACAATTTAGTTGCATATATGTTACTTCTAGAAATAATGGCAGTAATAATAATAATAATAATAATAATGACAAACATGTATATTGTGGTTGCAGGCAAAGGCCATCATCATCATCATTTAGGAAATCATTCTTTTAACAGCCATAAACCCCACAATAACTGCCCATCCCTGCCCCACCCACAGAATAAAATAATGATATCTTTACTACTGGTCTCTTCAAGCCATGCAATAACACCCCCTTGCAGATCCACAACTTTCTCTTAATCCTGAAAAGTCATCAAAACCCTGCAAGAGCATCTGCAATCAAATGAAATGCTATTTTTTCCATAATAATCTTTGCTGTTTAGGTCAGTTGCTTGTGTTAAGGTAAGATTTCATTCCCCCAAAGGCTACAATTGCTTACACAGCCAGGAGCTGCAGCAGCAGTCCATTGCTGCTGTTAAATCAGAAGTACAGTCCTGGCTGAACAAACGCCTGAGGGATAAAAAAAAAAAAAAAAAAAAAGAGTTCACAGACCCAGCAGTGATTTTCAGCCTGAGAAATGCAGCATGGCTGAGAGTACTTGTGAAAAGTATTTGTGGTTTGGGGTGTGTCTGTGACTGTGAAAGCCACCATCTCCATAGTCATGAGGCTACCTGGGCTGGAGAAACCTGTTTGATATCCCTCTCCAAATTTTACCTAGACTTTTGCACAAATTCCAGCCAGGAATTTTGCAGTCAAACTGCTAAGCCACAGATGGGTCCAGGATTAGACCAACCCTGGCCAGGCATCAGACACACCTCATGTGTGCAGTTACCTTCTCAAACTATTGCTTCAGAGTGTTTGAACATTTCTCCCTATCAAAGTTTTCCACTCCACACCTGAGCAAAACAAAAGTGTGAATTTCAGTGAATCAATGCACGGTTACTCTTGGAAGAGGATGAGATTTAAGGGCAGAGGGTTCTGAAGAGTCCTGCTCTGGTGCTACACATGGCTCTAAACAAGCACTGGCCTCTTCTTCAAGGCAGTCCTCCCTTAAACCTTTTGATGTTTGCCCATGGCTAACTGAAGCTAGCCTGTACCAAAAAAATATGGATGCCTGCAGGATTTTTGATGGCACCAGGTTTTAAGAGTCACCTTCTATTTGAAATATTAAAAATGGTTTCCCCAAAAACAAGCAAAAGTTTACAGAGACATTTCTCATTCCAGGTAAATGAAGGTCGATTAAGCTGCTTTTTCAGTTAAAAGTCTGCCTGCCTTTTGCACCACACAGCCCCACATCAGCCTCACCTCCACAAGGGCAGAGAAGCCAATGCTTGAGCACTGATGCCAAAAAGCCACAAGCCACAGCCACCCTTGAGTAATGCTCAGGGACCCTCTGGCCTGGGGAACACCTGGGGAGATGGAGAAGGGCTGGAGCAGGGAGAAGTGTCAGAGCTTCTGGGCTGGGGGCTCAGCTCATGGCTTTTGGGATGTTTTTTGCAATAAAAGTGACAGCTGGAGCCACAGTTGTTGCCTTGAGCAGCTTGTGAATCAGATTTTTTAAAATGCTTTTAAAAGTCCTAATTTGATGAACATCTATACATATACATTTAAAATAACTTCCTGACAGAAATAATAAACACCCTGGATAATCATTTGTGATGAGCACTTCTGTAACTTTCTTAACTCCCTGAGTCTGCAAAACAGGGCTGAAAAGGGAGCTTGCCCATGAAAACTCTGATACTCTCCATTTTTGATCGCAGTGGAAATAATCTAAAGTAGGTTTTTCAAGGGGAAATACATTGTTACTTCTTCTGGGTGTCAAAAGGCCACAAGCTAATGAAAAAGAATGAAAAGGATACTATTAATATCTACTGTCTCTACAGCACTTTTCATCCCAGGATCTCAAAGCAAGGGGTGATGGATGGCCACTATTAACCCCACTTTGCAGGGGAAATAACAAAGTCTTAGTAAGGTTAAGTAACTTGCCCAAAGCTATGCAGCAAGCCAGTGGCAAGGCACAGGAAAAAATAAAACCTTGCACTCATGAGTGGGTTTGTGAAGTTTGTCCAAGCTCCTGCAAAGCAGCAAGAAGGAAGAGACTGCCAGGGAGTCCAGCCTGCAGTTTGGGGAGCTCAGGACAGGTCTCATGGGCACTTTCAGTATAATTGGTTCCAGGCAAATGAAACAAATGCTACCTTCATCACTTTTACTGCATTTATCTGCCTGTCCTTAGCAATGGGGGAGAGGCGTTTTACAGGGAATAGGTTACTGAAGCTGAAGCAGAAGTGTAAATCCTGAAGGCTTCGTAGTTTCTGTCCATAAAATTGTCCTTTGGTTTCTGACTCATGGTCCATAAATTTTTGGACTAAATGTATTTTGGTTTTAAGTGGGTTTTAGCTGCTTGTCCTGGTGAAATGTTCTTGGTGCAACACAAGTTGCATCATTTCCTTCTGCAGGGGCTCAGAAGGGAAGGGCCGATGCTCTGGGGAGGGAGCCCTGCAGGCTTGGAGCCCTCCTCCACTCCCTGTCAGAGGATCACTGGCCACATTTATTCCCAGGATGGTGAACCCAATCCCTGGCCTGCTCCAGCCTCACAAACCTACACAGTCAGGTTTTGAACGCATTTAATGCTGAATTCTGAAATGGGAATAAAAAACATTTAATTCAGACTGCCTTGCCTGGTTTTCCTCACTAGCATTTTTCACTGGCTCCTCTAAAAACAGTTCCTTTCCATTCATGGTAATGCACTGAAGCATTTGATTTTCAGCAAGGAACGGTGTCACCATTTTGTCATTAATAAAGAAGAAAAAAACAGCTTTCAATCAATCAGGGTCTATTCAACACACTAGCAATTTTCCTTCATTTTTCTGTCATCCTGCATTAACAGCCGTGGGGTCAAATCCAGCCTGGTGTAATTCTAAAGGAGTAACATCAGGAATGAGCTTCACCCATTATATCTAATGTTGCTAAAAAAGGCTTGATAATAGATTTTTTTAAGTTCTTGATTCAGAATACTAATCAAGTCCTTTAAAAAGAGCACTTGAGTGGGATGCTACTAAAACAAATATGCTCTGGTATTTTACACCACATCTTTCTGTCCTGTTGCTCATTTCTGTGTGAATATATGAGTTTTGGGAAGTTGCTTTCTGCCACGAGGTTTATTCTCGAGCAGCACATGGGTCATCCATCCCCTATGTAACACCTTCCATGCAGCCCAAAAACCAGCCCACAGGACATCCAGCCACATGCAGCTCCTAGCCAAGGGTTCTCCTTTGTGGACTAGTTTTCCCCAGCTCTCCAGAGGCCAGTCCTCGGTACAGTCCCCCACCACAGCTCACCAGCAGCACCCTGTGACTGCATACCTGGAATTTCCAGCCCAGCAGCTTCTGGCTATATCCACCTGATGTCCCAGTGGGCACCAAGTCCCTCCATGGAGACACCACAACACAGGAGCAAAGTAGACGCAGCACACTGTGGCACCTGCTGCATTTTGCCCCTCAGATGTGCTTTGCACTGGTCCCTTGGTACCACAGCCAGTGCTCCACACAGGCTCTGCTACTGGGAGGTCTGGGCCTGCCCCACCTCCTCATCCCCTCCTTTCTAGTACCAGTTTCCTTTTCACTTCTCTCTGACATGGTGCCTCCTTCCCTTCTGCTTTGGGCTGAGGTTACAGGAGAGCAGCATGGTTGCCCAGGAGCCTGCCTGGCCCTGGCCACATGCCCCGGCAGACAGTCCCTGTCATCACCTTGAGGGTAAACAGAGGGGCACCAAAAGCCAATTTGAGCCACAGATGAATCAAACCATGCTGGAGTGTGCTGGTGACTCAACATCTCACCAGAGTCCTCAAGTAAGAGTCGCGATCTGACTCAGAGCCTAGGTGCAGTCACCCTTCCCCATGGGGCTGCCCACAGCCTGCACTGCTCCTCCCAATAGGCAGGGCACCCTGCAACATGAACCAAAACTCCCAGAGTTCCAGGACATGTTACCCCAGGAAATGTTTCCCCAGGGATTACCCTGGTTGGTGAGTGCAGAGCATGGTCACCAACCACAGCTGAAAGCTGAGGCTTGCTCTGAGTCAGGAATTAGCTCAGGAACACATATGGAGAATTATTCCTGATTTTCAGGGGGAGCTCTGAAAGTGACTGAGCTTGG
Organism: Pyrgilauda ruficollis; assembly: GCF_017590135.1. Classification (NCBI taxonomy): domain Eukaryota; kingdom Metazoa; phylum Chordata; class Aves; order Passeriformes; family Passeridae; genus Pyrgilauda; species Pyrgilauda ruficollis. The sequence goes on along the minus strand of NW_024522206.1, from coordinate 242,614 downwards.
CCTCAGGTGGGCATCTAAATGTCACTACTGCTGGCAGCTGCTGCTAAAAACAACAGGGGTTAGAACTCTGTTTTCAGAAACCAGCGACTTTGGTGGGGTTTCAGGCCTCCCCAAAGGAGGCCAGCCATTTGTGGACGTCTCAGATGAATGCTGCTGGGGCACTGATGACATTCACACAGGCCAGGGGCTGCTGCATGGCTTTTCTCATATCCCTGGCTGTACATTAGTTCAGTCCAGCTTACTCTTTCTGCACCTTTTTCTAGTGAAAAAGCTATTTCAAACCTGTGATAGCAACAGTGCTGTCTGGAAAATACATAATCTGACCTCCAGAATTCTCAAAATAAACATGAGGAGTGAATATGCCACATATTGCTCTTTTATCATCTGTATTCCCTCTGGTTTGTAACAATCAAAACTTCCCAGGAGGAAATTCCTCTTCCAAGCAAGGGCAAGCCCCTGCTCCACAAAACACCACTAAATTCTTGGATACCTCTTCAGTCAGAAGAGAAACATGAAGAGATGAGTCAGAGAATCTTCCTCTGGGAGCTCAGGCCCTGCTCCTTCCACCCTCTGAGGGGACACCAGCAGGATTAACATAGCAAACCCCAACCAGTTCAGATGCTCAGATAATCTTTTAAAAATGAATTACATTTACAGAAGATGCTCCCATGGCTCTTCAGCGCTTCAAGAAATCTTCTCTTCAAGTACCTAAACACAAATTTATTTGCTGGGAATTCTTACAATCTGACAACACCCAGGACTGTGCTAACACATCAGGGCATATTTTCAGGACATATTTTCCTGAAACCTGTTGCCTAGGGAAGAAACCTGCATGCTTAATTATATCCATGGCTTATCCCAGGCTCATAATCACTGACCCTGTCCCTCCACAGGCAAACCTCACGTCCCCAAGCCCACAGCCAGCAGAGTCACACCACGGATGGCACCACACACCCTGTCCCTACCTCTGCAGGGGTGGCTGCTGCTGGGGAACCACCCAGGCTTCCCCAGCAGGGATGCCTCTGATTTACACCCAGCAGGACGCTGCCCTCTGCCCAGTCCCCCCAGCCCACGCAGTGAGGTTGGTGCATCACTCCAAACTTGACTTGGCAGGAGCCACCAGCAGGCCCTGTGAAGGGCTCCCTGTCCCTCACACATCCACCCTTCCCCATGGCCACATGCAGTCAGGAGTAACAGTGGGAAGAGGGTTAAATCCCAGCTCTGGAGACAGATATTGCTCTTCTCGCCCAGCTAACAGTTGAGACTTTACAGAGTTATGCTCTCGCTTCCAAAACCTGATGGCTATGGTTTGGTGGGCAAAGAGGATAGGCAGCATAAGAAATTAACTTTTTTTTTTCCAGCATCACCAGGCAGGAGTTCACTGCTAAGCACAAGCTAATACATACATCCAGTGAACAGCAACCCTGTATTTTATTTCAGGTCTGTTGGGTACTGCAGGGAAGAATACGAAAGGCTGTGTAAATCTGCAGGAGCAGTCTTCCCTGGGAAAGTACAGCCAGACACTTAATCTCAGGAATATTTATAGCTAGCATAACTCAAATGGTGTTGTGCATGCAGTTGGTTAGTCTAAAGTGGAGCGTCATGCAGCTTGCATTAATGCTGGCAAAGGCACTTTAGGGAGAAAGAGACTTTATGCTTACAATTATCCCAGCCCAATATGGAGTGTCTCTGACTGGCAGAGAGGAACTGATGCCTGCCATAAGGAAGCCCAGCACTGTTACAGAGGCGCCTAACGCCAGCTGCAGCAACGCAAACAGCAGCGGGAAACGGCAGCCACAACAAGTGTGGGATTCCTCCTCCTGGCCAGTTTTGGGATCCCCCTTGGATTTCTTCTGCTTCTTCTTCATCTCGGACTCCTGCGTCGAGCCGGTGCTTTTCTCCCCTCCGGGTGCCTTCCCTGTCTGGTTCTGGGTATTCGGGGACGTGCCGTGCCGGGCTTTCTTCTCCTCCTTTCCCATGCCGGCGGGCTTTGGGCTTTCACGTGCGAGTGTGTATGCGCACGCCGATGGTGGTGTTAGTTTTCTGCCCCCCAAAGCTTCGCTTTGTGCCGGCTGAGTTCTTCCTGGTATTTGAATCAAGGAGGCTGAACAAATATGGAAAACATTTGGAAGCAGATTGTCAGAGCTTCGAAATGCCACATATAGCCCGGAGAAGGGGGGGATGCAAGGGGGGTAGCGCACTGCCAACGTGCAGGCGCCGGCTGTTCGTCACCGGGCTGGGCGTACGCGCTCACACGGCTCCGCAGGTGTGAGCGCATCTTTGGGGCTTGGGGACGCACGGGCAAACAGCAGAGCAGGAATTCCAAACCGCCGGCTGGTGAACAGCAGGGAAATGTGCCTCGCCAGGGAGCCGGGAACACTGCAGTGCCTGTGCAGGAAGAAGCCAGGAAGGAGCTCATGGCTCCCCTGGGGGTTACCGGCAGGCAGAGCGTGGCTGGGGGCACCCAGGCAGCACCGTGCACATTCCACTCACCCGCTGAACCGCTTTAAATAGGTTCGTCCCAGGGGGAGGGAGTTGATTGCGTGTACGGAAAGTACGAAGTAAGTACAAATGAAAATACAAGTTAATGTCCTGGGGAGCCAAAAGGGATCCTTCCTGTCTCTTCCCAAAAGTTGCAAAAGCAAAGCTAGGCATGTTTTATGATGAAGCAGACAGGGACCAGCAGTGAGGACTGGTGCTTCTGAGCAGGCAGTGGTAGAGCGTGGAGCAAACATCTGCTGAGCGTGTTTCCAGGGCTGCAAGTTATCCATACCAGAAAGATTGTTTATGTTATCTAAAAGACAGAGGGATGTCTTATTGTGAACATGTGGTCACTACGCTTCATCCATATGTGGGCTCAGGCTGGTGCTTGGAGACAGCACAGCAACAGAAGTGGTGGAATTTCTCCTGAAATACTCAAAAATTGCTCTTTGGCTGAATCCAGCACTGGGAGCCCTGGCAGAGTCTCTCAGACACTAGAGGGTCTCACCCATGGAGGTGCCAGCAGGACTGGGGTCTGCAGAGACTCAGTTCTGTCTCTGTGGAGAGGAGAGAGCAAGAAGAGGTGGGTGCTGAGTGGTGCTGTGCCAGGGCTATGCTGGCCCTGAGTTCAGCCAGGCCATGGTGCACAAATCCTGCAAAGGAAGACCAAGGGAAGCAGGGCGGCTGTGGGAAGCTTGGTGCTTAGCTCAGGCCAATGGAATTACTCAAAAGCTTAGGGGTAAACAGGTGCTTAAATGCTTTGCTGGCCCGGGGCCAAGTGTGAACAGCCTGATGTATGGCATCGCTCTTCTGTGCGTGCAGCTCCATGTCCCTGCCGGCACAGGGACACCCTGAGGACATGTGGGCTTGTGCTGCTGCCCCACAGACACCAATGAGAGAACTTTAATGATCCAACCAGCTCTGTCCCCACCACGGGGCTGTTACGTTTTTGGTTTGTTTTTTTTTTCCTTTTCCATAGAAGCAGACAGCAGGAGCAAAGTGTTGGGAGGAGTGGGGCAGGTGGAAAGAAGACATCAGAGACTGGAGAAATCCCCAGCAAAATTGCCTTTGGATGTGGCAGAGCAGCTCAGGTGGGATTGACCAAAATGGTGAGATACTCAGAGAGGATCTTGCACATGCTGGTATAGCACTGAGCAAATATTTCCTCTGACACACTGGCCCTGCCTTCTGAGAAACTACTCCATTTCCAGCTCTTCTGAGAAACTACTCCATTTCCAGCTCTTTATGGCATTTAAACAGCAATGAACTGTGTCCTCTGTATTAATAAATTATGATGTCACTTTGTTTTATGGATTAAGCAATATCCTCTTTGGTTATTTATAACACCAAACGGATGAAAGAAAACTAGAAACAAAGTGGTTTCAGATGCTTTCTGCACCCATAACTCTCATGCTACATTCATCTAGAGAGATTAAGATATACGGTTCAAAAAAGGAAGAGGAAAATAAACAAGAGGTGAAAAAAATTGGAAAAAAAATCCTCCTCCTCTAGTCATGTTGCATAGAGTAACATGTTTTCACAGTTTCCCACTAAGATGTTTTGTCACTATCATTCACTTTTTAAAATATCCTCACAATAACTTGCACTCATGGGTGTATCTTGCCTCTCAAAGCCACAAACAACTATATTTAACCACAGCTTTGAGAAGGACAGGGTGTTCAAGGATCATCACCAAGGTCAGACCAGGAAGCAGTGGCAAAGCTGAGGGCATGTTTAAATGATGCCCAGTTGAATATCTATCCTAATAATAATTAGAGTGAAGTGAAGTTAGAATTTTCTTTTCCTTTACGCCCATCCACTTCTCTGGTTCTATCCCAATGATCTTTACTGTGGACCTTCCCCCAGGAAAATCCCTGGCTTAGCACCTCGATTTGTGCTGGCGGCTGGATTTATGATTGCTGTCTTCTCAAAGGGGACAAAGTCCAGTTGCTTTATTTGTGCCGACATTCATACTGGTTTCAGTGGGAGCAATTGCCTGAAGAGGATGAACAGGATTTAACTCAAGGTCAATAAAATTAACAAGAACTTACCCTATGGCCAATAACAACCCTTGTTTATCTCTGGGCTGGAGAATCTCCGGTAAAACAGGTGCCTGAATATCCTTACTGTACAGCAAGTAACAAATAAATGAGGCCATGCCCAAGGGCAGCAGGCAGAATATCTTCTACAGGGCATATGTGGGATGTCCCCTTGGGTCCCGGATCCCTGCACCCCTTTTGAAAATTCTAGCTGGTGCCTAGATGCCGTGTCCCCTAGAGGCCAGCTTAGGGGACATCTTCTGTGCAGTGACAGAAAGGCTTGGATATGAAACCATGAAATGTGGTGAACATAGAGCAGACCTGCCTTCTCCCAGCTGTTGGGTCTGGAGTAGCTGTCCCACGCAGTTTTTCCATGGAAAACAAAGACCTTAGTTGCCATCTATCTTGGTCGCACTGACAGAGGGAGCCTCTCCTTGGCTCCTTGCACACTTAAAGGCATATCCATCTTAGAATCCCATCATTTCTAATCTCTGCAGCAATACACGGCTATTTAGAGAGAAAATTAAGGGTCAAATCCATTGAAAAAATTCCGGGCAGGGATATCGCTGATTTTAAATTATGAAATGGTGTGTACCAGAGTTTCTTTTGCTGTGGCTAGCTGTCCCTGCAAAGTCAAACTCAGATATCTTACATGCTGGGAAGTTTAATGGGGATAGAGAAAAGAGATGGATGCAGGATTGATCTTCCATACTTATTATCTGAACCAGATTGTGTTTGCTGATTCCACTTGGTATTAAAAATCGAGTGTAAAACAGCTGTGAAGGAACTCATAGCAATGACAAATTAAAAGAATTACATTTTTGGAAATTGAAATAACACTAAATTTTCTCGAGTGATACATCTTCCGGATGTCACTTGGATTTTCCCAGGAACACAAGAATAATCATTACCCTTTTATGCCCAAAGGCCCTGATTAAGTATGTTCTTAAATTAAGCACGTGCTTGAATACCCTTCCTGGATGAGGATGTTTTTTGATTCGAGCCCAGCTAGCATTTCTCATGTGGCACGCAGTTGTAATTTCGTGTCCTTTACACAAAATGAGTCATGTTGCACAGCTTTTCCGTGGCCAGACACTATCCTCTGTAAAACATTGCCTGCTCTTGTTCCTCTCCTTGCCAGAAAGCAGCGCAGCCCGGGTGATGGTGACAACAAGTCAAAGAGCACACACAACGCCAGGCGTGGAAAAGGCGAGGTCCGGGCTGCAGCTTTGTGGTGACACAGTCTTTCCTACTGCTACTCCTGGGGCTGGGGACACATAGCACTGCATGGGACTCCAGAAAGCTGTGATTTTTTTCCCCACTGCCATCTTTGACCTAGAAATATATCAGGATTGGCGTGGTTGGGCTACCAGAGACACACAGGTGCTCACTCCCACATAATTGCATTTGCACTGATATTTCTCCCAGGCATCAGTACCCCGGCCAAGTGCCAGTGGCAGGGTTGCAGCACACAAATCCAAAGCAGCAGAACTATCAAGGAACAAAGGCTTGAACAGGGCTGTCCTCGTTGCCCCGAGTACTGTGGGACATTTGGCTCCCTTTGCCCAAGGAGCAACTCCACAAAGAGCTGCTGACCCAAGGGTCCCCTCGGAGATGCCACCCCCAGTGTGACAGCTGGAGTTGGGAGAGAGCCAGATGTGCCACAGTCAGACAAAGGATCACCACTCTTCAAGCTAGTCTGGGCTAAGGAGAAGATAAGACCCTGCCTGACCCTTGCTTCTTGTTCCCCTGATCCCTTCACACCGCAGCAAGCCATGGACTGCAGAGCTGGGCCAAGCACTGCCAAGTAGCCAAAGCTTAGCTCAAATGCTGAGCCAAACTGGGAAGGGGAGTTCCCCATTAAAGCAAATGATGAAAAGTTCTCCCTGAAAAAAGGTTTAAAGTCAAGCTGTGATTTCCAAAACCGCATGCCCATCGACAACAGATAATAACAACATGTAGCTCTTGAAAACACATTTGCATAGAAGTCAAGGCCAATTAGAAGTGGGTCCAACACATGCAATCCATGCTGGTTTCTGCCACAGCCACTTTTAAAGTTCAGGTCATCTGGAGGTGAGGCTTGTTTTCAACAGGCTATTCTGAGGCCAGTTCATGTTGTTTTGAGTGTCTGTAGGCTCTGCTCTGAGAGCTGGGTTGTGCCAGGTGACCTCCAGAGGAACCATCCATCCCACGGTACTCTTTGCATGTGCTCCATGTGCCCTTTGGCATCACTAGGGGTAAGACCAAGGTACAGAGAATTTAAGTTTGGTTAAGCTGGTTGCGGTGACAGATGTGGAAAGAAGTAGAGAACAGGAGTTGTTTAATGTCAGGGTACTCCACCCCTGGTGGCCACTTGCTTAACAATGCACCTTACTCCCTCCGTTGCCTCTGACCACAAAGTAAATTTGTGCATATAAAAAAAATCAGCTTGGGAAGAAATGGTGCCTTAAAGTCTCCAAAATGATTGTCCTACACCATTTCAAATTCCTAGACCTTTGCTTTTGCTAAGGCTCCTTTAGATGCCTCATGCCTGGGGGTCCTCACCTCCAGCTGTGGTTCCCTGAATCCAGTGGCCCAGGCATTTTTGGGGGTTTCCTGTATAACTTAATAGTGCTTAAGCTGTCCATAATGATCTGACTGTTTCTGCCTCATCTTCTACTCTTATGGCAGGTTCTTTGGGGTGGAAGGCACATATTATCAGATTCCTGCATGAGGCCTGGAGAGGATCCTTAGGGGCTAAAACTGATAGTCCCTCAAAATTGGGCTGGAGAAGTAAGAAGTGAGAAGCTGAGATGCTGCACAAAAGCAAAGCTAAGTGCTGCAGCTTGCTTTACACATCACCACACTGTGGTGAGTATTTTATACCAGCCCAGAGACCTTTGCAACTCCCTGAGCAGGGTTAAGGAGTGTGAAAACCAGTGATGACCAGTTTACAAACACTCTGTGCCTTTTCCAAAGCCTGTCCTCTCTCTCTCCCATGCATATTTGAAGAGGTTATCGCCTGTCAAAGTACTTTAATGAGATATTATGGCTGTTAGATCTTCTCACCAGGTGTTAATCACTACCTGGTTAAACAGAGGCAAATCCTCTCAGCCATGTTCTTCCTGAGGATAACAATTAGGTCTGTTCTATGTCTGTGCTCACAGGAATGCATTCACATCCCCCCATGCACATGCAGGGCTCAGGAAATCTGCCTGTGGCTTTACACCAGGACATTGTGGGCAGCAGAGAGAAGGGCAAGAGCTTCTGCTTTCACTTTTCATTAATGAAAAGGATAAAACTAAGGAGCTTCACAGCAGTGGGTGCCAAATGTTCTCAACTTGTCCCATGCAAGTGGATATTTTGTAATAAAATTAGAAAGGCCTTATTTTCAAGAGACACGTGAAAAAGCTGTTTCTGAGCCAGCGTAACGCTACCAGCAGCTCTAATAAGGTGTTCTCTCCAAAGATCCAGGGTAAACTTTGTGGAGCATATTCACACGTATCTCATTTCATGCAGTTTCTGGAACACAAAGACACTCAGGGCTTTGTTTCTGCAGTTGGCTCAAGGTCTCACGCTGGCACTTGGGCAGTCTCGCTGTGTTACTCACTGCTTCAGCAGTACTTCGAGGCCTGATGTACTCACAGGCACTGCAGTTGCCTGAAATAGTTTTGGGTCCTCTGGAAGGCACCTGCTGGAGTTTTCTGAGAAGTCAGTCTTTCGAAAACGAGTGGTTGTGACTTTCCTCTGACCCGGGTCCACCATAAGTGGTGGCTTTTCTCAAAGTCATCTTTGGAGCCCTGAAGTGATGGAGCTGATTTCTTCAGCCCAATTGAAGCTGGCTGCTGACCTTGGTCTGGCCAAGGTTTGCCTTTACCTCTTGGCTGGTTCAAAGGTGGACCCCGTGATCTTCCCTGGAGACAGAAGACCAGAGTATACTGGGGTTCATCTTTTCCAGTCTCCTCCTGAGCTTGCCTTAGCAACTACAGGGCCCAGTAGATGCTGGGCCATAATATTCTGCCTCACAAACAGCTGGTTACTCACAAAAATCAGTATTCCTTTTCTTCCTGCATTGCTGCATCGATGTAAACCATCTATAAATCATCTCCACAAATGACCAAAGCTGTCTGGTCTTCATCTGAGGTGAAACAGAGGCCTGGGGCCTAGGCTAGAACTGTGTGACAGATTTGGTGGCCTTGACCTCTGCCCACCTCTTCACTGGAACAGCCCTCTAGCCCTTGTCTCTGCCCTCCACCTGGGCTCAGTTTCCCTCTGAGCAGCAATACCAACATGTTGTAATGTAAGAGGGTTCTTGAGGACACAGAGCTCTCTGTGCTGCCAGAATTACTGCATGTGCTCCACCAGATGCTGAAGAATTTTCCCTTCCGTCCCAAGTTACCCTCGGTATTATATTTCCCTGGCTTGGCATTGTTATGAAATGTCAGAGCTTCGCAACTTGTCTGACTCTCTTTTGTAATGTCCCCAAGGGAACACAACCACTTCCAAAGGATTGGTTGGGTCCGGCAAGCCCTATGGACTTGCACCGTCTTTTCCTCTGGAAGAAGCTCAACCATCTCTGCAAGATAGGTGAGGCATAGTGGGATAGGAGGTGAAAGCAAGATGAGCTGAAAGCAGATCTGGAAGATAGTTGCTGGTGGATTTGTCTGAGGGCTGCCTGGGGACTGCTTTTAGTCCATATTTTTCTGTCACACAAAAGAGGGAGGAGTGCATGATGATATTTCCTGATGACACAGACATGCGAGCGCTTGTCAATACAGGGAGGCCCCAGCCTATCAAACAGGAAGAACTGCATGACCTTGAGGGCGGGAACAAGAGGAATAGGACAAAATTCAATTGTGCCAAATGTGAGGTTTGGCATGTAAGGCTGAAGGGCCAGAGTTTTTCTGTGAAAATAAAATGTCTCAGGCTTGGCTGGTCACAGATTGCCTTGAAATGGCAGCACAGCATGGCCATAGAGAAAGGTAAATGTGAGAGAGGATGAATCAAGTATTTCCCACAGGGAGCTGAAAAGTATTGGTGATGGAGAACAAGTACTGGTGGGCCCTGTGAGGAGGCTGCACTTAGCTTTATTCATCTCTATTAAAGAAGAACTGCAACAGGACCAAGTGTAACTGAGGGTGTTCACTGGGGCTGCAGACCCTACCTAACAATAGGAAACACAAAGGGATTGCCTGGTTCTGCCCAACAACATTAGTGGCTAGAGAGGACAGGAATGATCTATAAATATCCTGTGTTAAACTTAAAACAATGTTGGCACAAGGACAAATGGATACAAATGGCCATGAGTGCATTTAGCCTGGGAACCGTTCTGGCCATTGGAGCAGTGAGGGGGAGGAACAGCAAGGAGCAGCTTGTTGTAGGGCACTGCAGCATCAATTTTTGAATTGTACTGTTTGACATGGGGCTTGAGATGATTCAGTGATGCAGGAAGTGCCTTCCCTTCCAAATCCCCATTATGGGTACACTTTTGGAGCCTTCTTGCTCATATGGATGCCCTAACTCAGCCACAGGAGAAGGCAAGGCTGCCAGTCCGCTAACTAGCTGTGTTAGGGCTTGGCATAATTGAACTCCAAATTTGTTAGTGACAGTTATATTGATTTCATGCCTTTCTTACAGGATAAACTGGAGGCTTACATCAGTAACCAGTTCTGGGGTTTTTTTGTTTAGTTTTTGTTTTGGTTTGTATTTTTTGGGGTTTTTTTGTTTAGTTTTTGTTTTGGTTTATATTTTTTGGGGTTTTTTTGTTTGTTTGTTTGTTTGTTTTTGGGGTTTTTTTGGTTTTGTTTGTTTGTTTGTTTGTTTGTTTTTTGGGGGGGGTTGTTTTCTTTTTTTTTTTTTTTTAGTTAATACTTTGTACTTATATAGCATCTTTCATCTTTCAAAGTGCTTTACATACATTAATTATTTAATTCTCCCCCTACCCCCTTTGATGTAGGCAAGTATTATGATGCTCAGTTTACAAGTGGGGAAAGCAAACAGAACAAATCCTTGCTGCCAGGCTCATCCCACCAGGATTGATGCAGCATTGTGGCTCAAAAAGGAAAGGAAAGGTTCCATGATGTGCACAGGGTCTACAAGCAATCCAGTGGAGGAGACAGGCTGATAACTCTCCTGGATACCCCCTTGTTCCAAAGAGAGAGAAGACAGAGAGGCTGCCAGCGAGGGCTGTGTGCAGGGCCACTCATAGGATACTGTATGAATGATACAGGACTAGAAAATTATGTGCCCTGTGCTCCAGAGAAAGACCCAGAATTCCATTTCATCAGAGCACACAGAACAAAGCCATCACAGTGGCTAGGTGACTATGGCCCAAGGAACAGGAATAAATGCTGCTAACATAGTTAGAAGCAGCTGATGAATAAGAGCTGGCATTGATCTGTGTAGACATGCATTCAGTGGAATGATGTGAGTCTTCCCTCTCAGTTAAAAAAACCCTCAAACATCTGATGTATTTTTGATTGTTCTTGTATTGAATGTTTATGTCATTTTTCAGAGTGACTGTCAGAGTCTGATTTGGAGATTTCATTGCTAAATTACAGAGCCATTTTTCTTGCAAATTCACAGAGTTATGTTGTTAGTGTGTTTGGGTTGCTGTGACCATGTCAGGACACTGCAAATGCACTCTGCCTGGTTCTAAAAGTTCCATTTCCCCTCTCTTTTTCACCCTTTTTAAAGGACATTTCTGTCTCACAGGGGAAAGCAGTGTAGTTTGTAAGGCAGAATGGGAACCTGGGAACAACACACTTGAGGCCCAGTGCTCATTCTGATGCTGGTTTGGTGTCTGACATGGCTGCATCTCAGTGGCCAGAGCCCATAGTGGGAGTTAAAACACCAGGGTACTGATTTTGACAGGTACTGACTCATTTTGAGGCCAAGAGAATGCCATTTAGCACTAACTCACTGTCCAGCCTTATCGGACAAGCAATTGTGGCCCTGTGCATCCTCCTTCTGGCACAGCAATCACAGCTTGTGCCCAGAGCAGCTCCTGTGCTCCTCTGGGTCAGTCAGCACTATAATATAATGCCCTTTTGTGGGGAAAAAAAGGGGGAAAGGGCCTGAATTTAGTCACGTTTTTTCCTGCAGCAAAACTCTTTCCTGTTCCTTCTAGCATTAATTCCTAGAGAAGTAAAAATGGCTAAAGTTTTTTAATTTCATGGCAATTTTGATATACTAAATGGTGCCAAGAGAGTCAGTGCAAAATTAACAGAGTTCAAATCCCCATGGAACATGGAAAATGTAGTTAAAATAGTGCTGCTAAAGATTTTATAATTAGCAGAAATTATTTTAAAGTCTAGCACTTTTAATTAGCTGCAAATGTCACTCACTCCACATCAGTATTACCCACAAAATTGGCTACACCTAAGACAGTTGAACTCCTCACCTGCACAAATCCCTCAGGAATCCACAGGTTAAAACTGAGATCCACGGAGCTGTGCAATAACTGAAAGGGAAACTGTGATAGTGGAGCAATGCTGAAAGCACAGTCTTCTAACAAGCACAGTAGAGCCAAAGACACTGTTGCAATTGTCTTGTTGTGTCGCTCCCTCCTGCCAGAGATCCTCTGTGTTTCTTAGTATTAATCTCTCCTTATCCATTCCTTAGAACCTGTGTTGAAGCAGGGCTCTCTTCTACCTCATTCTAGCTCATCTCAGCTCGCTGAACACATGGGCTTCCTCAATATTTGGTAATGGTCCTTAATTCCAGAAAATCTCCTTCTGCAGCAGTGGACTCATCCTTCTCTCGAGGCCCTTTCTCTTTCTTTGGGAAGTCTCACAGTGTGAGAAGAGCAAAGCAGCACACCTCAGTGCCCAGCCTGCCAAGGTGTGCAGGGAACTGGCAAGGTGATGAGAGAAAGGCTCTCTTGAGGATCCTCAGTGCAGCAGGTCCACAGGGTGCTCAGGTCACTTCCAGGTAACACCAATGGGATGTGCATCCCTAAATGTGCCTGGTGAGTTGGGTTGAGGCCTGTCTAAGGTCAGACAGGCAGCCTGTGGCAGGGATGGGAGCTGTCCTCCTGCCATCTGAGCCCAGGCAAGTGCCTTTACAAGGTCACTAATGCCTTTAAATCCTCTGCTGCAGAGGAGCTATTAGCTGTATTTTAGAAACACTATGCCCAAGGAAATTTCAACTACAGTTGCCTGCTCATGTAGCACTGTTAGGGTGACATTTATAAAAATCAGTTCACACACAGCAATGAGACAGCAGAGAGAGACAATTACAATGGGCTGTCCATGTGGCTGAAAACCCACTGACCATCCTGTGATTCAGGACCATCATTCAAAGAGCTGTGCCCCGTCAGTGCTAGCCTGGGGGCTCTCAGGTATCCAGACAAAAATTGGTGGGTTGATGGCAAAGGATGGGACCTTCTCCTAAACATCTCTTCCATGTCATTGCTGCACAAGAGGCAAGGAAGAGTATTTATTTTAGGATACACAGCAACATTTGTGAAATCTCAACTGGTTTCAAATACAGAACATCCAGTTCAAGCTATGTTGAAAAAAGCACCAAAAGGCTGGGGGTTATTAATACGTTGTAATGAAAACTCCAGGAAACTTCTGATAGAAAAGCCAGCTGTGTGGGATGAAGAAAGCAGCAACAGATATGCCTTTTAAACCAGCTGTGGACAGTGAATTGAATTTGCACAGGTCAGTTCAATCTTGGGACTTCTAAACCTCTCAATAATTTACTGCACAGCTGTAATAATTTATAACACAACTTTCTGAATGTAGCTTTTCAAATCACAAAAGGACAGAAATCCCATGGTCTCATGCCACTCTGGCAGTCCCATGGCTCATTAGCAGGGCTGTAAAACCAGGAGGTACCAGATGAGACACCTCAGACAATCCAGGGACTGGCAGCAGCAGGGAGGTGGTGCAGGGTGGGAGGCAGTGGAAAGACCCATGGCAAACCCCTGACAGGACGCTGAGCCCTTGTGCCAAATTTCAAACCCCTGCTCTGAAGCAAGGCTATGCTCAAGCCATTCAGCAAAAAGGTCACCCTAAGCACTTCATGTGGTGCAAAACAGTTTCTTCTGCCCTCTCCTCTTGTGCTCGATGCCAGGTGTTGGCCCAGCCCATTTGGCTGGATCTTTCCCTCAAAGATGTCAGAGGCAGCCACACTGCATGGAAAATATCACCTCAAAATGCTTGGCAAAGCCTTAGTTGACAGAAGAGGGGGTGGTATAATGTGATGTCTTGAGTAACTTGAAAAGGAAACATCCCTGCCAGAGCTGCCTGTAGTGCAGTTGCCTGTACAAGGTGTGTAAATGCCCTTTTTTTCATGTTTTTCCAGCTGCAGTGTGTTCACACAGCCTTAAAATTATGTCAGTGGTATCTGTGACTGTCATCTGCCTCCTGCCAGCACAGGTCACTTTATATGGGTGCAGTCATGGGGAGGGAGTTGTGCCCTTGGACATCCACTGCTCCGAGAGTGTCCAACCTTGACCTCAAGCTACAAGACAAAAGCAAAACCAGCCTTTTATCTCAGGCATCCATAAGCAGCTTAAACAGGCAACAAGAGGGCCTCCTCTGCAGTAACAGCAGTGTTTTCTGGCAGCTCCCTGCTGACTTTGCCTGCTCTCCAGAGCCCAGGAGCTCTCCTCTGGGCAGCCACAGCTGAATTGGGAACACTTGAAGGACCTGTTTTGCTCTCACAGGCACTATCAAAGGAATGCTGCCAATCAAACCCTCACTCCAACGTCTCTCCATGTGCCATGTGCGTACCTTGTCTGTGCTAGATTAAATTTTTTGTCTCTCTGATGACTGTAATAGCTCTTATAATCCCTCTCCTAACTTTTTTACACCTGTTTCATCCACCAGCATAGCTGAGAGCACACTGCCCACTGCCAGCACTGTGCATCCCAATCAGGGATTATGGACAGATATTTTTCTACACAAAATGAAGTCTCTGGCGCAAGTGAGGCCTTATGCAGCTGTGTAAGGAGTCCTCGCATGGGCAGGTCAATGGCCTCAGTGGCACAGGGGAGGTGAAGGTGGAGGTTTGGCTTGTGAGAGTGAAATTATACTTGCAGGAAGGAGTTGCCAGGCCCTGGCTGATGTCACTGCTGTAGGTATTGACCCAGAGCAGGGTGACAAAAGCAAATCTTTTTAGTACCTTGGCTGAGACAGCTCCTGATTTCAGCACATTTTTATCTATAGTGTGAGTCCCTATGCCCAGACCTCAAAATAATCCATACCACATCTGCAGTCCTGGTGAGGAGCAGTAAAGGAGGGAGAGGGATGCACTGGAGGGCAGGCAATTCTGTGCCTCGAGGGCCAAAGAAATTCCTGCTCAAAAGGACTGGAAAGCTTTTGTGCAAAAGTGGAAGGGAATATTAATAAAGATGGTGCTGACTGATGGATACAGAGAGCAGAGAGCAAAGCCTAAGGGAGGCTGGGGCAAGAAAGTCCAGGGAATGGGAATGGGAATGCTTGATTTGATTTTAAAAATGTGCAGTGAATGGCAGGAGGAATGGGGATGTGCTAAGCAGAGCATTGCAAGATTGGGATTCAATGCCACCGGAAAT
This sequence comes from Pyrgilauda ruficollis, assembly GCF_017590135.1. Lineage (NCBI taxonomy): Eukaryota > Metazoa > Chordata > Aves > Passeriformes > Passeridae > Pyrgilauda > Pyrgilauda ruficollis. Next base: position 227,569 of record NW_024522206.1, on the reverse strand, counting down.
TGCTGAGACGCAGAGCTCAGGAGGTCTGAAAAAAATGCATGGGCATTTATAAAGGTTGTGGATATCCCAGGGTTACCTCATTGGAGATAATCAAGCAGAAGGGATATAAACCAGAACTCTTCAGGGGACATGCCAAGTGATATATGCCTAGGGTTAGGAAAATATTTTCCTATAAGCAAGTTAGGATTGGCCATTCTGGTGTTTCTTGTTCTGGATTTACAGGACTTGGCAACTGGGCACCTTCACAGAGAAGAGAGTGGAGTAGATGAGCTGGGAGCCCAGTCCAAGGCAGCAGTCCCTCTGGTCCTGTGTCCTGCTTCGTGAGAAAGCATGTGAGGAATTATAATTCCCTTTGGACATGTGACCCAAATTGCAACGAGAATTTGCATTCCTGGTGCCTGCTTCCATTTCATGTCTGCCCCCCACTGCACAACAACACCTGCAAGAGGGTTTGTTACCGTCTCTGAGAGTACAAGCTCAGCAGTCTTTCCAGAGACAATAAGAAGAGTATCTACAAAGGAAACTGAATGGTAAAGAGGAGTCAAAAATATGTCAATGCTGTGTAAAAGCTTATCCATACAAAACAAACTTGCTCAAAGAAAAATCAGCTGTCACTTTAAAATCTGACATTAAGGTTTTCAAATCGCAGACCTTAATCAGGAGTAATACTTGAAGAGGAACAAAGAGAATTTATGATGAAAAATCAGGACAGTTGAGTGCTAGGCTCAGCGGGACTAACTGCATGACAATATGGATAAGAATTATAATTGCATTAGCTTAGCCTGAAATCACTGGCCAGAGCTGGTTTTTTTTTGGTCAGCTGAATTTCTGAAATGGCTTCATTTACTTTTTAAGCAAACTTGCAAGAACTACAAATAGATTATGACATGTCCATCCACTCTCTTAGGAGAACGGAGCATTTCGGAAAAGCATCCTAACATTGGCTTAGAGCTTTCTGAAATGGGTTAAACCAAGTGCCTTTTATGGGTCCTTCTAAAATAACATGAGAAGGTAGGTCCTACTGATGAAAGTTAGAGGATCCAAACCTATAATGCTCTCACTTTATTCCGCACATTGTACCTTGACCCCAAGCCCCAGTCAGACCCTCCCCATGGTGACATTCTCATTTAATCCAGCTTTTACATCTTATTTACCCTTTAAAAAATCGGGATGACTTCAAACAGGCACTAACCCTCTGCCTGTTAAAAACAACAAGATACCTCTACCTGAGTCTACATTTTCTGCAATATGAAACTGTGGGTTTATCTCCCAGCTCTACAGTCAAATTCTGGTTCAAATTCCATCCCAGTGATCCCAGTCCCAGTTACAGCTGCCAGCTCCACGTTGCTGAGACCTGGTGGGAATAGCTGGGTGTTCCCAAAGCAGTGCTCTTCCCAAACCAGAGCACTGTGAGATTGTAGACAGAGGAAGCAGCAGCCAGTGCAGATGGGAGAGAGGAGCAGACATTCCCCTACAGCCCATACCTTGTCCACTGCCCTCACTGGTAAGCATTGCTCTGATAGAACATGAATTTGCACTTAGCAAAACCTGGAGCCTAAACCAGGGAGCATGAATGAGGCAAGGGAGATGTGAACTGCAACAAAAATTGGTTGATCGTAGCAAATCTGCTGCTGTCCCATTGCAGCATCAAATGTATGGCAGTGCTACATCTCTTGGTGCTGCACAGAGGGACAGAAGCTCTGTAGGGCTGGCCTGTGGCCTGTCCCTGTGCTCAGAGCAGAAGGCAGTGAGCCTTGTGGCCAGGTAGCACTAGTTGGGAGCAGGCATCTGGGACTGATGCCTCTCTTCAAAAGGGAACAAGTTACTTTAACTTGTTCTGCACAAAATAACCAAAACATCTGTGCCTCCAATTCCTCCTTCAGCAGCAGCAGCTCCAGCGCCCTGATCCCACAGCGCTGCCTGGCAGGCAGCACAGCTGTCCTGCAGCCAGCCAAAGCACTAGCTGCTGCTGGATGTGCTCAGGACACCTTCTCTGAGCAGTCTGGCTGCTGTGCAAGCCGCTGGTGGGTCCGTGGGGCCCAGGAGTGGCCGGACAGGCTGTGTCCACTGTCACACAGGCAGCCTTTGCCACGACCCAGCCAGCACACGCAGCTCCAATTGCAACACAGCCCGCCTTGCTCACTGGCTGCTTTTATTCATCTTCCTCAAAGGCTTAAATAAACAAGAAACAGGTTAAAAACAAAATCTTGGCTCTGGCCCCTTCCTGAGCTGGCTGTTCCATGATGGCTTCCGGCCCTGTGCACAAGCTTCCCTCTGCAGAGGGAAGCGGCGCCGTCCTGCAGCAGCCTCGAGTGGCAAATAGGGCCATGTACCTGCCTTTGATATCGGTGCCAAGCCACTGGAGCAGCGCTCTCCACACCATCCTGGTGCTTTCCACATTGAGTGGGAACTCAAGTGTGCTGGTGGGAGCTGGAAGAGGTTTGCCTTCCCAGCACCATGACAAAAGGACAGGGGGATGTTCCCTGCCAGCTGGGTGCCAGCTTCACATGAGGGGGCATTTCCAGAAGACAAGCCTTGCACACCTCTCCAAAGCCTTTATTGAGGGGAAGAGGAATTTTATTCCACTTGCAATCTGTCATGAACATAATCTTGGAGGAGCCCATCAAACCAAGAGCTTTTGCCCTCAGGACCTGCAGTGCAAATTGTACTGGAGCAAAGCTCTTCTGGCCATTTTGCTGTAGGGACATTGGGAGCTCATGGCAATGACCTCCTGCCCAAGGTCACTCAACTGGGCAAGGCTTCCAGGGCTTTTGAAACACTTCACGTGCACAAAATTGCCTCAGAGCACCTTTGCTATTCTTGCCATTCAGAACTTCCAGAAACAGATAAAAAGGTGCCAAGGTACACGATGGGACTCAGTGCCAGCTACTGTGCATTTCTTCCTGCCCCAAGCTCCCTACTTTCTTGACAAGGCCCAAATGACTTTCTTCACAGAGCATTTGAGGTCTAGTTTTCTGTGTGCATTAAAGAGCTTTATGTCTATCATCTTGCTGCTAAAACATGCCACTATCTAGCACTGGCAATATGTTCCTTACTAGGGCTTTAGAGTGTTATAGATAAGTTATGTGGCATTTCCCATTTCAATTAAAATAGATCAAGCTAAGCTCAAGGGAAGCTGATAGCTGCACTTTCATTTTATTTCATTCTATTTTCTCTTTATGACCCATGTTACGCTAATAATCAAAACTTTGATTATAGGTCCCTAAGGCACCATGTTGCACACAGACCAGGCTGGAAACTGCCTCCAGCTCTCCTATTGCCAGGGTTCCCACTGCCAGACAGTGGCAAAAGCAGGGTGACTGATATCAGTGTGGCATCTTGGGGTCTTTTTCCTCCCTCTATGGAGAAAGTCTCTGCTTCTTGTCTCATCTGGCCTGAATTCTCCAGGCATGAAGATACAGATCTGAAATTTGCCTGATTCTGGCATCCGTTGTTGGTGCCAGTGGGGATCTTGAACTGCCTGTGTGGACTTTGCCATACTGAACTGCATACAAGTGCTTTGAGGGAACTCTTGCAGTGGTCAACCCCAGAAAGGAGGCTAAAAAAACCCAGCTGTTGAGGGTAGTGCTCCTGGGAGTGGATGGACTGGCTTCACAGAAAATGGAGACATAAAGGAGACACATTGTCCTGCTGCAGGCACTTGCCAGCACCCAGCTGCTGTCCCCCTTCTGCAAAGCTTCAAGGAACTCCTCTAAATGGTTTTGACTACACCAAAAAAAAGGGTGTTTAAAATGAAAAATATAACAGGAATGATAATGCTAATCTGCAAAATGGGAAGGTAATAAAAAACTCTAAGCTTTCTTGTCTCTCTCAGGTTTGTGGGGCTGAGGAATCACAGAATCATAGAATGGCCTGGGTTGGAAGGGACCTTAAAAATCATGTACTTCCAATCTCTTTGCCATGCATTGGTATGAATGGGGATGTTGTAGTGGTCCTGCTTGCCCAGCTGAGCTCCCACATCTCAGCTCAGCTCCAAGGGCAGGTGCTGGTGCTTGTACCTCACTGTTCCTCTGATCTTCAGGAGAAAACTGTTCTGGTCAAGGTCTTATTGCCTTGCTAAAGACTTCACACATTGGGGTTTTAAAGAGTGGTTTGTACCATACAGGAAATCCCACAAGTGAGACCTCCTTGCAAAGGCCTGGACACTGTGCCAAGATCCACAGGCTGAATTTTGGCCACAGCTGTTTTAGAAAAGTCACAGTGTAAAGTTCAAAGAAAATATTGAAATGGCTGCATGGCTTCTTCTCCTAGCAGCAGAGCAGATCTGTGGGGACCTGCTACCTGCCCTGCTCTGAGTGGGACGGTGGGGTGAACATCACCCACTGCTTTGCCTGGCTTGGATGTCACGCCTCACCCGCTCACTTCCATGAGTTCCGCACCCCTCCAGCCTATGGCTTCCTCCTCACACCTTGGAAGGACAGCAAAGGAAGCAAAGGGCAATAAAACAGAACACTGATCTTTGCGTAACACAGACCTTTTCTAACTTTGACATAAATTAATGAGCTTTAATGGGCACATGTTGAAGCCTTGGGTTTGGTGATTTAATGCCTTTCTCTTTGCCAAGGCGACCAGCAGGCATGGCAGGTTTGTGCTTGGGGTCTGGGATGCAAAGCGGTTTTATGCAAAGGTGATTTGGAACCCCACGGCCGTGGGGTGTGCGCATGTGTGTGTGTAGGGATGATGGAACAGCAACCTCAGCAATGCCTGTCTGTGGACAGGGGTCCCTGGTGATTCTCCTCGGATGCACCACCTTCTGCCCCGGGGCCAACACTAAAACCAAGCCATGGAGGCAGTGGGTGCCAGCACATCCCACAGGTGGGCAATGTGGGTGGCACTGTCCCCATCCTGTGGTGCACCCCAGGCTCTTTTTCTGGCACCCTGCATCCCTCCCCACCAGGGTGAGTGTCCCTGCTGCTCCTGAGATAAAAACACTATGCCTGGGGAAGACCCAGGGTCACTGCCACCCTCGCTATCCCTGCCATCAACGTGGGAGATCAGGACCCAGCATGGCCTGGGTGGGCAGGAGCTCATTGTCAGGATGTGCCTCGGGCACGGCGCCTCTGCCCAGCCCAGCTTTCTGACCGCACAAAGAAAACATTTGCCCAGACACAGCCTGGCCCCTTGCCATGTTGAAAGCCTGGCTGCCGGCAGCTGGAAGGGGTCATGCAATGCCTCCCCAGCAGGACACAGAGCACAGGACTGGGAGACGAGATAAACAAGGCTGGGTTTTAGAGCCTTCCTGAAATCTGCTCTCATAAAAGGCAGCTGTCTGGAAACCTGCTAATCGCAGGGAGGAGAGTCTCCCTGTGAAGAAGGGAGGCTTGCCAGGCCTGCCACCACCACTGCTCGCACACAGGCGGTGCTCCCGCCCCGGCTGCAGCAGCCTGGTAAAACACCGGGGAGGTGAATAACACTGTGGGCAAGTGACCCTGCAAGCAGGATTTCCAAGAGCTTCAGAGCCCCACATACCATGGAGTAGCTCCCTGTGGCGCTGCACACTCCAGGGAGCACTGCCAGCACAGGGGACCATGCTGCCATCTGGTCTGGGAGCAAAGGGCACGATGGAGAGAGCAGGGAATTCAGGCACAATGGCTGAGTACAGCTGGTACAAGGTCCAGAGGTATCCTGGATACGTTCTGACAAGCTAGGATGGATCTAAGGGCTCACTTATCCTTCCCACTGGGACAGTGGGTTTCAGTGATCATCACACAGGCCTGTCCCTTTTCCTAAGTCTCTGTGCTAAGATCTGTGCTGTCCTGGTTGTGGTCTGGGGCTGGACTGCAGTTGGTGCCTATGCCTATGGAATACTTCGGGTTTCCAGTCCAGTGCTCTTTATACAATGCAGAGGACTTCTCCTTGCTTGCACATTCCAGGTACATCTGGGGTGGTGGCTAAAACAGACAGGCATCAACAGATCCCCTGTTTTCTCCTCCTGTCCTTCTAGCTAAAATGCTCAGCACTTCCCAAGCAGAACTCAGGAGGAATCATACAACAGCAGCTGGGCTCTTTGCTCCGAGCCAGCCAGCTCCAAGTAGCTTCTGTTCCCAAAAACACACACTGGGTGTCTCCTGTGACTTCTCTCACATCTTCTTAGCATTCACCTGTCTGCAGCCAAGTGTCTGGAATGGGGTGGTTTCTGTTTCATAGAGGAGGGAGACTGTCCCACCTGTCTTTTACACTTGGATTTAAAAGGACTTCCCTGCCACATCTGACCACTCAGCCTCCTCCTGTATTCTGAAGGAGCTCAAAATGACAAGGCTCTAATAAACCCACCATCCTGTGAATGAGGGAAAATAATTTAAGAAGTGATGAATGACACATTCTTATTTACTGTAATTACACAGCATGCTTCAGGAAGGTATTTTCCTATCACTAATCCAAAACATTTATACTCCCCTTTCTCGCAGTTTTTGGCTCCTTGATTTCCTTCTAGGCAGCCACTCCCAGAGTGCTCTCAAGGTGCACGTAGTATTCCTGCAAATCTCTGCCCCTCTGGAGCTAGCAAGGAGGAAGGGGATCTGTTCTTCAACTTCTCCAGCCTCAGTTTTCCTCAGCTACATTTGCAGTGAAGGAAGGACAGAGAAAGAGTGAAACCCTGAAGCTTTGCTTGCCCAGTGTGTTGTTTTCCTACTACATTTTCTAATGGGTCTTGTGACAGCCTGGGACCCTACTGTAGTGTGTAACCACCATAAATATCCAGGTCAGTACCATATAGCAAGTCCAATAGTGTTGCTCTAGGTTTATCCTTTTAAAGATTTTCACACTAAGATGGTAAAATATCCCAGATTTCCACTTGATTGAAAAAAAAAAAAAAAAAAGGAACATTTCCTTCTATGCATGACCCAAAACTCTCTCTTCTTCTCCCAAAAGTCCATAAAATTGCATGCAGAAGGCCTTAGGTTTTCATCAAAATGGTGAGGAAGTGCTTTGCTTCTCCTGGAGCCTCCCAAAGGACTGGAATATGCTGGGTGTTACCACTTCAGGCAGTTCTGAGGAGCAAGCCATTTGACTGGAAGAGTCTGCAAGCTCCCCACCCTGTCTGTTACAGAAACCATGCAAAGCCCTTTCCTGCCCATGGGAGGAATCACCTGCAGGGAACTGTCTTTTCTTTCAGAGTTCAAGCTCCCTTTGAGTCAGCAGTCCCCCAAAAGGTCTCCATGTGCTTTAGTTCAGGGTTAAGCTCCTTTCACTTGGGCTGTTTTCTTGACACTTTTTCAAGGACCAGTCCAGTGAGGAGGAGAGATATTTCATGCTGAAGCTGCTTGTTTCTCTTCACTGACTGACAAGAGAGCCTGGAGTTCTACCTTGGATGTCCAGCTTGGATGACTGACATGGGGCTAGCAATATGTCCTCGATGAGCAAGTTTCCCTTGCAGTCTGTGGTCCTCCTTCCCAAGGGAACTGCTCTGTAGTCCAGGCTTACCCAAGGTAATGTTCCAGGGGAGATTTAGGTTGGATCTTAGGAAAAAGTTCTTCCCCCAGATGGTGGTTGAGCACTGGGACAGGTTCCGCAGGGAAGTGACCACAGCCTCAAGACTCACAGAGCTCAAGAAGCATTTGGACAGTGCTTTCAGGCACTTGGTAGGACTGTCCTGTGCAGAGTCTGGAGCTGGACTCCAGGATCCTTGTGAGTCCCTTCCAACTCAGAATATTCTATCTCTTTGAACGTGTGTAACAATTTGCTTTCCGCAGCAGCAGCAGCAGATTCTCCCACCCACCTCTGTAGCAGTCCACAAGCCTCTCCTTCTGACCTCCCACCCCTATAACCTACACACACGTGGCACAAATGTATGTTATTTTTTTGTCTCCGGTTTAGTTTCGGACAGTGTGGAAATGCCATCAAGTTAAAAGGGAGAGAGCTGTACAAGCCCGCAGTGCCGCTTGCTGCTTGCCAGGCAGGAGCCTCCAACACCTCATCAGAGCCTTCGCTGCTGCTCCTAAAACCTTATTCGCACTTTACAGACGGGCAGTGCGGTTCGGCAGCCTCCCCGCCCCCCCGCACAGAAAAACACGAGTTACCCCTCTGGCCAGAATACCTGTAAAGCACGATTTTTAGACAGGAATGACGTGAGGTTCCCGTCTCTATTTTGGCAGGCCGTGGTGTGTTTGGTATTTATTGGGTTAATTCCCCCGCCTCCCCCAGCCGCCCGGATTCCGTGGGAGCCCGGGTTTGGAGGTCACGCACCTCCACGAGCCGGAGCCCGCGGAAGGGAGGGAGCAAAACTAAACCAAGTAAAAAGCAAGCGGTCAGCGCTGGCGGCGAGGATAAATACATCTCTATGGATCGCCTCAGCTGACACTTCCCGCCTGCGGTTCCCGCCGGGAATACCGGAGAGAAACCCGCCAGCCCGGCTCTGAGAAGGGGTGGTGGTGTCGGGGGTGTCCGCTCCCCCCGCCCCGCACGTGGGGCCGGGGCCGCTGCGCTCCCCGCACACGCTGCACACCCCGCACGTTGCAGGGCCACACATGCCGCGCCGGCGTGCAGGCACGGCGCACACACGGGGACACGCGGGGACACACAGGCAGGGACACGCACACGCGGGGACACACACGCACGCACAGACAGCGCCTTTGCCGGAGCATGGGAAAGAAGAGCACCCCCTTCCCTCGGGCACCGGCACCCCGTCCTTCCGCTGGCAGGAGGGTCCTGGCGGGCTGCCCGGCGAGTGCCGGGGCTGCCCGGTGCCGCCCGGAGCCGCCGCCTGCTAGCGGGGGGCGGCGAAGCAGGGCCGCCCGGTGCAACCCGGCAGCAGTGATGTGGCAGCAGGTCCGGTCACGTTGCCGGCCCTGTGCTCGTACCAGTGTGAGACGGGATTAGGGAGGCGGCTGTCGGTGCCACCGCCGGCTGCTGGGAGCGGAGGCTGCGCGAGCGCGCCCGGCGCGCAGGGACGAGGGCGGGGGGCAGGGGGTTCCCGCCCCGCCCCGTCCCGGGGCTGCTGCGGTCGGTCACGCTGCACCGGTGCAAATGCTCTGCCAATGTCACCCCCTGCGCCCCGCAGGGATGCGGGCTGCCCGAGGGCAGCGTCAACAGCAGATGTGTTTACCTTAGAGATAGACATATTTTTATATGTATGTGCCTCTATACGTGAGTCCGTCTGTACTGAAGGAGCGCTTCTGCCGCGGTTTGGCGTTGCAGGCAGATCCGGCTCCCGTCCAAAGGTCGGGAGGGAGAGCTGCCGCGAGCAGCGGAGGCCGGGCGGGAGCACCGGGGGACGAGAGCTGCGGCATGGCGACGCCGGGCCAGGGAGCGCTCCGCGCAGTAACACGCGTGTGCGTGCGCCTGTTCGTTCCCACGCATCTTATAGAAATCTACAGAAAACGTATGGGGAACGTGACCCCCTAACCGCACCCCCAAGAGAGGGGCTCGATTATTACCCCCTTTATCCCGTGGCCACGTTTTCCACTGGCGGGTCTCCTCTCTCGATGCAAATTTAAAAAATATTAAAACACAATAATAAAAGTAAAATTATTTCATAATTATTGAAATTAGAAAAATCATAAAAACACAGTGAGAGTGGCAATCATCACGGCGGTAACGCTGACGGTGACAGCGACAGCGGCAGCACCAGTAGCACGGGGGGAAGCCGCTGTCTCGCAGGGCGGCCCCGGGCGGGCGGCGGGACCCCCCCCGTCCCCTCCCCNGGGGGGGGGACGAACTGCCGCACACTTTTGGCCACTGGACGGGAGAGGGGGGACGGAGGCTGCATGTGCGCAGCGTCGCTCGCGGATCTCCCGAGACTGATCTCAGCATCCCGCAGGCTCAGTCAAAAGCAGCGACGAAACATCAGCCGCTGCCAGACATGGATGAAGGAATCTCCCGCTTGCCGGAGAGGCAGCTACTGGAGCATAGGGATTTTATAGGGTAAGGCGCCGGGGCACTATCTCCGTTTCGTATCTCTACGGCGTTTCGTCTTCTTGAGAAAGTGCTGCGAAGCGCTGGGAGCGGCGCCGGCTGCCCGGCGGGGCGCGGGGCTTGCCGCCTCCCTCCGCTGGCGGACCCGGGCGAGCCCTTGCCCGGCCCTTCGGGCAGAGTGCTCGGCGCCCGTGTGCCCACTCGAGGAGGTGCTAGGCAAGCTATCGCTGCCCTTGCCGATGCTGGATCTTTGTGTTTTTCTGCAGGCTGGACTACCCTGCCCTGTATATGTGCAAACCCAAAAGAGGAGTGAAGAGGGACGACAGCAAGGTAAGGATAAGTTTCTGGGGCTCTCTTCTCGCTTAACCGCTTAAATGGGGCTCGCTGATTTTTGCAGAGTACCTTTGCTCCCAAGAGCATCCCCGGGGGGCTGCGCATACAACCTGCCCCCCGAATCACAACTGGGTTTACGAGCGAGCTGGCACGGCGGGGAGAGCGGTGCCTTGACGATAATTTGCGCGGCATGTGGTCCGCATGACATTTGTTTTGGTTTTCATCAGCGTTCCGAGGGACTCTGCCTAACACTTGGCTTTTCCGGGTTTTGATAATTAGGAAACGTACAAACTGCCACATAGACTGATAGAAAAGAAGAGGCGAGACAGGATTAACGAATGCATTGCCCAGCTGAAGGATTTACTGCCCGAGCATCTGAAACTAACGGTAAGGTGCCCAGGAGCTTACATGCCCGTGCAGATGCAGGCGCCGGCAGCCTGCCCGCCCGCCGTCCCCCTAATGCCTCGGGGACCGGTCTCACCGAAGTTAATGGAGGCGGCATTTGGAGGTAGCAGAAACGTGCCGGGAGGTAGCCAAGCCGCCCCCTACCCTTGCCTTTGCAGACGCTGGGACACCTGGAGAAAGCGGTGGTGCTGGAACTGACTTTGAAGCACTTGAAAGCGCTAACAGCCTTAACAGAGCAGCAGCACCAGAAGATAATTGCTTTGCAGAATGGTAAGCGGGGTCCGGGGGACACCGCCGCTAGGGCGGACCGGGGGCGGGCAGTGGGGGGGGCGCGGAGCGGGGCACCCCATGCCGGAGCCGCGGGTAAATGCTGTCCCCGCTCGATCTCCCCCGCAGGGGAGCGGTCCATGAAGTCTCCGGTGCAGGCCGACCTGGACGCTTTCCACTCGGGCTTTCAGACGTGCGCGAAGGAAGTGCTGCAGTACCTCTCCCGCTTCGAGAGCTGGACCCCCCGCGAGCAGCGATGCGCGCAGCTCCTCGGCCACCTGCACTCCATCTCGTCGCAGTTCCTCTCCGGCCCTCAGCTCTTCTCCCCACCGCCAGGACCCCTCAGCAAGGGATCCTCCTCCTCTTCCTCCCCGCCCGCCCCCCACTGCGCGCCGGGCCACAAGCCGGAGGGCCAGGCTAACTGCGTGCCCGTCATCCAGCGGACTCACGCCGCCGAGCTCAGCGCCGAGACCGACACGGACACGGACAGCGGCTACGGCGGGGAGGGCGAGGCGCGCCCCGAGCGCGGCCCCGCGGCGGCGGCTGGCGGAGCGCTGCCCGCCCTGGCCATCAAGCAGGAGCCGTCGGGGGACGAGCTGCCCCCTGCGCCCAAGCGGCTGAAGCTGGACCGCGGCGGGAGCCCCATGCCCAGCCCGCCGGGGCTGGCGACGTGGGGAGCCGAGGCGGCGGCGGCGGCAGCGGCGGCCGCGCTGGTCAGACCCGACGCCGCCCTGCTGGGCTCGCTGATGGCCCTGGGGGCGGGCGGCGGCGGGGGCCCCTTCGGACAGCCGGCGGCGGCCCCTTTCTGCCTGCCCTTCTACTTCATCTCCCCCTCGGCCGCCGCCGCCTACATGCAGCCCTTCCTGGATAAAAGCAGCCTGGAGAAGTATCTCTACCCCGCCGCCCCCATCCCGCTCCTCTACCCGGGCATCCCGGCCCAGGCAGCCGCCGCCGCGGCAGCTGCCGCCGCCTCCTTTCCCTGCCTCTCCTCCGTGCTCGGCCCCGAGAAGGCGGCGGCGGCCGCCACCGGGCTGCCCCCGACGCCCCACCTCCCGCACCCCTTCGCTGCCTCCGCCGAGCCCGGCGAGGAGCCCGAGCCCGCAGCTGCCGAGGAGCCCGGCGCCGAGGGCCCGTGAGACGCCCCGGGGGCTCCTCGCCGCCGCTGCCCTCCCCTCGGACTGAGGGGCCGTCGGGCCCGCACTTGCGCCCCCGGGTTCCTACGGAGGGCAGGGGTCGCCGGGGCCGGTGATCGCCGGGAGCTGGCGGCCGCGGGATGTCGGGCCCGGCCCGGGGGTGTTCCGCTGCCGGGGCGGCAGATCCCGGAGCGACCCCCGCAGAGGACCGTCGAGGATAAAATTTGTTACTCAGTATTTTTTTAATGTTTGGCTTTATAAATGCATAAATAAGGAAAACAAAACAAAACAAAAACAAAAAAAAAAAAAAAGAAGAAGAAGGAAGAAAACCTAGTAAGGATACTTTTTTTTTTTCTCTATCTATATAGAGTAATTAAATATTGCACCTTATTTGGAATGGGTTTATATAGTATGTCCCTAAGTCCCACTTGGGAACTTGCACTTGTTGTCCGGGAGACCTGGATGCATTCAGTGTGAGGGCGGGGAACGAGGCGAGGGAGGAAGGGCAGAGCCCAGCACCTGTGCTAGCACTTTATGGAGAACCGGAGTGTGGAGGATGCACCCTGAGCCCAAACCTGCAGTGCCTTGAGCACCCGGGGATGCCGCTGGCTCCAGCAAGTTTTGGGTGTGCAAGGAAAGGAGGGTCAGACCCATTACATAACCTTGTGTACCCCCTTTAAAAACCTTTTTTTTTTTTTTTTTTTTTTTTTTTTTTTTTTTTTTTTTTTTTTTTTTTTTTTGCCAAGGTATACAGGTGTGGCAAGTGCATTTGTTCTCACCCCATCTTTATTTAATTCAGTATGTTCCCAAGAGATTTATTTTCCCCCCAAACCTTGCTGTATAAAATGAATGTTACTGCACTGAACTACAAAAATAAACCCCCTTCTCTTCCCCCAAGAAAACACAGAGCAGCTTGTCAGCCTGAACTCATTTTATCCTAAATTCCGAGTGACACAAACTGGAGGCCGTAGGTAGACACCTCACTGTGCAACCAGAAACCATTAACCCAGTTGGGGTAAGTTTCCCATATGGGTTTTTCCCTCATCCCATGCTCAAATACCGCGTTTTCCCTTTCTGGAGACAAACCAGACACCAGATAATCACACAGATAAAGCTTTTATAATAAGGCTTAAACCAAGACCTTGCCTAGATATTTTTAGTTTGTTGCCAAGGTAGCACTTTGAGAAATCTCACTTGAATGTTATGTAAGAGGTGAGACACCACAGCCTGGCAAGGAGTGTGTGCGTGTCCGGAGTCTGTCAGTCCGTTTGGTGTATCTGCTGCTGCTGTTGCTACTGTTTGCCTCAAACGCTGTGTTTAAACAACGTTACAAAAAAAAAAAAATCTTACTACCCTACAGAGTGGCTGTATGTAAATAGTTGTTAATACATCCAATTAATGACGTCTGACATGCTATTTTTGTAGGGAGAAAAATATGTGTTAATGATATTTTGAGTTAAATATCTTTTGGGAAGATTTGCTGAAAAAGTTGCACTTTTGTTACAATGCTTATGCTTGATACAAGCTTATGCTGTCTTAAATTATTAAAAAAAAAATAAATCCTGTCTGCAAGAAACCAGCTGTTTTAGAACAGTTTAGTATGTGATATATTAGAAATCAATCTTTATATTCAGTATTTTCCAGCACTCCATGAATTCTATTATCTAAATATTTCCACACTATTTTGTGATTTAAAAAATTCTTAATAAGGAATAAAAACTTTAATACACAAAATGGGGCTGTCTACTAATTTAAAATGCAATGATAATACATAATAATTGGTGCATTGAGCTTCAAACTGTATGACTGAGTGGCTGATGATGATTTAATTCACATTTTTAATCTGGGTTTGAATTTGCTGGGTTTCCTTTAACTCTCTCTGGCAAACTCTGGTTTAATATGTGCCCATTTCACAAAGCAAAGTGTGGAACACACAGGTTTCTTCCTGACAGCTACTTTTTTTCCTCTTCTTTTTGCAAAATACTAATCTTTAAAATTAACATTTGTCAGTCCTGGTGCTGCATGGGAGCTCTCTTTGCTCACAAGGAACAAACTTTATGATTTGCCTAACAATCTAATGATGTATCATAATCTCTGCAGGAATGAATGATGGGTGTCCCAGCTTGGAAATACTGTACAAAAACCAAATATTTTGTGGTGAGGGAGAGAGGGAGAGGAAGAGGAGGAATGGAGTGGAAGCAGGCAGATCATTCCTAGCAGGGAAATGCAGCACCCTAAAGGCTTCAACAGATGGAATAGCAGAGCTGTAGATCACCTTTCCTTCCAAAAATTGTTGCAGGGAAATAAAATTAAAGGAACGCCTCAAACAGTAGCCAGTGTTTACGTAAGAGATGAGGGGAACGTTCCGTGCTCCCTCTGCTGGTTCTCCAGTGCCGGTGACTACAGTGACAAGGAATGAAGTTGGAATGGAATAAAAAGTTCCTAAGACTCGTGTTAATTCCATCAATCCCCTAAAACACAGGATGAATTATAAATTGGATGAAAAAGAAGCACTTATTTTAAATTACTCGAGTAGGATTGCTAAGAAATAGGCATCTTCACATGGAAGCTGTAGCAAATTTAATTCCAATTAGAGATACAGGCAGACTATCTATAAATACCACTGGACACTATACATGTTTTTTTCCATAAATAATGGACCAAAGGCTGCCACAGTGCACCACTCTTCCTGACGAAGTAAATTACTAGGTAGGGAAGTGGGAAAAAAAATCTGTGTCTGCCTCCATCTGTCTTTGGATTCCTGCTCACAGGAATGAAAGTGAGCTGGGCTCAACCCTTTCTTTCGGTAACTTTGACCTGCATACTTGAACAGCTTAACACTTGTTAGGCCAGCATTTAGGCTGGGATGAAGGTGCTCATGTATTCCAAGTCCTCCTGCCAGCTGGGCAATTGGCCTAACTGAGTGCAAAGCTCTTCCTGCCAGATCACTGCCCCAACACAAAGGGTGGAGCCACAAGCACTTCATAAAAACCTGTGCCTGTCATGAAGAACTTAGCTTAAAACCTGAGCGTCAGCAAGGCTTTGGGTCTCCTTCAAATTTTCTTCCTTTGGGAATAGGAATCCATTTAGGTTTCACTGGGCTATAAACCCAGATCCTTAGAGGGCTTTATCAATTTCAGTATTCACCATGTACAGTAACAGGAAGGCTTGTTTTTATTAGCCCTTGAATTAAACGTGACAAATAACTTCATGCCAAGTTGCAGCATCAGTGAAATCTATTACATTTTATGACATAAAACATAAAGACAAATTATGTGTTTTCTGATAATCCCAATGCCTAACAAAAGCAAACATGGGGGAAAAAGGTTTGTAATTGAGGCTGATAACCCACTGCTGCTGGAGGCAAAAGGCAAATGACAGGAGGGACCCTAGTGTCAGCCTTAATTGTTAAATTTCAGGCTTCCTCAGATCCCTTTGGAGTCTAAATCAATTTGTATGTCTTGAATTTTCTTGAGGTTAAAAACAATCACAGAAACATGGGACAAGAGCTTCCCACCTTTAAATACACATTCCCTTATGGAAACACTGAGAGTGCAGGACTAGGTGCTACATTTACCGTTTACACTTGAATCCATATTCTGTTGTCCCATAAACCACAAGATAAGTGATGCAAGCTTGATTTCTTAAGCAAAAAATGCTGAAAACAGCTTTTATAATCCAGTATATCATAGTGGCATAACAGCTGCAATAGAGTGTGTTAAATCAAGATGGTTGGGATTGTTAAGCCAATGGAAGGCAATATAATGTACCTCCAACAGAAGGACAAGGTATTTTTATATTTGGGAGTGTTACAGTTACAGATCTTGACTATCAGTCCTGTTTGAGAAAGGCCTGACCTACCATTTAAGCCATATGAGTCCTTTTCTGGAGCACAATGGGCCTTGGAGTAGGTCCCGAGTCTGTGTTTTGGGCCTTGTTTGTTTAATTTTCACTTTAGTTGGGGCAGACTGAATGTCTGACATCCAGCAAGCCTGGGGGCTGTGTGCAAGGTGTGTTTCAGCACCTCTTAATTCCTGGCCTGCTGTGTAGCCTGGGTCTTGCAACGCATTTCCTTTTCCCTTCAAACTTCAGCTCCTGGAATCATGTGATACCAGCCTTCTCTGAGAAGTTTCCTGCCTTCCAGTTGCAGAAATGAACATGCAAGTACAACCTCGGAGAAAGAAAGTAACAAAAATGCCGAATTTTCTCTGCAAAAAAAAGCTTTGGATGTTTTAAAGCCAGCTTCACTCAGGAAAGTCTGAATCTCTATTGACTGTCTGGTTCTCCTACAGGCTCAGAGTAGCTCACTGGGAAGCAGCAGAGAGAAGCCAGTGGCTCACCTGCTGCCAGCAGCAGCTGCGTGAGCCTTGGACACGTGTGGGCTGGATGTGAGCAAAGCCAAGCTGCTCTGCTCTCTGCATCCTTCCTGTGGCTCCAGCCTTTCAGCCTGCAGGGCTGTCAGTCTGTCACAAGCACTATATTCAGGGCAGCCTCGATGACAGTGCTGCCGCGGGCTGCAGGAGCTGCCCTGCCTGGGACAGGCTGTTCTGCCTTGCTGAACTCACGGGCACCCAGTGGCAGTGCACCTGCTGCTGCCACCGCTGCAAACATTCACCGCCCTGCGTGGCCCTCCTGGCGCCCCAGAGGATGCAGGTGATGCCTGGGACAGGTGAGAAAAGATTCCCTTATATTTCAGCAAGCAGGGACTTTGATCCCAGGCAGCTCTACTGGGTCATGGGGACCAAGGAGAATAGTTTCTCCTGCCTCCATAAAGCCTTGTTGGTTGTTCGTTTGGGTTTTTACTTTGCTTTTTGCTAGGTGTTTTATAAGGATGAGACCAAGGCACTCTCACAACTACGTAATTTCTAGGGAATAACCTCAGGAAAAGAGCCATGTAGGTATGGCACCTTCTTCCTCAACAGAAAATTGTCTCTCCAAGTGTATTTGGATTAATACCTGCAGCACAAAGCCAGATGAGCCAACAGATGCTGAAGTGTATTCTATTCTTACCATAGAAGGTTGTCAAGGCTCCAGCCCTCCTGCGAGTGGCAGGCAGGCCCACAGCCTTCCTTACATATGATGTTGTTTGCAAAAGAGCCCATCCAGGTGGGAGCAGCAGCCCCTCTTCATGAGCCTAATACTTACAGGTGTGGTTGGAATTCAGTGCATTGGCTTCAGGTTTGAAACCTGTGAGTAGCGACCCAGATCGGCATTTCTGTGCTATGGATATCACAGCTTCCAGCAAAGCTTGAGGCTGGGCCCTAGGTTCCAGCTGCAAGACCTGAAATATGAGTACCTCCATCAAAAACAGTCATAAGCCACCAAGAGCAGACTCTATAGCAATAAGGCAGCCTGAAATGTGGAAAAAAACCCTTCTCTTCACAGAATACCAGAATGGGTCAGGCTGGAAGGGGCCACAGTGGGTTATCTGGTCCCACCTCCTGCTCAGGCAGGACCATCCCAGAGCACATGGCACAAGATTGCATCCAGATGGTTCTGGAATCTCTCCAGTGAAGAAGATTCCACGTCATCTCTTGGCAGCAAGATTTCCAGAAGTGTTTGCAGGACTACCAGTAGGAGAAAGTGCCTCCTTTTAACATGTAAGTTGAACTCTCTTGTTCTGTGTGGGACTAAGAGGCTGGAAAAAAAATAAGGCTGGAAAATCTTTTTATGCTTTGCTTGAAACAAGAGGGCATCAGTCTTAAGCTGCACAGGGGTAGGATTAGGTTGGACACGAGGGAAATTTTTGTAACTGAACGGGTGATCAGACATTGGAACTGCCTGCCCAGGGAGATGGAGTCACGGTCCCGTGTAAGTTTTTAAGAAAAGAATGGATGTGGCGCCATGTCAGTGCCATGGTCTGCTTGACACGGTGGTCTTCGGTCATAGGTTGGACTCGATGACCTCAAAGGACTTTTCCAGCCTAAACGCTTCTGTGATGCTGTGAAAAGAGAAGGTCTGCCCCACTCCGGGTTTTGCACCAGGCGCGTCAGAGCGGGCAGCACTCCTGGGAGGCACCGCAGGGGTCCACGGGGCCGCTTCGCGGTGACTGTGCCAGGGAGTCCCCGGCAGCCCGGCCGGTTCCCTGGCGACCCCGCCCTGCTCCGGACCGCTGTCCTTCCCCCCGCCCCGCCCGGCGCTGCCCGGCTCCCTCCCCGGTCCGAAGGGCGCGCCCGCCCCTCAGGCCGCCACCTCCGCCGCCGTCACGCGCGCGCCCGCGTGACCGCCGCGCACGCCGCCTGGCACGTGCGCGCGGGGCCGCGCCCGCAGCGGGGAGGGCGGGAGGGGGAGTGGGCGGGGCCAGCGGCGGCGGCAGCTGCCATTGGCCAGCGCGGGGCTCGCGCTCACGCAGCCCCACCTCCCTGAAGGAATGGCCGCCCCTGGGGCGGGCGGGGCCAGGGCTCTGACAGAATCACGGGGTCAGTTAGGCTGGTCCTCTGTGGTCGTCGAGTTCAGCCGGTGGCCGAGCACCAGCGCGTCAACCTGACCATGGCACCCAGTGCCACGTCCAGCCTTTCCTAAAACACCTCCAGGGACGGTGATTTCACTGCCTTCCTGGGCAGCCCATTCCGATGTATGATCGCCCTGTGAACAAATTCTTCCTACTCTGCACTGTTGCGGTCTCACCTTGATGATTGTGTGTAGTTTTGGTCACTGCAACGTAGGAAGGAGATTAAGCTGAAAAGAGTGGTGAGGGACCTTGAGGTGAAGCCGCACACAAGGAGCAGCTGAAGGCACTTGGTCTGTTCAGCTGGAGAAGAGCAGACTGAGGTGAGAGCTCACAGCAGTTCTGCAGCTTCCTCACGAAGCAGAGGCCCTGATCTCTGCTCTGTGGTGACCAAGGACAGGACCTGAGGGAATGGCTGGAGCTGTGTCAGGGGAGGGTTAGCGTGGATATTAGGAAAAGGTTCTTCCCCCAGAGGCACTGAACAGGCTCCCCAGGGTTGGTCACAGTCCCAAGCCTGACAGCTCCAGGAGCTTTTGGACAACTCTTGGGCACGTGATGTGACTCTTGGGGACTGTGTGTGCAGGGACAGGAGTTGGACTTGATGATCCTTGTGGGTCCCTTCCAACTCAGCTGTGATTCTGTAATGTCCAACCTAAACATCCCCTGTCCTCTCAGAAAGGGCTGCAAGGGGTTCAGAGTCCCAGCATTCAGGAATTTTGCTCAATGCACATTGAACAAACAGAATGCAACATTATGCACATATGGGCCAATTCTGTACAGAAATTAATAATTACACACCCCTTGAGGGCATCAACTGGAGGGTTAATAAATCAGGGAAAACCTTAGTAGAGGCTGTTTTTAAACTTAGATTCTTCTGAAATAACAACTGTTATTTCAGAATGTTGTTAATGTGATATGGAATCATAGAATGGCCTGGGCTGGAAGGGACTTTAAACACCATCCAGTTACACTCCCTTGCCATGGGCAGGGACACCTTTCACTGTCCCAGCTTGCTCAGAACCCTGTCCAACCTGGCCTTGGACACTTGCAGGGATCCAGGAGCAGCCACAGCTTCTCTGGGCACCCTGTGCCAGGGCCTCACCACCCTCACAGAGAACAATTTCTTCCCAATATCCAATCTAAACCTCCTCTCTCTCAGTGTGAAGTCATTCCCCCTTGTCCTGTCACTCCAGGCCCTGTAAATAGTCTCCCTCCATCTTTCCTGTAGCCTCTTGTAGGTCCCTTTGTTTCAAAACGGTGGTGGCAGCACTGACATGGTGGCACCGGTTGGACAGAACAGCAAGATCAAAAGATAACACAGCCACCTGAGAGGAGAAACTGAGGCTCCAGCCGTGTGATATGCAGCGTGTTTATGCATTTTATGTTGTAAGCTCACTGGAATAAAAACAGATCTTCGCAGGGCCAGGGGCAGGAGCTGGCATGGTCGTTTCCTCTTCCCCAAGGGCAGATTCTAATCAAACAGGCTAAAGCTATTTCTCAGTAACTGCTTAATCATTCTGTGCAAAGTAGGGCAAGATCCACCAGAGGAACAGTGCACATACCTCTGAGAGCAGCTTTTGGCACGGGGAGCAGGAGATGCAGAGGTGAACCTTCTGGGAGGAAGAATATTCAATCCCAATCACCTACTGAGAGATAAATACTCTAGGTCCTGAACTATGACTCAAAGGCAGGGCTGCTCCTCTTCCAGCATTTTGTGTGAGGAGTGGTGCCCTCTGTTGTTCCAGGGAGAAGCTGCTGGGAGTTAGGGAACTGAAATCACAAATGTGAGGTTTGTTTGTTTACTCCAGTGCTGCAGACTCTTACAGATGCTCTAATTTGGACACAGGTTCTGTCATGCAGAATGCACTGCCATCAGGACTGCATTTTCCAGAGTAAAGTCAGAAATGAAACGTGTAGAGACAAATGGACCAACATGACTAGGAAAAAAATGCTTAAGCAGTAGAAACACATGTAGAATAAGCAAGAATTCCTTAATAGCTGCTACAAAGGTAATTGAAGGGTTTGGGAATGCGTGTAGACAAGGGTCAGAGTAAAGGCTGTGCTCCCTTTGACATCTGTTCTCTGAGAGAGAAGGAGCTACCTTTGCTTATCAAGCTGCCATCATCAGATAATGCTCCTTGGCACTCCTAGCCCATCTGCAAAGGAAAATGTGTTTGTGTGAACCTGGGCTGCATGAGTTCCTGCTCTCTGGCACAGCAGAGAAGTTGTGTTTGGAGTGCAGTTTGCTCTGCAGAGTGCAGAAACGAGAACATAAAGATACATCCACATCTGCAAAATGTGAAGTGGCTTTGAAAAATGCCTAACTCGTCACGGGGCTAATGCTGGTGTTGTAAATTACGAGGTAAGTACAGTTATTTAAGATGACCTTTGAGAGCAATCTGTGTGCCATAGCCCAGGAGCTAGCTGTGCAAAGCACCCTCCCATGAGTGTCCTGCCAGGCCCAGAAGGCATTTCCAGTACTCCAGCTGTTTGCTATGATTGCTGAACATGCAGAATCTGCAATACCTGCTTTTAAAAATACACAGTAATGTCACGGGCTTGCTTGAGTTTAGCAATCCTAAGGCAGTGCATTCCAAGGAGTAGAGGGCAATTCAGCTGCCTGGCAGAGCTAGTGAGAAGGTACTGCTTGTCCCTGACTTTTGTTTTCCACAGAGATCACTACCTGTACCTTCAGGAACAAAGCTGCCTGAGCTGGGGCAGCACAGTGGTAGTTTAGGGCTAACCTAGCACTTTCCCTAGTGTGTACAGTCACATCGTAGAGCAGAATCACAGCATGGCCTGGAATAGAAAGGACCCTAAAGATCATCCAGTTCCACCCTCTGCCATGGGCAGGGATGCCTTCCGCTATCCCAGCTTGCTCAGAGCTACATCCAGCCTGACTTTGGACACTGACAGGGATTCAGAGGCAGTCACAGCTTCTCTGGGCACCCTCTGCCAGGGCCTCAGCACCTTCACAGGGAACAATTTCTTCCCAATATCCAATCTAAACCTCCTCTGTCAGTATGAAGCCATTCCCCCTTGTCCTGTCACTCCAGGCCCTTGTCAAGAGTCTCTCTCCATCTTTCCTGTAGGCTCTCTTCACGCACTGGAAGGGCACAATGAGATCAAACCATCTTTATTTGTACAACTCTGTGAAGAGGGATCTCCTCCTTTCCCCAGATGTTCCTGATGCACCCACACAGCAGTGCCTTTGGGATGCAAGCCTGAAAACCTCGACTGAAGGCACCTCCACAGTGCAGGAATCTTGTGAGTTTCTGGCTGACAGGAAAAGCAATAATATAATAATATAATAACTAGGCAGAGTTACCTGAAGAGGAAATCAGAACAGACTCAAATCAGGCCAGGAGCTGAACTCCTGCATATGCTGAAACCAGTGTGCTAAAATCAACAGTAAATAAAAATACTGGTTTTGCAAAGTTTTAAGTTTGAAACAGATGAATCAATTAGATCTCAAAGGTAAAATCTTTATTGGTCGAACCTGGCGCAACACTTGCTAAAGGAGAGAATAAGTCTCACCTCCTTTGAAGTGCTCTCATTATTCAATTTAGTCAGGATATAAATCCTGTGCTATCACGAAGAGGTTTAACCTCAGACTGAAGGGTTAGTTAAAGCTTCCTCTGCAAGTAGGTTGTTTTGGCAACACCGCACCAAGGGCAGTTTACTGCTGAGCTTCATGTGCCCAGTCAGCTCTTTCTATAGAGCTCAAGGCAGAATGTTAGGCCAGGTGGCCCCCAGCCTGATTGAACCATTGCAGGACAACTCTGTGTTGCTCAGAACAGACTTTTCAGCAAATGACCCATGTGCAAAAGGCAGTAAATGGAGATGAAGGGCTTGCACTCCTTCTTGGAAAGCCCTGCACTTCCCTGGGCTTCAGTTTCCCAAGCTGACAAAAGGGATAATGACATCTAATAAGCTGACTATATACACATATATGTGTGTGCATACACATAAATTGTATGATTTGGATCATTGTTATAGTAACATAAGAAAATAGTTTTCTCTTGGAATTTTAGGCTGTGTTCTGCCACTGAACAAAGATGTTAAGGTATTCACACTGCCCAGGTTCCTGCTTTTGCAGTTGCTCACAACTGAATTACATGCCTGGCCCATGTGACTGCACCCCGGGGGCAGTCTATTCTTCCTACCAAAGGAGGAAGATGTTCCTAGAAGTAGGTGCCTCCTGCTGTAAAGTTCCTCGGATAATGTGCAAAGGTAGCAGCAAGAACTTTATTGAGCAGGACATGAGATAAGGTACTGCAGCACTGATTGTTTATTGTTCTGTCAGATGCCAGCAGCTGCACTAATTGTTACTGAAATGCATTCAGATGGCCATCATCTTTAAATGACCTTTGACCTCAGAACTGAGCAGCAAGGACTCTGTGCTCAGACATGCTGAAGGATGCTCATTCTCAGCAAGATGCCGGTGTAAGTGCAGCTGAGGTGTTTGTTAGTTAATTAAATTTATTTGGACCATGTAGAAAACACTTTGGAGTTGGCAAACTATGAGAAAAGGCACTTTCCTACAATTCTAACTCTTGTGTGCTTTATCTCTTCAGCCACTAATACCAAAGGGCACTTGGGTATCAATGGAAAATTGTGAGATGACAGCCTGTCATGGTGCATTACTGGTTACATGCACATTGCTAGAACATCCTAAGACTTGCAGAAACACTGGAACATTTAGGACCACCAAGCAAATCTCAGCCTGTTCAGTCAATTGTTTCTATTGATTAGGTACAACATACTCCCAAGCAGCACCTGCAAAAGGATTTAGGCTGCCTTTGGTAATAGCAGCACTTTGCAAGAAGAGTGTTGAGCAAAAGTTGAAATGAGGTTCTACTCCTTTACTTGCTTTTCCTTTTAACCCCTTTAGAAAAAGAAATCTACTTAAAGCTAAACAAGAATTCACCTTCAGAAACCCCCAGCTTCCCTCAGCCCACCTGCATCTTGCTCTCACTGCAAGGTAAAGCTAACTCTGAATGACTTCTTGTCACCCTCTGGGTAGGATACAAAAATACACCTCACGCTGCAGTACCTGGATGGCACAACCAAGTTCAGGACCACATTGTGCTCAGTACTATTTGCCAAACAAACAGGAATCGAGATGCTGTTCCCCACAGGGCCTGCCATATATATAGACGAAGTCAAAGGGGATGAGGCAGTATTATCTCAGGCTTACAGGCGGGGGACTCCAATCCACAGGGATTATAGTAACTTGCCCAAGGTCACACACAGGAAATCTGCAGCAGAGCTAGGAAATGAAACAAGAGCTTCACAGGCACAGTCACAGGACAGTATCTAAAATGGAATGTTTCAACCCACGTCTGTACAGGTTTCAGAAATCTTCCAGGCCTGCTCAGAAACTGCAGGAATGGCATCATTTGTGCATCAGTTACAGTGAAACTGTGAATAAGACATGTCTCTTTGTAAGTATTACTGTGTCCTTTCTGAAAGAACACCTTTAAAGTTGTGTTGAGTGCCTTACACAATTCCTTACCATGTGCTGTGTATTCCTAGAAAATCTGCTTCCCATCAGTGTGTGGCTGCTGCGCGTACTGCTGCCCTCTCGTGTGGGCCTGCTAGGAACTGCAGTGTTGGCACGGTCGAGGAGACCCGACTATCTGGTGCCTGCCCCTGGCATAACCTTTCACCTCAGCCCTACAGCTAATACACATTGTTGCCTTTCTCATTTGCTCTGTCACTGTCTCCTCCATGCTTGTTTTGTGCTTGACACAAGCAACATGACAGTGCAGAATCCAGGTCATAGTTTTGGCAGGCACGCTGCAGATCTGCCAGGTCAAGGAAATGCTTAAGACAACATTGTAGCAACAAAATGTTGTCAAAGGTCAGCTGGCACTCTGGGGTTTCCCTTCAGTGTGCCAGGAGGGCCAGTTCCACCTCAGGCTCATTTGGACTGCAAAAGCCAAAGCATCTGTTCTGGGCACATAACATTTCATGAACAGCAGTTTGATACACACAATAAAAGTTTTGCCAGGTAGTAATTTAGGAGAAACTTCAAAGGCAACCACAAAGAAATTCCAGTTATTTCACGCTTAAAAGCTGGCCTGAATTCATTTTAGCAATAGCTCCTGATGGTACTTCTGTGATACCATGTCACTGGCTCCAAAGCTGCATGATTCACTTTCCATCACACTGGCACTGGAAGAGACTTCAGGGCAAATACAAATCAGGTTAAAGGTGTTTTACTTCCCACTCCCTTCCTTCCATCAACCTCCTGGTTTTCCTTTTTTTTTTTGTTTCTGTATTAACCAGAAGCCTTTTAAAAATACCTGGGCAGGTAATTATTGGCACTCATTTGTGTTGCATTGGATTAGGTGGGTTTTTAAGCACTTTCCACAAGCTCAGCTGGAGCTCTTCTGATTACTTTTTCTTCAAACTTTTGCTCATTAAAAATAAATCACAGAAAACTTTTCTTTCCTATAACTTGACCCAGGATTGAATATTAGATCTTTTATGCTGCATTTTTCTACTAAGTTTTCCAATTACCAACTATCTTCCTCCTTTTGCAGAGGGGTAGAACAAGACAAAGCATGTCGCTGAAACAACAAGCACAGTCTGGTGTAGTGGTATTTCACCTCCATCACCTTCCAGATGTCTGAACAGAAGTGTGATGGCACTCTCTGTCTTTCAGAGATCCCTGTAGCCTTTCCACAGCCATGAATACAGATCCAAAAAGCCTCTAGAAATCAAACTTCAGATTGCATGGGGGAGAAGCTCCAGGGCTGCCTGTGTGGCAGCAAGGAAGGAGGCACACACAGAGCCACCAGAAGTGGCATGAGGACACTGGCAGTGCCTGAGCTGCTCAGACAAGCGGTGAGGTTGCTCAGGGAAGTTTATCACCTCTGATTGCATCAGTTCCACTAGCAAATGCCAAAGAGGCTCCTTTCCTATCAGCCCTGGATAGTACACAGAACTCATTGCAAAGGATGGGGGAAAAAAGTACACAGGATATCCACCTGGAAAAAAGGGAACAAAGTAGACCAACTGAGATTGTCTCCATCCAGTATTTCTGGAGAAAGTTAATGATGAAGCAGTGGCTGACCAAGAAAATACTCATTAACACTAGCTACAATATAAAAGGTAGCAAATATATAATTTTCAAGTATGGCAATAATGGGCACCATTGCTCATTGTGCCCTACTTCAGACACCAGACATCTTAGTTGAAACAATCATTAAAAATTTGGGTTATAAAGGAATAATACCTAGCTGACACAGACATAACAGGCAGAAGAATTCAGTATGGCTTCTGAACAAAATGGATCATTGATCTGGTCTGGTTTTGCAACTCATTCATGGTCCAGTTACACTGAGCTTGTTAGTGCTGCAGCAGCACATACAAATACAGCACTTTGTTTAAAGGCAAAGCAAAAGATCAGAAACATCAGCTGTAGCCCTGGCTCTGCTGAGCATGCTGGGAAACCTTAGTTACCACAAAAGCCAGCCAGCTGACTGACACAGGAGCAGGAAAGGGCACCTTTCAGAGCACAGGGCCTCCACAACTTCCAGAGCCCTGACAACAACAGTGTCATGTGCTAGGGCTTCAGTGGATTTTGTGGCATTGTCCTATTGCCAGTCAACAGTGCCACTACTGTTAACTCACTTCTCCTTACATCTAATGAGATTAGGCTCCAGTTAGCTTAGGAACATCCATTTGTTGGGATATTAGACTAAGGACTGCATTTGGATGGCTTAAATCCCAAGTTTCCACTGTATCAAGTTTCCAGCCTT
The DNA here is from genome assembly GCF_017590135.1 of Pyrgilauda ruficollis. Classification (NCBI taxonomy): domain Eukaryota; kingdom Metazoa; phylum Chordata; class Aves; order Passeriformes; family Passeridae; genus Pyrgilauda; species Pyrgilauda ruficollis. Next base: position 201,338 of record NW_024522206.1, on the reverse strand, counting down.
GATTGGCTCAAATGATCTCAAGCAAGCTTCACACCCTCTCTGGTCTCAGCACAGTAACTACACCTGAATCTGGCCTAAAAGGCCTTCTGCTCCTTGTTCAAAGATTAATTTCTTTCTGCTCCCTGAAGCATCAGGGCACCCTGCATTTGTTGTGGGAAGAATCTGTACATTCAGTTCACCTCCAAGTGAACCTCTGCCTCTTTGCTTTAAGTTACACTTCCCGCGAGTCACTGACCAATTCTGTCACTTCGGAGTTATTCTTAATTTTAGTAACAGTTCCTCAACTGAAAACAAGCTCCTCTTCCCTCTTGCAGTGCCTGGGTTTTATCTGATTGAGATTACAGCACGCTTACAGTAAAGGAGCCTTGGCCCTGCCTTCAGGCCCAGTGTTCTCTGACAGAGTCCCAAGCAGCTCTGTTGTGAGATGCGCGCGAAATGAACAATGCAATCCCAGCAAACCATGAACTGTAAAGACCCAGAGTTTCAGAGGGGAATTTATTGTATGGGAGCATCCAATACTTTTTGTCAACCATTCATGAGAATAATAAAAAATAGAAGCTTTTTAAATGACAAAAAAATATAGTTACATATAATACAGATTTTCATCTTGCATTGAAGTGGAGCAGTAATAAAATGCTCACTCGTGTTTTCACAGTTTGTGTTGCTTCTCTAGGTTAAAGCATCAGCAACTCAAGTGTTCCAGTCAGAACCCCTAGTTAGAAGTTTCATGGGATGTTGGTGAGGGTGAACACTCTCAGCATTCCGACACACTTCACAAGTACAGCAGGCACACTTGATCCATTTCAGAACTACTAAAATTTTCAGAGGTACCAGCTACAATAGAGGCGTCCTTGCTGCAACTGAAAGGGTTTTGTATTAGAACATGTTTTTTAGGCCTCAGTCAGACACACATCTGTGGAACACTCAAAAATGTCCTGAAATCCAATGTGGTTCAAAGGGCTTCGAGTTGATCCTTTGTGACCCCTTTGTTCTGCCCTCACATGCACACATGGGCACAAAGCTCTAACCAGTACTTGATCACACGTGTAAAGTTCTTGCAAGACCACAAAGGATTTAACATTTTTCAGCACTCCACTTAGAGACCTAGAGGCATTCACTGAATGCATACCTTGGTATTTACTACACACACTTACAGCCAGCCCCCAGTATTATTGCAATAATTCTTTGCTGGTATAATAGCTCAATACACCAAGTTTCACTTATTTAGTTTTCTACAAACATAGGAAAAAAAAACACCTGAAGAGAGCTAGAACAGCTTTCAATCAGTCACTACATTGGCATTGAAAGCTTTATTTTTGAAAACTTTAAGCAGCAATACTGAATAAATAGACAGAATGATTGTTTTGTCATCTCCATACAACTGATGGCCTTCATCCAAAACATTAAAATACTGTAGCAAATAGAACAAACATGCACATTTCAATGTTCTAAAAAACCCCCCCAAACAAACAAACAAACAAAAAATAGAGGTGTAATACAAAACTAACACTTTGACACTTTTTTTGATACAGTACAGACCATTAGAGACTATTTTCTGGAAAAAATATCTGAATACAGTTTTGTTATTTACATGTATCATTAAGGCCTAATTCACTCAAGTAAATGCACATCAGGAACTTATATGCTTCAAGGTAACTCACTAAAAATCACAAGATTGATGTTTCTTTGATCATACTCATATGATCCCAGTTCACTAAAATAATGCAATACTCCACACTAAAAACAAGGCAATTGCTGCCCCAAGAGGAGATGTTTATTTCACTAAAGGATCTTTTTCCCTCTTGCCTCATATGTTTGCATATTGTTAATGCTAGCAGTGGTAGTTCTCTTCTTCAAGAACTTCCTCCGAACTTGCCAGGGCTTAGAAAAGCAAGCAATCTCAAAACTAACATACCATTTCCAGAAGCAATTCAGGCACTTGGGAACCTAAGTCCCACTAAAAGATACTGGTAGCTGACTTTTTAGAGTGGGACTTGGTTTCTCCCTTGCTCAGGCATTCAAACTGTTCACCTTAGCCTTAACCTACTGGCTTTTCAGATGATCACCCTCCTCTTTTCCCCTAACAACACAGCATCTCCATCCTCATGGATGAGAGAGGTAACACAGTTAATTTCCATTAGTAATAAATAACAGGAGTTCTCCATATAAATTCCCTGTGCACTGGAAAATAGTGCTTGTGTATTCAACTATTTAACGCAAGCAAAAAAAAAACATTTTTATCATGCTGCCCAGTAAATAATATGGCACTTGTTAAAATTAGTATGTGTAGCTTCCTTTCTGCTAATGCCCTAGGAGGTTTGGAACACTTCTGAAAATGGACTTTTTGTACAGTTGTAAAGAAAGAGTGAGTTTCTGCAGTTGATCTGAAGCAAAACTCTAAACGCCATAGTGTGAGGGATTTTTCTAACTCTTACACATGGGTCAATTCACATTTAATGCAAGAGCATGCCATTTCTTTTTGGTTTATTTACAGAGAGGGTGAAAATGCTATGGAACTTCAGCCTGAGTGAAATTCAATAAGCAAGAGGAGTATGGCGGGGGCAGGGGAATTTATCAGTGTCTCACAACTGGCAGGTCTGGACACCAAAGCCTCTCCTTGGCCACAGGAGTGGCTGAAGCTGCAAACGTTTTTTCAAATCACCTTGACATATGCCAAAGCCCTGGCAAGGAGGGGCCACTCAGGGGGTGCTGAAGTGGTCACTCCTGAGCCAGCTCCAGGCCGGCTCCTGTGTCCAACAGTTGCTGCAGTCACCAGGTGCTAGTTTTTAACTCAAATGGCAAATTCCTCCCTTGAGTCTGTGACAAATCTGTAATTCAAGACCTCCTCCTCCCTCTGTCTTGCAGAATAACCTGGCAGAGAAGGAGAGCAGGTTTTATGATACAAGAGCCCAGTTCAGCTCAAACTGACATCTGTGGAAGATGGACTAGTCACAGAATATGACAAAATCATTAGCTGGGGTAAATATGCTGATCTGCCTTAAATATACTTCATCTCAGGACAAGACTCTCCCCCCACGCCCATGCAGCATAATTTGGGCCAGACTTTGCAAGGTGCTGAGTGCCTCAGTTCTCTAACATCAAGAGGTGCTGAAGATGCAAGATATCCACTGGAAAGGGCCATTTTTTTTTTTTCATTTCTGTAAATTGTACCCAGAACGTAAGGCATATATGCTTAAGTACCTTGGACAGATATTGTCCTCAAACTATGTATATTTTACTATAAATATATATATATATACATATACATATATATATATATATATCCCCATTCTTTTTTTTTTAATCACAAATTTATGGGCACAGTAAACACGAGCACAGAATTGTTATAAACTAACAGTGAAATGGGTGAGCGCTGCAAAGGTTCCTCAGGTAGGAATATCTCATTTTCCAGTTTGCTCACAAGGGAAGATGCAACCTGATAAGTCAAACTGTAAAAATTCAGAGTCCATTTGGAAAGGTTGTTTATATATTCACAGCCTTATCTGTTACTGTAAGTCTAAATACAGCAGCATTTTTAGAATATATGATGCCATTAATAAGTGGAAAGGGAAAAAAATGCATTAAACACTCAAGAATCCTTCATCTTCTGCTATATCTTCTAAAACTTCAATTTGTCAGGAAGCTCCTTTTTTAGAAAAGGAGACTTAAATTAACATTTATCTGCACATCAGTGAATCAATACAAGAGGATGCTAGGAGTTAAGTATTTTTCTATGGCTAAAAGCTTGGAGTTTCCTAGCAGTGGGTAAAATCCTGACCGTGCCAAGGAGGGCATCAGGAATCCAAGTCTTCAGCACTGGAGTGAGAGCACAGTGTCCCCCCTTGTGCCCACGGGATCTCCAAGGGGATGATGCTGTGAGTTGCTGTTAGAACCAGAAATCCGAACCAGGGAAGGCCCATCCCTTCCCTAACTCATCCATGAGGCCAGCCCCCAACATTTACAGTGTGTCCCACTGATACCAGTCCCTTTCTCCACAAACCTGGTGTCCCCTGCAGCAATCTCACTTCAAGGCCTGAAATCAATGAGCTATTTGGGAGCAGCTACTTTGTGCAGGAAACCCTTGATGTCTAATTCTTTCTTAGCTTTGATTGCATTAGCACAACATCAAGATGTGATAATGTTCTCTTTTCATACACTTTGCGGGGAGGGGGGGGCGGGGGGGGGGAAATGACCACCAAATGTGTGAATTATCTGCTTGGAAGCTATATATTACCTATTACGTTCTCTAAGTGACTGTCTTTCAAAGGGACCAAATGTCTCCACCAGGGAGCTGAATGAAATCCTGGCCTCACCCCTGTCAATAGAACTCTGCTATTGACTTCTTGGGACTCTGCCAGATTTATTCCCTTCACAAAACTTGAGAGGATTCTGGAAGGTTGGAAGTGGATACTCATTTGTGTTGTGTCTTTTTTCCCCTCCAACAGCAAGATTTGTAACAAAACAAGAACACTGTAATGGCTAGTGGAAAAAATGAAGTACAGAATTACACACAGTGAAAGCCTCCTACTCTCTTTTGGTAAGATATATGAAGACAACTTCTTATATTGTTCTTTTCTCAAAAGGCATATACAATGTGGCAAAATATTTAAAATATACATTCTATATAATAAAATATCGTCTAACTAGTGCATCCTCAACCATATGCTGGAAATATTTTTACCAAGCCAAGGTTTAAAATCCATAAATCTTTTGAACACTAGGTGCTTCATTCAAGGCAGACACAACAGCAAGTAAATCCCACAAGCTCACTTTTCAAGCCGTAAAAGGTAGCAATGGATGGAACGTGACATATGATGACCCATGACAGAAATGAACAGTTAGTGGTGAGAAACCACTGCAATGGTTCAGCATCCCTCAGAACTCTGCATTGCAGGTTGTTGTACTTGATCAGATGGGGGATGTTGGTACACACAAATTAAAGTCACCTCATCAGACTGACACACAGCCATATGTGATAATTCACAAGTTAAAAATAAAAATATAAAAGGTGAACATTCACAGGTCCATTGATTAAAGGGAATAAATTAAACCTCAGATAAGTTGCATACACGGTTTCCTTCACCCTCAGTCTTCCATTTATGACTATACAAGGAACAATACTTTCCCAAATACTTCTGAAGTGGCAAAAACAATGAAGGTTTTTGCACTCAAGCTGTGTTGACAGCAAGGTCATCCTTGCCAGTTATGAATCGAGACCGTTCCTCTCTATTTAGCATCAGTGCACAGGGTATGGCTCCAAGTGGTGTTGGAGGAAGAATAAAAAATAATATGGTGGAGTAACAAAAAAACAAAACAAGACGAACTTCTTCCATTTATCATTGGCTGATTAAAATAAAGTGTATCTTGTCCAGGGTACCTTGCTAGGTCCTCTCAAGAAGAGGTACATACTGTCATACATATATGCCCTCTGGGTTAAAACCAGATGACAAGGGGTTCTGTAGGATCCGAAGGTTACTGGGGAGTTGCCTCGATGAGCCAGGGCGCTTCAGTGACCCAGACTGAAAGGCTGGCTCTGCATGAGAAAAAGGGCAATTAGAAAAGTCATCAGCAGGGGTGCACCTCTCCTCCTCATCCTGCTTAATGCAATACAGAAAAACTAATTCCACATGTAACAAACTACTGAAGTGCTTGGCTAGGAAGTGAGGAGATCTAAGGTGCACACTTCCTACTCACTTCATAACAGAACGAAGCCCACACAAAAGAATTACCCTCCCACGAGAAACATGTACACAGACACACACACTGATAGGGTAATGTGCAGAAAGAGCTTGAACATGTAATATGACGCAAAGCTTCAGCTTCCTTCCCATTTAAAAGTTCCTACAAGCGCTGCATTTGAAGGCCTTGTTGTCTTTTCTTCTCTCCCCACCCCCTTGCCCTCACAGTGTCTTTTGGTTATAAAGTTTTCTGAGCAGAGGGACAGACCAGCACAGGAGAATGCCGAGACAAAGAGCCCCTTGGAAGGAGAGTGCTGGAAAAAGCACATGACTATGCTGGTGCTGCAGCTCTGATACACATTCAAAACGCTCCCATGGTTCTGCCCAGGAAATTCTGAATCCAGATGTGGACACATGCAGGCTGTGCTGACCTCACTGGGGGCAAAGTCAATTCGCACCTGCCATAATAGCCATCTGTGCAGGACTTCTGCATGGCTGGCAGCCCAGGTGGATCAGCTCCTATTTCCGTGCGGCTGCTGTCTGGGGTTTCTTGGATCAAGACACATTCCTTTTTCTGCTTTGACAACACCCCCACCAAAAGAAGAAGAACCCACACGAACAGCAATGTCAGATGTATGATCACGTTCCATGCTGGCAGCCAGCCATGGTGGCCACTCTTGAAAGCTGCAGCCTTAATGCAATGCATTGCTGATGGGACAAACGCATGCCCGGGCACAGTGGGAGAGAAGTTCTCCACATACTGCTCTTTATTTAGAGCCTGCTAAACCCTTGGAATGAAAAGAAGTACTCAACAATGCGTTCTCACTCTTGTAGTGTTTTGCTAATGTCTTCACTAAGGGAGCATTCACTTCACGTAGCACTGCCATCATTAAAGTTAATGCTGGCAGTAAAGGCACTGCCCGCCCCTTCTCCCTCCTTCCCTCTCTCCCAAAGCATTCCGAGGGCTGCACCTCTCTCAAGCTCCACATGTGGGGCCTCCACCTCCACAGGGTCTGCTGGCAGCACCGTCACCTTGGTTCCCGTTTGCTGGATGAACTGCTGCAGGTTCACCTGGCGCAGCTCCTTGGTCAGTTGCTCCAGTTCTTGTTCCCTGTCCTGCCAGGAAACAGAAAACATCTGCTGAGCAAATAAAGCAGCATTTCATGACCACAGGTACAGCTGGGCAACTAATGCTTCTCCTCTTAATGAGAAAGACTCCAAATTTTAAAGCTCAAATTGATTAGTTGAAAGGTATTTTCATCTTTTAATTTAAAAAGCCAGTCAACACTTGCTAGCGCTTACGGAATCTATTAGGTTGGAAAAGACCTCTAAGATCATTAAGTCCAACCCATGACCCTAATTGGGTTTTTCTTAATGTATTTTATTTTTATATTCTTCTTGGATGACTAGTAGATGTTTCTCATAGCACCTGAGAAAAACTTTGGCACGTCAGCAGTGCCATAGTGCCATAGTGTGAATGCTGAAAAAATAATCAACTGAGCAGCAGTCTGGCACCAAGTCTTACTTCTTCCTGAAGTGTCCAGCATGGCTTGGACAGCTCATTTAATTATTCTGATCTTAAATGGAGTAAAAATATTTTTTCTTCTTGTTCTTTGCATTTTCTATTTAAACTTTTTTGGCCAGAACCTTCTCACTCTGCAAGGGTTCTGTGTAATGAAGCCCAAGCCTGGCTGGTTCCCCACTCCTTCAAAGCACACATGATCATTTAGGATCTTTTTCTGTACTTCTGTCATGCAAAACTTACAGCTCTGATCGATTATAACAGTCTTGGACTATTATTATTCCCACACACAGAGGCTGAGCTGCTTTAATCTTTAACTTCAGGTATGCAATAAAATATTTGTCTGTTTCCTCCCCCTCAAAGCTCCATAATGCAGAGCTCAGTTTATTTTCTTGTGGACTTCCAGATTTGTGCACCTTTAGGTTTAGAACAAGACTGGAAGACCTGAATTGAATGGGAACTTTCCCAAGAAAACAGACTATGAAAAGAACCAAGCCAGAAATATTTTGAACTCCAGCATAGCCTCAGTGAATGTGACTGAGGATAGATAAAACACATAAAGAGGACTTGAAGCTTTCCATCAGTGCAAATCCTTATGTGTAGCATGTCTAGAAACTTAGCATAGATAATCATGGCCAAACTGCTTACAGTTTTCACCCATGAAAAGATTACTTCCCTTCCCCCCCCCCCCCCCCCCCCCCCCCTGAACAAACCACAAAGCCAGAAATATTTTGAACTCCAGCATAGCCTCAGTGAATGTGACTGAGGATAGATAAAACACATAAAGAGGACTTGAAGCTTTCCATCAGTGCAAATCCTTATGTGTAGCATGTCTAGAAACTTAGCATAGATAATCATGGCCAAACTGCTTACAGTTTTCACCCATGAAAAGATTACTTCCCTTCCCCCCCCCCTCCATCATCTAGGAAAACCTAGCTCATACTGACATCGTTCTAAGGCAGAAGTAAGGATATGAAATCCCTTTACATATTCACAGTGGAATCACCTTATTGCTGCTGCAATACTGACTGTGAATATACTAACAGTGAATCCTGGGAATCAGCAAGAACCGCAACTCCAACTGATGTGTGGTGCCTTAGGACTACCTTGCATGGCACAATCCCAGGAGCTCCAATACTTCCTCCACCTCATCCAGCTAGCAGTGGAGTTCCTTTATTCTTTCATGTTCTATCAAGTTCCAGGTGATATCATTAACTTTAGCAAGGAAACAGGGACTGGATTCTCTTTTGACACATGTGCCAGAAATGCCTGAGACATAGAGAAAATAAAATCCTGAACACCAGCCAGTCAGCCAGGAAAAGAGGGATGCTGTTCTTTAAAACCAAAGCCCTGTAACGTTGCAGGTACTTTACTTTAGCTCTGTACCTTTCCAGGTGCTGCTTTTGGACTGTTCTTTGTAATTCATGTCTTTTGGTGGCAGACAAACCTAGCAAAGATCAGAAGTTTATCCTCAGAAAAGGCTGTGATGGTGCAAATTACTGCTTTTCTTCTCAGACAGTTTGACCAAGTTAAACACAGGTGAAATAAAAACTGTCTGCTCTCCAAAAAATCCCCACAAGCTGAAATGTGATTTGAAAATGAAAGCAACACATTTTGCCTTTTACCCCGATTCACTTTGGAAACTTATTTTGTGTTGTCTTTCATAGGCTTCAGATTTGTGTAAGAGAAATTAGTCAGTCTTTGACTTTCTCTAGCTATGGATAAAATTACAGTCTTACCTGTAATCGCTTGGTAGCTTGGCCCAAAGACCTTTCTACTGCTTTAATGCCATTTTCCAATCTCAGACTCTGCTGGCCTTGAATATCAATTTCTCCCTTCACCTTCTCGATCTTTTCCTTGACCTCTTCTTCATTCACCTGGGACTCTTGAACTTCTCGCTGCAGCTTCTCTGCTTCAAGGCCACTCTCCATGTTGTGGATCTGAGACACATAGTCCTTGAGCTTATTCTCACACTCCAGGATCCTCTGCCTCATCTCCTGCAGCTGCTCCATCAGCTGCTTTTCATTCTCTTGTTCAATCTGCAGCTCGTTTTCCCAGAACTCTTCCTCCTCAATCTCCACTTCGTTCCGTTTAATCTTCTGCTCCAGTTTGAGGATTTCTTCTTCCAGGCTGGCATTATACTTTTGCTCCCAGTAGCGGATCTCAGCTTCGTTGGACTCCAGCTGCTTCTCGATGCACTGAAGCTTCTCTGTCTGGAGGTGGATCAGTTTCTTCAACTCGTCCACTGTTGTTTTACAGTTGTTGAGCACCTTTTGCTTGAACTCTGATTCCTTGCTCTTCCCGAAGATGTCCATTAGCCCCTTGGCGCCACCGGTGAAGGTGAGGGATTTCCTTTTCGGCTCCCTCCTCTTCATGGCCTTGTCCCCGGGCTGCCTCAGCTTGGCCAGGGGCGGCAAGCTCTGCCGGTACAGAGTCCTCTCAGGGATCCGCGCCACGCCGTCTGACGTGGGCCGCTCGCTCAGGGAGGGTCCGGTGCGCCGCAGGATCAGCTGCACGTCGCTGGCGTACTGTCCCCACTTGTTGAGGGACACGATGGGGTTCTCGTGCGGCGCCAGGTGCCGCTCCGTGTCCCGCCACTTCTCGATCAGCGTGTAGCGCCCGGTGCGCCCTGCAAGGGAGCACAGCGTCAGCGCGGCCGCGGGGGGGCGCTACTGCTCCGCCCGTGAGGGACGGCACCGGGACGCGGTGGGACAGCACCGGGACAGGGGGACACGGCAGGACAGGACGCTCCCGTCCCCCACAGACTGTTGCAGCGCATCTGCCTCTGTCGCAGCACACGCTGCCCGCACATCACCGAGTTCACCTCTAAACCCTCCCCGCGCAGGGTGGGAGCGGCAGCAGTGAAGGATTGACACCGCGAGAACCGCGGAACTGCGCAATCCCGGGCTGCCGGCAGGCTGGGACGGACTGGGATTCATGGAATCGCATGTGGTTTGGGTTGGAATGGATCTAAAGATCAGCCAGTTCCATCCCCCTGCCATGGCAGGGACACCTTCCACTATCCCAGCTTGCTCAGAGCCCCATCCATCCTGGCCTTGGACATTGCCAGTGACCCAGGGGCAGCCACAGCTTCTCTGGACAACCTGAGCCAGGGCCTCACCATCCTCACAGGGAACAATAAAGCAAGTGACCCGGCACTGTTGGTAACCACGACGTAAATATCAGAACCTCCAGGCCAAGAAAACAAGAACAGGAGTCCCAGAAATATCAAATATCAAATGTGGAGGCAGTGTGTTTGCTGTTACACTTTCATCAATCAGAGGCAGCTGTTAATGACTGACAGAGCCTCAGCTCCCCTGTTCATGCCCTCCAGTTCATTCACACACTGATCCAAGCTGGGGCATAGCCTGTGATGACCATGGCAGTGCTGCTTATGTGACAAACCTTCACTGAGGAGAGCACAGGGACAAGAGCAGCAGAAGCTGCCTGAACTGTGAATGAGCAATCGGGCTCCCTGCCCAATGTCATCATCTGTAACAGCGGCTCCCACATGCCCACGGGATCCCAGCCTTCAGGAAGAAGCTTGAGTCTTTCTGTAAATGCTGAGTTTTTCTAATCACTCCATTGACAATACAACTTATGTTCATGGCTTCATTTGGGTTCTTATCAAACACACTTAAATTCAGTTCACCAGTCTTCCTCCTCCAACACCACTTATGGGATATTTTTCTAAGCACTCGCACTACTCTGAAATACAGCATGCTCCCTCTCCAAAAGAGTTTCCCCTGTCAAAGTAACCTCGCTTAAAAGCCACAACATTATTTACAAAAAGATGGGAAAGATCAACTGCTTTTAAAGCATTTCATGCTAATGAATTTCTGAACAGCTCCACAATTGCCATTAACCTTAAAAACGTCATTAGCTACTTTAATGCATTACCTACATTAATTTTCATGAGAAATGATCATTCAAATAATTTATTTCAACACATAAAAGCCTGAAATACCTGTCATATATGCAACTACAGAGGGGAGGAGTCATTATCAGCGGTAATGCATTTGATGTGTTCTCTTATGTTATACTACGTTCCCAATTATCACACTTTTCTCAAAAGGACAAAAATATCCTTATCTCAGGCTGGAAATCTACCCCTGACCTCCAGTCACAACACTCACATGGAGTCTTCACTTCAGATTTGTAGGAAACAAGCTGCACTGTGGTGTTTAACACACCATACACCCCTCTAAAATAAAGCACTGCCTTCTAAAGAGCTTCCCAAGCTACAACCACTGCATTGGAAATGTTCCTCTGCTCTCACTTTCTCACAATTAACTCCCAAACAACCAATAAGAACAAAAACTCTCTGCAGAGGCACCACCTGGAGAACAGGAGGTTTTGGCTCATGGCTCATCCCAGGGGGATTGCTGTCCCAGTCAGAAATCAAAATATCCATGTTCACTTCCAAGTTAGGAGTAAGGACTGAAAGATTTGGCTGATGGAAGTCAGGAAAACAAGGCAGGCGGCATGAGAACAGGAATCCACCACCTCAAATGCCATATAAATAAGTAACTCTAGGTAGGGTCTGGGGAAAAAAAAGTGGGAAAAAGTGGGAAAAAAACCCCAAACCTATCAGCATAACATGCTTGGCTAACACTCTCAGAAAGAGATTTAAGGCTTATTCTAATAAAGTTCTTCAAAATCAAGTTTATAAAGGTATATGGTGTAAAGTGAGAGATTTTTGCTAACTCACAATATTGCTAATTGATCCATGAAGATGTATAATTTGTAGTAGGCATGGGTATTGTTACAGGAAAAATAAACCTAGTACTGTTTGCCATAGCATATGGACAATAAATCCTGGAGAAGAAGAATTTAGTAAAAACACACCCCAGGACAAAGAATGCGCTGCACTGCTCTGTTTTGTTAATCTTAGAAATTTCCAGCTTGTAATCATGGTTGTGCTACTAATGTTCATGTTATGTCAGAAACAATCAGGTTTAAAGTCCTGGAATTGCAAACTAGAGTAGGTACCACTAGGGGAGTGAGGAGAGTGCAGTTTCTATTTACTCTGCTATTAAATTCATTACTTAAAAGAAATGTAACAGGAGACGCAAAAAAAAAAAAAAAAAAAAAAAAAGAAAAAGAAAGAAGAGGGGGAAGGAGGATAAAACTCTAACAACCTTGACCAAAAGTGAATTAAAGAATTAAGCATAGACTTGCCAAGAACTATTTTCATCTTAGCTTAGGGTTCCAAATCAACACACAGCCCTAAATAATGAACTCGGCACTCAAGATCCACATAAAAGAAAGTGTTTTGTAGAAGTAATACTTGCACAGTTCAGCAACCAGACCTGGAGCTCAGGACTGCTCTAAAACAAAGCTGTTCTCTTCCGAGATCATTACCCAAGTCTAGTGCTCAGCCTGTGCATGATGCAGATTAACAATACCCAGACAACCACAACTGTGATGTTTGCCTGCATTAGAGGGGATTAATTCACAAATGAAAGGGTGAACGAGTTAATTTAGAACTAATGACAGAGTATTTCAGAACACAGGCATCCCTGTAGCAAACTGCTGGTTTTGACGTGCAGCCACCACTGACAAGGAGAAAGCAGCTTGCTTGGGCTGTTGATGAGGAACAGTTCAACACCTACATGCTGCTTCTTGCCCTGTGTGTTTGTCCACAAGCTTCTGGACACAAAAAACACCTGGCAGAACTCAGTCCAGCCTCATTCATGCAACCTTATTATTTTAAAAATTAAGTTAGAGTTGCATTCAGGTAATGGCCAGGTATCAGCAATGCACAGCATTCCTCAAATGACAGTGTGTTTCTCCAGCTGAATATTATATTGAATCACACCCAGAACTTGGCAATGTCTCCATGGAAGGTTCAGTGACCAGTTCAGCAGTGAATCCCCCTAAAATTTCTGAAAGAAAATTTTGCTTTAACTGCAACTAGAACATATTAGACTTATTTTTTTTTTTAAATACTTCTAACAAAACCTTGTATTGATGGGAATGGTAGAGAAAACCATCCAGACAGGCCCTAAAATAGCACAAATAGTGCTGTGTTCTGTAGTTTCCTCTTCAGAAAAGAGGAATTAAAGGGCTGGAAAAAGCACGGAACCTCTGCACCCCATTTCACGTTCAGCTACTTAATGGGCAGCAGGAGAAAGGTGGTTCTGCTCTGCCTCCAAGGGGATCAGAGGGATGGAGCAGCTCTGCTATGAGGAAAGGCTGAGGGAAGTGGGAGTGTTCACCCTGGGTAGAAGAAGGCTTTGGGATGACCTCATTGTGGCCTTCCAGTGCCTGAAGGGAGCCCACAGGAAAGATGGAGAGAGATGCTTGACAAGGGACAGGACAAGGGGCAATGGCTTCACACTGACAGAGAAGGTTTAGATTGGGTATGAGGAATAAATTGTTCCCTGTCAGGGTGGTGAGGCCCTGGCACAGGTTGCCCAGAGAAGCTGTGACTGCCCCTGGATCCCTGGCAGTGTCCAAGTCCAGACAGGGCTCTGAGCAAGCTGGGATAGTGAAAGGTGCCCCTGCCCATGGCAGTGGGCTGGGATGGGATGATCTTTAGGGTCCCTTCCAACCCAGGCCATTCTGTGATTACTACATGGTCCCCAGAATAGGGACCCTACATGTGCCATATGATACTGCCATCTTAAAGCAATCCCCAAGTACTTGGATCTGTTTTGCAGACAGCAAATGACAAGCAATAACAGAAGGAGACACATATTTACATCCCTAAAGCACACTGCACTAAGGGCAGTGTCAAGGTTAATAGGTTAAGTTTCTACCTACAGCTCCCTAAGCACACAAACTTATCACAGGTTCTATTAATACAGGCACATCTTCAAAAGAATAATTTATTTCAAAATTGAGAAAGACATCAAGAAAGGAAATATACAGAATCCAGAAGGCTGATGTTCTGACATCCTGCAAATAGTGGTCATGAGTGGTTTGAATCTGGATTTCCTATGATGTTGAACGGCAAACTGCACTCAGTGTTCTAGATCTGGCTCTGCTGCACAGCCAAACACATGTCATGTGCCCAGCCACTGTAGTCTTAGCTTGGGATTGATATAATTGATGTAATTTGCTAGTTTAAACACAGATTCCATTATAATGAACAGTGATTAAACTAATGAAATATAGGTACAAGGTAATGAACACTTTTTAGACTCAAGAGGCAGATTTTTAAATTTTACTCCATGAAGGTAGTAGGACAACATTACTCACTTCAAGCTCCTCTATATGCTTTAGTATTTGCAGCTGACACAGTAGACAGAGCAACCATTTCTGCTGCCAAAAGTGAAAATGAAACTCCAGAGGAAAGCAGCAGTAGCAACACTCTTGGCAGGACTGTAATCTGGGAGGTCATCAATTCCCTTTTTCAGGACAGAAATTCACTCCATTAATCTCACCCAAAAGTCCATCATCCTCTACAAGCAAAGCCTTTCAGGCACTACATTTATTTTGCTATGCAGGTAGTATTGTACACCATGAAAAAAAAATACCTGTGTCTTATCTTTCCCATCAGGCTACAAATGTTTATGCCAAGCACCAAGCAAGATCCATCTTTCCATTAAGTGTCTCCCATGCTTCAGAGCCAGAACCTACAGCAGTGAGTCAGTGCAAGCAGGTGGTGACTCATTGCCCTGGTCACACATCATTTCAGGGAAAAGTGGTGGGATGAGCAGTCTTAAACATGAGGGTACCTGTCCTTGCCTAGAATAAGGGTTGAGGTTGGCAGGAGCAGGTCTTTGTCACCAGAGGTCATAGAATCATTTAGGCTGGAAAAGACTGCCAAGATCATTAAACCCAAGCTGTGCCCAATGCCCACCTTGCCGCCCAGCCCAGAGCACTAAGTGCCACATCCAGTCATTCCCTGGACACCTCCAAGGATGGGGACTCCAAACCTGCCTGAGCAGTCCTTCCAATGCTTAACAACCCTTTCCATGAAGAAATCCCTGCTGATGTTCAACCTGAACCTTCCCTGGCACAGCTTGAGGCCATTCCCTCTTGTCCTGTTTTTCTCTGGGAGCAGAGCCCAACTTCCCCTGGCTGTCCCCTCCTGTCAGGGACCTGTGGAGAGCCAGAAGGTCCCCCCTCCTTTTCTCCAGGCTGAGCCCCCCCAGCTCCTTCAGCCGCTCCTCAGAGGACTTGCTCCCAAACCCTTCAAAGCAGTCTTGCTTCCAGTTTCTCCTCTTTCCCTGAGACCACCAGGATGCACTCAGTGCCAGGGAAGTTCCTGGCAGACACATTCCTTAGCTCCCATTTTCCCCAGGGGTCTCATCACCTCTGCTGCACAGCAGCTGCGCCAAGAGTCTGCCCTGCAAAGTAGCACTCTGAACAGTCTTGGGGAAAAAAAAAAAGGGTAAAAAAGAAAATGGTCACCTAAGACAAGACAGAAGTTTTAAGACAGCCACACTAAAAGAGAAGTTGCACTAGTCTCAGTCTTGAGCTGAATCTGAATGAGCACCCCAGACTTATCACAGTGCATAATAAGAATAAAACAGTCACCTGCCTGCACACAGGTCTCCATGGAGGTAAAGCCAGACCAGTTGGCCCAAGCCAAATCCAGACTGCCCAGAGCACTGGGGGGTGCTTGTGTGAAAGGAGGGTATTGGGTTGAGAATTAATGTGTTAGAGGGGATTTGAATGTTAGAGGACTGGGGGGAGGAGGAGTGTTTTGAAAGTGTTCTATTGTGGATTGTTGTGTGTGTAGTTTTTTTCCCCTTCCTTTTGTGTCTATGTAGATTAATAAAGTGTTGTTTTTTTCCTCCATTCCCAAGTTAGAGCCTGCTTTGTTCTGTTCCCGGGTCACATCTCACAGTAACCATTTTGGGAAATACACCTTTCATGGGGGCACTGGCACTGTGCCAGAGTCAATCCATGACAGCACTAAAAAATGCACATGAATACACCTTTCTGACCCACTTGGTTGCCCAGAGACAGCCTTCCAGCCCTAGGCTGTCTTCCTTAACAAGGCAATGCAAAGAAAAAGTAATTGCATGTGGGTAAAATCTTCTAAGAACACTTAATATGTGGAACATGTGGGTGAAAATGTCCCTTACCAAAGGGACAACAGCATTAACTCCTGAATCTTTAACAGCACTGACAGAAAAGTAATTGCTGGCAATTTTAATCAATCCAGGATGATTTGAACTCAGTATCATTGAAATATGAAGCTGACATTTCTTTCATTCATTATGTGATCCTTAAGTTAACATCCATAGCAATTTTTTTAAAAAATGCCATTCTAGCTACCTGAAACTCATTAAACGCCTAAGATTAAGAGGAAAAAAAAAACCCTTCAAAATAGAGGTTAGAGTTTACATTTCTCTGATTTCTTAACTCATGCTATATTTTGCAACCACAAGTATGAAATAAAATAGAAAATAAAGAGAGAGGAGGAGTCCAGTCCTAGGAAGAAATATCCAGAGATATACAAGCTCCATTGAAGGTCTGCTGAGTTCTTCCGGCACAGCCATCTCTCTATGTCTTTACCAGGGCTGAAGCCTTAATTCATTACTATTATCCTTGCTCTCAAAAAAAAAAAAAAAAAAAAAAGGGTACACAGGACTTTATCACAACAGAACAAAGCTCTCAGTCATCACTTCATACTTTCAACTGCCTTTTTTCCAAGCACCCTGAGGTACCACACTTATTTTAGAGCTGTGTACTAAATAGGTGAAACAATGGGGAAGTTTGGCTGAGGTCACACAGCAACACATGGCAAAGCACATTAGCACTCCAGATCCCTCTCAGTGACATTACTGTCACCAGATTTCTGAACCAGAAAGTTTATACGATCACACCATGGGATCACCACAAAGCGCAGATTTCCTGTACTTATTATCCCTCTTAATGTCACTATTTGAAGAGGCAGAGGATGAAATCTTGGGGTTGAAAAAACCCAAATTCTAAGCAGATCCTTAGCAGGGACACCTCCCACTATCCCAGGTTGTTCAGAGCCCTGTCCAACCTGGCCTTGAACAGTTCCAGGGATCGGGCAGCCACGGCTTCTCTGGGCAACCTGTGCCAGGGCCTCCCCACCTTCACAGGGAAGATTTCCTTCCTCATATGCAATCTAAACCTCCTCTGTGTCAGTGTAAAGCCATTGCCCCTTGTCCTGTCACTATATGGTTTTGTAAAATAATTGATTTGATCTTTCCAGATACAACTCTGGCTGAGCCCTACAATGCTCTAACACACGTTTGAGACAGCACTGACATTTTAATAAATACACTCCATTTACCTTTGAGGAAAAATACTCAACTGGAAGGAAAAAAGAACCCTGATGGCTGCATTTGTTTAATTTTATAAAGAGACAGCTGTACTTCTTGTTCAGTGAAGTGCCGCTCATGATTCTCCAGCCAGGAGCACCAAAATCCACAGCACTATTTAAAGCAAGTCTGCCAATTTAATTATTTGCCACAGAAAATTGCAGGGAGGAGGGCAGAAGGTTTCTTTTGGTAAGAAATTCAAGCTTCATGTCTCTAGACTGAAATATTCACTTTCTAGGAAACAAATATGTCATTCTGAGCAGAGGAGATGCATTCTAGGATCCAGGGGTAAAAAAAAAAATCACAACAAATGCAATAAAAATCTTCATGGGGGCTGGAAGTGGGAGAGCAGCGCTTCTGAAGGAACAGGACAAGTGTATTTGTGACTGCACTATTTGTCACCACATTCCTTTGGAAGATTTTTTCCTTTTTGTGTTTGAATGGAAAACAACCAGTAAAAGCTCATTAAATATATATATATATATATAGTTAAACTCCATTTGCCTAACCATCAGATAAAATGATTGACTCACTTTTTTAGGATAGACCTTCTTTTCCCTCACTATTACAATGACTTTTTGAGAGGAGTCACTATGCTCACACACACTCAAAACAGACCTTTGGCTGGATTCATCAATCAGCTTTTAAACACAAAGTTTAAAAGTAACAACAACTCTTTTTACTTTTTTTCTGTTGTCCAAATTATGAAGAGGAATCAAAATGATCAAGCAATGTTTATATGAAGCCATTCTGGTTTTCACAAAATGCACAGAAAACTTAGTGGAGAATGGGCTATCAAATGCACGTTTTTAAAAGAGACAGGGATGAATCTTGGAAAAGCTCATCTCTCCTGGCAAAAATATTTTTAAAACAAGAGTCATGGTTCTCTATTTAAACTGTGTGCTGTGGTGTATTTTTGTTTTGGCGAGGGCTTTGTTACTCATGATTAAACAATCACTTCTCTTATTTGTATTAAAGCCAAATCTTTTTTATCACTTGCAAACAGTTTGAGTTAAAAAGAAAATAAAGCAGAGCTAGATATAACTCATAAAAGGTAGTACCAAGTGTTCTTTAAGATCCCAGTGAGAGATGATTTCACTCTCCGGAAACTTGTAACTGAATAGTTTTATGTCTGTCCTGAACAGAATTCCAGTGACCCACCCTCCAGCTAAGGCAATTCCAACTCCTTCTAAGTTACAGATACAGACAATTTTAGTATCCAAAGTGATAT
The DNA here is from genome assembly GCF_017590135.1 of Pyrgilauda ruficollis. Classification (NCBI taxonomy): domain Eukaryota; kingdom Metazoa; phylum Chordata; class Aves; order Passeriformes; family Passeridae; genus Pyrgilauda; species Pyrgilauda ruficollis. The sequence goes on along the minus strand of NW_024522206.1, from coordinate 182,651 downwards.
TATTCTCTCTTGCATTCAACAAATTACATACACATTTTTGAAAATAAGCCTTGTTCGGGCACCAAATGAGACAACTCTCCCTTTTTTTTTTCTTTTGTTTTAAAGAATGAGGGGGCATTTGAGACTGAGATTTAACTTCAAACAGTAATTTAAAAAAACCCAAAACCATAACCAACCAAAAATCCCTAAAATTCTTACTTTGGGTAGTCATTTCCTGTTCTGCAGTGATGAAGAGATGGGCAGCAGGGGAAAGGGAAGGATCTCACAGTGCAAGAACAGGTAACACAAATGTTATTTATCAGGAGTACAGCCCCAGAGAGAGACTTTTTACTGGAAGAGCTCCAATTTCTAAGGAATCAAGGAGCATTAGCCGGGCAAGTTTTAGTGACACAGTGTCATGGCCAAAGGATTAGACACTGGATATGGAACAGAACCTCTTACAAAGGCTCATAGCCCAGTATAACTTGATTTTTTTATGCTAAAATAGCCCCAGAACATAAAAAAAAATAAAAGAAAAAAAACCCCAAGAAATTTGTATCCTGAAGTCGTTATTGAATTTTCATGATATGGGGGAAGAGTTGGAAAGTGCATAGTTGGAAATCTTTTTGTTGCTTTTATCACAGCAGAAGATCAGGAGACAGGACCATGCATCCGATCAAGTGACAGCAAAAGGCACTTTTTAAAATACAAGAAGTTCCATTTAAGGACAACACACTCTGACTGCCAGGATGAGTGAACACTGCTACAGTTAGGTGTCCACACTTGTGCACATTGAGAACCCAACTGCCCCTGCTCCTGAGCAATCTGCTCTGCCTGGCCCTACTCTGAGCAGCAGAGCTGGATAGTGTCCAAAGATGCCTTCTAACCACAGCTCTACACTAATTTTGATTTTCCTCTTTTTGAAGTACTGGACAAAGCTTTATTTTTCACATGTCTAGAATAGAGGCAGCTTCATTTGTCCATGAGAAGCTTCTTAACTATGGTGTCTTAATCCAGGTATCTTTGGCTTGTGCTTTCCTCAGTGGATATGGCTGTAAAATAAGCCAGTTTTCAGATATTCCAGACACTGCACTTCAAGAAAATAATATATTCTTGCAATTCACATTTCAGGCTCAGTGAAGAAGACTGTGTTTTGTGTGTTGTATGCTTTAAGTCAGGGACCTAATAAACTGGAAGGCACAACAAAACAAAAGGAGTATCTCACAAACTTTACAGACAGACAAAATAATCCTGAGTACAGCCAAGTTATGTGACTGTTAAAGGAGCCAGACTGCAAAGTAAAAAATCCCATCAGAGCCAAGCGAGGAGGAAGCCAACTAAGACTGGCTACTTTCCACCACCAAATGTCAGGTGAGATTTAGAGGGATCCATTTTCGTAGATTCCCATTCAAATTCAAGTGACAATTACTCCTGGTAAACTGGGACCTACAGCCAAATCACAGGGGCAGCCAGATGGTTCTGTCCTGATGAATGGCCTGACAGGAGAGCTGGGAAAGCCCTCCCTGCCAAAGACACACACAGGTGTAATTCATATGGTGCTTGATACTGTCCTAGCTGTCCCAGCAAGAGAGGAGTTGTTCTAGGGGTTTTCTAGAGAGGGTATTTGCCTTGGGAAGGAATTTCCAAAGGATTATCTTGATTTGACTCTGCTTGCAGCTGAAATTTATCTCAGCATGGAAGCAGTGTCACCTGTCCCAGACAAACTGGTGACGTCTTACAGAAAATGAAGTCCGCAGAGCTGACAAAACCTGTGTGCATTTCCAAGGCTGAAGGAGTCTTTATAGAGTTCAGGCTAATAACTGAGGACACAGAAGAAGACCCAAGGAGAAATTACACAGGAGGACATTAAGTTACTGTCTAGAACTGGGAGTCTGACATTTTTGTGGGAGAAGGCAAAGGAAACAGAATGAAAGGGATATTGAAAACAAAGTGAAGAACAGAAGTGTCACAACCACTTCATTATTTCTAAACATGTATCACGTAATCATGACTAGAAAATGATCACACTAGCAGAATTGTTTCTCAAAACTTTTGAGAATGTTTCTCTGCAGGAAGAAAATGAGATATGGAAGCAACTGATGAACCAATTACCACTAAACAAAAAGCTGCAACTAAACCAGTAAAGAAACATTTAACAGTTTAACATCAACTACAAGATTTGAGAGACAAACAGATTTTCTACAATTTTTAAGTGAAGCTTTAACAGCTATTTGGTGCATACAGATAAGCACACGCTAGCATTTTGGTCAATCTTCTTGAAGTATAAAATAAATAAATGCCAGTCTTCCACTCCATCAGATGTAAGTAGATGGAAGTTATATTTAGAAGTTTAATATTTAAATAAACAACAATTTCAGAGAAACTGACTTTGTGCTTACAGGGAGAATACCTTGCTGACATTCACAGATCTAATTTTCTATTAGAAAATCATTATTTTCAAATTGAGTCAGACTGCTAATACAATCTTGCAAAACTGCTGGTATACTGAAAAATGCAGAAGCTCACCTTTAAACTATTAATTTTAGGTAAAACATAGGTTTTAATGCCTAAATTTAAGTAGTATATAAAGCAAATTATAACATTTTAGTGAAGAATAAGTATCAGCATAGGAAATACTGACGGGATAAGGTTGAGGCTTATTCAGGATGCCCTTAATCACTGAGAAATATCTGGCCAGACTTTCTTGTGGTGGAGCCTGAAAGATTTTATTTTTCTCTTCTAAACTGTTCAGCAAAGGGATAATAGTGTAAAGACTTCCAAGTTACCCTTTCATGAGCAATGAGTTATGTGGCATGCAGGAGTCAGAGGAGACCCTGAAGGATCTATTTCATTGATCTATACTATTCCCAATATAGCTAAAGATACAGTGGGTATAATTTCAATGAACATCATCAGCCAACCAATTATATTGCACTGCTTTTATATTTTCTTTGGTACTCAGAATATTGACAATTTAGCACCTTCCTTAGTCCAACAACCAATGGCAGCATAATTATTATTATATAAAGAATAAATTTTTACTGAAGGGAAGGTTATAGATTTCAAAATATTTCTTCTGTGTCTTTTCAGTCTCTCTGGCAGGTGAAAAATCCAAGGCTACAAGTTTATACTGCAAGATTATCCCACTGTGCACTGTATTTTCTGCTCTGCTGGTACCCAGTGCTCCCCCACCTCCCCTGGGTTTAGCTTCACAAGAAAAGCTTCACCCCATTTCCCATCTGGCAGTACTCACCAATAGCCTGAGCAAGGGCTATTACAACTTCCTGGCATGTTGTGACTTCGGTGACCCCACACACGATTCTCTGCACTCCATCCACCCATACTTTGAGCTCCATGGTTCACCAGATCATCCAAGACCATGAGTGCAAATCAGTCAAGTCATTCTTGCAGCTACACCAGAGACATGCAGCTGACTTCCTGCAGCAGCTGGAACAGAGAAAAATCCTGGTGTTTAGAGGAAAGAATCACCAATTTGAAAAGTTGACAACTTCACCTTGACATCTATCAGGTAGAAGAGCCAACACAACCTCCTTTCTTTGAAAACAACAACAAGAACCACACATTTATGCATTTTGGGGGCAGAGTGGCTGGAAAGTGCCCAGCAGAAAAGGACAGCAGGTGCTGGTCAACAGCAGCTGAATATGAGCCGGCTGTGCCCAGGTGGGCAAGAGGGTCATTGGCACCTGGGCTGGGTCAGCAATGGTGTGGCCAGCAGAGCCAGCGCAGTGACTGTCCCCCTGTTGTGGGCACTGGTGAGGCCACTCAAATCTGTGTCCAGTTCTGGGCTTCTCACTTCAGGAAGGACATGGAGGGGCTGCAGCATGTCCAGGGAAGGGAACAGAGCTGGGGAAGGGGCTGGAGCACAAGTCTGATAAGGAGCAGCTGAGGGAGCTGGGCTGGAGAAAAGGAGGTTCAGATGGGGAACCTTCTGGCTCTCCACAACTCCCTGACAGGAGGGGAGAACCAGGGACTGGGTGGGCTCTGCTCCCAGGGAACAGCCTCAAGTTGTGCCACAGGAGGCTCAGGTTGGATATCCAGAGGAATTTAATAATGAAAGGCTTGTCAAGCACTGGAAGGGGCTGCCCAGGGAGGTTCATAGTCCCTACCACTGGAGGTGTCCAAGAAAGGACTGGATGTGGCACTCAATGCTCTGGACTGGGTGACAAGGTGGGGATCAGGCACAGGTTGGACTAGGTGTTCTTGTCCAACCTCAGTAATTCTGTGGTTGCACTCTAGGATCCCATGCTTTAACAATGTCTACCTCTTCTTCAGACTTACCCAAAGCTTCATTACAGTTTATTTCCTTAAATTTTATGAGTTGTTACAAAAATAGCACCCAGAGAAAAAGCACTAAATAACTCCAGAATAAACTCATGAAAGTCTCCAGTAGCAGGTGCCCTTACTCCTTTATATGCTGCCTGATAGTTTCCAGGGACTAGTAAGGATCCTTTCATTGTTTGTTCAATAATTTCTATCAGGTGGAGCTGCAGAAAAACAAGAGGGAAACATTTTTAATTACAGCCATCCATGAGAGGCTTTTGTCTCCCTGAAGAAGGAGCTGAATGTTCTTATTCCCAAAAAACCTATGCATTTTGTAGCAGAACCCAGAGAGCAAAGTGAGGAGACAGATTGCTTCTCTCTCCCTCTAAAACAAAGAGATACTTCAGGGAAAGTGTTCTAGGGGTGGTTTAACCCCTGCCAGCACTGTGCTGTGAGGAACCAGATGCTGTCTAATGTCTTTTCCTAGGTTTTTCCATAGGCTCTGCAATGATACTATGCAAAAAAAAAAAACCAAAAGCCTCGAAAAATAAAAAAAAAAAAAAAAAAAAAAAAAAAAAAAAAAATCATAGTAAACCCACTAAAAACTGTTGTCTTCAAAAGATAGAATGTTCCCTCAAAAATGAAACAAAAACCAAGTCATCAGTAATGATGATTAAATCTTACAAAACCCCAGAAACTAACAAGAAAGCAAACACCCAAAAACCACCCACAAACCAACCAACAACAAAAAACCAAAATCAAATAAAGAAAACCTAATGAGGCAGCTGGGCTGTTTAAGCAGATAGAGGGAAAATAAACGGTGATAACACGATAAAAGAAGCTCATGTACTCAGGTAATCCCATATGGATAAAGTGATAAAACTAAAGACAATATTTTTAAAGAATTAAGTACCAGGAAAATGGGTAACACAGGGATGGAGTAAAAGAAATCTGAAAATTAGGGTAGATTAGCGAAGATAGTCAGGGTTACACAAGAAACATGGAATCTGATGATGCTGATGGATTGAACAGAACTGCACTGCATGGAGGCAGAAATGGTGCAGAGAACGCTGTGCAAATAGCTAGTGTGTTCACATTTGCAGTGTAACCAGAGCTGCTTTTTCCTGGGGATGTGAACATCTCTTCCTGCATCTAAAAGATGCACCACTGCAGCCCCCAGACTAAAGGGGAAAAAATGACTTCCCATCTACAACCAAACAGTTCACCCAGCAGATGACAAATACTAACACATGATGCAGAGGACACCTGGAAGATCCTCACCTGACAGGCTGGGACAGCAACAACCTCAGAGCTGGTTAGAGCCCCCCCACACCAACAGAATGGGCTTTAGCAGAAAAGCACCAAGCAGTAAAGTCAGGCCAACAAACACCCCCAAAATCCTGGCAAAACCTACCTGTTCAGAAGTATAGGTAAAGTTTGTAAGTAAAACCAGGTCTCAAATAGAGTTGCATACTCAATAGAAAAGTGATCACTTTTAAGAATATCGATGTATACAGAAATAGTCTTTTGAGACATGAACAAGAACCTGAAAATCCAAAGAGGTGTCGATAAACCCACATAAAGCTAGGTAATTCAAAGAAAACATCTAACTGCACAAACATTAATCATGTACAAACAAAGAAACACTTCACTCAGGTTAACACCATTTTAATGTACCAATAAACTATGCAGAAGAAAATCTTTTACCAGCCTGTAACATAGCAGTGACTGAGAAAACACCTCACAGGCCTCATCAGTGACCTCTGCTATTTATTCTTGGACCAGTTGTCTTCAGAAATAAACAGACCTCACATTCCAAGCCCAGCTGTAAGGAACTTTATTAATTAACTTAATAACTTGCTGAGGGTTGAACAGTTGAGACTTCCTGGCACTGACCAAGCCATCTCTCCATGTGACAACGCACATGTCAGCAAAGCATTCGACAGCTCTTATTGTTTTTCTGTCTGTCAACATCCAAAGTATTACCTCAATTTAGCAAGCCAGCAAATGCATTTTTTTCTCCCAGTCAGCACACAATGTACAGTCTTGTGCTCAGTGCAGATCAGGTTTGGTCATTTGTTTTCCTACAGTCCATCTTAAAAAAAAAGCAAAGACTAAAGAGAAGCATCATATAACATCATATAATAAGGAACTATTTGCTGACACTTCCAAGTTTGAAGAAAGCATTCACCAAAGATGCAGATGATCTGAACAAAGTGCCTTTGAATCAGTTCAAGCTCAGGGGAAACATTCCCATTCATTTATTACAAGACAAATAGTTTTAATAGACCAAATAAAATTAAGAATTTGTGGTACATGCATCCCTCAGACCAACAGGCAGGGGAGAATTAAAGGAATGTGTTAATAAAAGGGCTGCCCAGGTGAAGTCCCCATCCCTGGAGGTGTTCATGAACAACTGGATGCGGCACTCAGTGCTCTGGTTTAGTTGACAAGGTGGGGATCAATCACAGGTGGGACTCAATGATCTCGGAGGTCTTTTCCTCCATGGATTCTGGGATTCCATGTGCCCCACAAGAGCTCACAGGATTCCCTTTTGGGGACCTGCCACTAGGAACACACACTCACATCAGAAATGTAAGATCTCTGTGCTGAAATCACTGTGTCTCATTAGAGTTTCTAAGCAAAGCTCATCGGTACTAAGTAAAAAAAAAAAAAAAAAAAAAATAGATCTAGGACTGGTTTGGTTTCTAGGATTGTGCAGTAGAAGTTCACAGAGAGATCTGAAAACCAGAAAATTTTCTGGCCACGTGCTTATCCTCTGCTTCCCAAATATAACTCTGTAGCACTGTTTTATTAGTATTTGGTTTTCCTTTATAGGTATTCTGTTCTTCATCTGCTGTTAGTTAACTTTCATACCAGTAAAAGCTGATTTGCCTCCCCACTGATGGTCATCCAACAGCTCCAAATATATTTTTCGACCTGAAATCTGTGCTCATAATGCACATTGTGCTTTTATCTTAGAGGAAGCAAAATAAGCCTTACCTATAACACTGTGCAAATTTCTTTCTGAAATCAGTGGAAGGGCTGGGGGTGGGGGGGGTGGAGGAAATTGCACTTCGGGTTTCTCAATCCCGTGAGTTCAAAACCAGTTCACCTTATGCAATTAATTTCAGCAATGACTGGGAATAGGAATGAAAAACTAATTTACCGAGAGGCATGCAAGCCAAGGCATGCCTGGGATCACAGCTTTTCTCCAGTTTGTCAGCCATCAGCTCCACAGCCACACACAGTTGTGCTTGGAACCAAGCACTGGAAATGTGGCATTCCACAGCTACTTCCTTCCCCCACTTCTCCATTACCTTGCCTGAAGCTTCCCCAATTACCTTGTTTACCATGCATTAAGCATTTTCCCTAAATCCCCCTTAGCTGATGGTATCTTACTCTTTCAGGTATTTGTTCAGTTTTTCAGTGTAAAGAAAATCCAGCATATATATCCATATATACACACACACAAATACATATATAGCATATATATGCTACTATTTAGCTATCTCTCCACAACTTGTTTACAAAATACAGAAAAGGCTGAAGCTTCACAGAAGACAAGCAGATCAGACTAAGTGCAAAGGACTTTTTTAGCATTTAGGAAGAAACAATATTCCAAGCAGATGTTTGCAAGACATCTTGCCATTAACGTTAAGTCACAAGGAAACCCAAGATGCCAATTTCCCCTCATTTCTACTTTTTACAAGGTTCACACTGCCTGAAAGCATCATGCACCTCAAATCAGGGCTAAAATCCTGCTGCAGCCAAATTTGACCAACCAGTTCAGTGACTTTCTGTAGCCCCAGCAAGTCACCAGCATGTTGTTTAATACACTTGAAAGTCAGGGTGCTTTCATTTGTAATTAGCAATAACCAAACATTGTTTGGAGTTTGGCATTTACCCTTTATTTTCCATTCCCTGTACACTATGGCAAAGTTGTGCTCCTTGTTTTTCCCTACTATGACACCAGATAGGGCCCTGGACAAACAAGCAGCTTGTCCAACCTGTGCTGTGACCCATTAATAAGAATAATTACTCAGTGCTAGTAAGGCCTGATTGGAAAACACCAAACAAATGAGCACAAAGAAGCCAGTCCAGATACCCAGAAAGTTTCCAAGCCATCTAGAAGAGCATGAACAGGGATGCATTGGAAGGTCTTCCCAACCAGAAGAATCCAGGTATGGAGCCAAGGAACATTTTCCAGATGAAGCTAACTGTGAATATAGAATTGGCTACTGGAAATAAGCTCCCTAGTATTTATCAAAAAGCCTCCTCCTATAGACTGATGAAGAAGAAATATCCTACAAGATATGCAGCCTCCCATCAGTAAATGGGCAAAAATATTTCATTTCAGGTTCAAGTAAAAAATATCAAGTGAAAGTCTTCTGCAGACAAAACTTTTACTGAAAGGAACAGGTTATGGGTTTGAAATCAGCCCACCACTTTCTTTGAAAAGAAGAGTGTTTACACTGAGTTTTTTTGTGGGACTAACCCTCGTAGAGGTTATTTTTTTGCTATTCCAGAAGAATGCTCTGAGATAATAAGCACTGCTTGAAACAAATAAACCAGAGGTCCCACAACCATGACGGTGACAGTGTTGAGAACAAGCCTGAGAGTGAGTTTAGGACCAAGGAATTTTCCTCCATGAGACTGGTCAAGAGATGTTCTGACATCTGTGTCAAACAGGCCAAAATCCTGATGCCACAAGTGATATCTAAACACACACACCCTCACCTGTGGGAGGACAGCACAGCACCAACACAGGAGTTTGTACAAGCATTGATGTGCAGGCAGTTTGGTTGTGTGTTTCTGGCAACAAAGGCTGCATGAAATCATGCCTCTGGATAACCCAAAATTCCCCAAGTCGCAGTTTCCCAGACAAATTACCAGTTGACTTCTATCCAGGAACCCTCCGCTGGCTAGAACATGAACTACTGCTTGCATTGCAATTTCTCCTGCTGCAATACAGCCAACAATTTGGTGGGAAAAAATGAGGGAAAGAAACACTGTTCTGAAGCACTGAATGCTACAACTGGTATTTTGCCTAATTACAGAACGTTTCTGACCTCTCCCTGAGCTACAATCTCTCCTTGAGCTGCAATCTTTACAGCACAGAAAAAACAAATTGTCTCTTCTCTTTGTAATGGTGAGAATTAGCTAGAAGGAATTAACTTGTTTTCTTTTGGGGGTGAGAGGAGGAGGTAAAGCATTCATCCACGCTTCTTGTCAGCTCTTACAAAGATACACTTTGTTAATGGCAACTATTCAGTTATTACCTGAAATGATTCTTCCACCTTGGAAATTTTATTTTTGTCTTCAGTATTTTAATTCTAAGACTGATCTCTGACTTCAGCAAGTGTGTTAAGCCTTTAGGACATGTTCCTGCACAATGTTTTAATCTAAATCACATGTGACAATCTGAAGAAACCAGTGACATGAATTAGTAAAGATTTAACTGCAGCACAGCACAAAACATTCAGCCAACCTGGGATACAGGCGATGACATAATTACACACCTTCACGATTATTAACTGTGTCTAAAATTCTCATGGCTTTCATAGAAAAGTGAGTTCCAACCAGCTGTCACAAACACAGATTGATGGCTGGAGTGATAGTGCTCCCATCACAGTCTGTAACGCTTTGTATCTTTGGAGCTACCCGGCTTGACCCAACTGTGCTGCAAAATATTTTCAAATCTCCACAAAATATTGGAAAGGAAGCAAGCCAGCAGGTAAGCCAAGGAAACAGATGGCTTACTAAAGTTCCTTTGTATTTGGTCACTGCTTAGAGCATAACCTCGCATTTTTAACAGTAAGTTTCACACTCCTGCACTTGAATTAATTCAACAGGAACAACAACTCTGAAATTAATACTCTCCCTAAGATTAGACATAAAAAAGTATCTCAAATCCACATGGACTTGTGGGACAAAACCCAAAGGTGTTTTGGAAATGGTGACAGCACTCAAGTCAGTTTCAAGGATCCTTGCCTTCTATTAGATTCCAGTCAGAGTTTCTAAAGCAGAAATTTAAACATTTAAAATTTAGGAGCATTATAGTTAGGATATGTACCGGCAAATCAAAACAATATCTGATGCAGCACTTCTTTCAGCTCTTGAGACAGGATTTACTGTGATACAAGTATGAATTCAATTCAAGCAGGTTTACTCACTAAATCCCAACCCTGAATCTGTTTTAGGATTAGAACTGAAGTATCACCTTCATTTTACACACAGCACTCCTTTTCCTCATTCTCTAGCTTAGCTACTAACAAACAAAATCGTCAATATGAAACATCACAATCCTAGAGAAGCAGGATTGAGTGGATGCATCCTAGAAAGCCTCACTGGCGACCACTGTTCTAGGAAGGACTGGATCATAGAATTATACAATGGTCTCAGTTGGAAGGGACCTAAAAGATCACCCAGTTCCCACTCCCTGCCATGGGGAGGGGCACTTTCCACTATGCCAGGTTGCTCCAAGCCCCATCCAGCCTGGCCTTGGACACTTCCAGGGATCCAGGGGCAGCCACAGCTTCTCTGGGCAACCATAGCCTCACAGGGAATAATTTCTTCCTCATATCCAATTTAAACCTGCTCTACGTCAGTGTGAACCCATTGCCCCTTGTCCTGTCACTCTAGGCCCTTGTAAAGAGGATCTCCATCTTTCCTTTGGGCTTCCTTCAGGCGCTGGAAGGCCACAATGAGGTCACCCCAAAGCCTTCTCTTCTCCAGGCTGAATTCCCTCAGCCTTTCCTCTTAGCAGAGCTGCTCCATCCCTCTGATCCCCTTGGTGTCCCAAAGCAGACTGGCTCCAGCAGGATAGCTGGTGGCAGCACAGCAGAGGTTCAGACAGCAGCTGGGATGGATTTATTCTGTGGCAGAGGAATATCATTTTCCAGATATGTTAGCCAAGGAGCCTGCACTGCATATAAATGCTGTGACAAACAGCTCAAAAAAAGACACGTGCATTAAATAAACATCTCCTGATTCATCATCTCAGTTAACAGGCAGACATTTACTGCACTGTAATGTCTTCCAAAGCTGTGTAAGTATTTGTTCCTCATTAGTAGCAAATATATAGTGCATTTGAGAAAACAGCTTTATTACACACCACTTTATTAATAAACAGCAGCATTAGGTGGAAGTCATATCTGTACCTCTCTAATATGGTCTAAATAGGGCGTGAGAGTGAAAGAAAACAAGGAGCAGAGAAATAAGCAAGCTGGTTCATTGCAGGGGAAATATTTATAACAAAAGCTACAATATAAACACACGTTACTTCAAAGTTGCCTTAGACCTGGAGATGCCCTGGCTTCAAAGGAGACAAAATAGGTAATTCTCCAAACTGGTTCCAAGGAAGACACAGCTCCACCCATTCAACTTTTCCCCTCTCCCTTCAGGGCTTGTGCACAAACACACCCAGCTGAGGGACTGAAGACATTCCTGTGTAATTGCCAATATTTACACTAATGAGGCAATGAGCTCATCTGCTCCCTTTTGGCAAGACCTGCATTAACTCTTGCTTTTGTAGGGCTGAATCTGTTCTTTACACTTCACTCAAGCCCAGCATTTGCTTTGTCATTTGACTACAGCCGCCCTGAGTCTCAATTGTCAGAGAGCTGTTCCCCGCACCTCAAATGGGAGCTGAGGGCAAATTCCAGAAAAAAAAAATACAAGAAACTTGTTACACTTCCCACATTTCAAGATACGGGCCAAAACATAACACCTTCTTCCTCTATATTGTGGTGAACCTTGCATACAAATGAGCCCATGCCTCCCCTTCCAAGTTTGCACTGAAGTATGCAGGAAATAAAATATATCCTGCAACTGAAATCTACTTAAATTTTAATTAATAGAAGTCTTAAAAGCACAAGGTTTAAAGTCATGGTATGACATGACTACCAAAATCTCACTGTAATGAAATGCAATTTCTGAAACAGAAACAAGGTGATGCACTTTCAACTTAAGCAACATAACTGTTCCAAGAAATTATAATCTCAAAGCTTTATTCAGTGAGCAGCTACATTATTCATTAAACATTACCTAAGAAATTTCAAGTTGCTCTCCTGGCAACCTAGAAAAGTCTGCAAGACAGAACAGAACTATTACTGTGAGGAGTCTTTTAACAGTTAAGCAAGATAAGTGAGTGGGGGGAACCCATCACTTTCTAAAATTTCCACTTGGCTTTGCTTACTTCCATATTTCCCCAAGCACAAAAGAACTTCTTTGTTTCTTCTATTCTCTATTTATAGGACTCAGCTGGATCACTTAAGTATTTCCCCTCTCTTGACAATTGTGAGCTTGGCTAATTTTATTAGAGCAAAACCTGAGGTAATCATAACACACAGCAATAGCTTATGGGCTGAAATACTCAAATTGTATTACTTAATTCATGGAATCATGGAACATGTTAGGGTGGAAAAAGTCCATCTCATTCCCATCCACCTGCCATGAGCAGGGACACCTTCCACTATCCCAGGTTGCTCCAAGCCCCGTCCAGCCTTGCCTTGGACACTTCCAGGGATCCAGGGGCAGCTACAGCTTCTCTGGGCAACCTGTGGCAGGGCCTTACCGGGAACCATTTCTTCTCTATATCTCACCTAATTTCCCCCTCTTTCAGTTTGAAATCCCCACAGTTTTCAGTCTGAATTCCCATGGTTCTGTGGCATTGCCACAACAGCTTCAAGAGAAGCCTACACCTCTTTGGCCAACGGGCCACACTGCACAGAATGGACGCAGAACCAAATTCCACTTCAGGAGATGAGGATGCTTAGGTTCTCTATTCAGCTGATAATATCAGGGAAAGTGTTACAAACTTTGTACTTTCTAAACCACTAATTCTCTATAAGTGTTGCTGAAACTCACTTAAACTCCAAAACTCACTGGGAGGAGTGAGAAGTGCAGATATGAACATAATAATAAATACACTTCCCCTTGGAAGTCCAATGAAGGTCACTTATCATGTTCATAGAAAGACCCAGCAAAGAGCTCTTCAAGAAAAACATGATTCTCTGCCAAAAAACTGACAGCAATTAACAGAAGTCAGCCAGCAATGCCAACGGAAAATAGATGTTAGGTCAAATTCAATATGGCAAGGGGGGAAAAGTTTTATTTTTCCTGCTCCTGCTTTCTTTCTCTGCAGCAACAATTTTTAAACCAGCAAAACTTCCCATGTATTGACTTCCCTCCATATTTTCAGACAGCAGATACATTTTGCACTTTCTGAGATGGAGCCTTTCACTGCTGGCCATGTAGTCACAGGCTTTCACCTCAGCTCCTAATGGCTACATCCTCCTCCCCACTGCACCCTCAGCAACCCCATCGTGTCCATTTGCCCAGCACAAGGATGTCGGGACAGATTTCTGGAGTCAGCAGATTTGCCAAATGCAGGCAGGGCAAAGCAGCCCTCCCCTTTCTTCACCTGATCAACTTATTTTCCCTCAGGAAGTCCTTCCACACTGATCTCTGCCCTTCTTACTCACTTCTTGCTCAGTTTACCCAGGAACTCTTTATGGCTCACTTGCCAGAGTCATCTCAGACATGCACATGGGAAGTGCAACTCCACCAAGTTACTGGGTAAATCTCTTTATCCTCCTTCACGCTGTCCCTTAACACACTTGTGCAGAGCACCTACCAAAACACAATGGATCAGCAGGTGAGACCCTACTACTTTTTGGGCTGATTGAGCTTACTCTATTCACCTCCACACCCTGGGCAGGGTGCACCTTCTCTTTGGGGGTTCTGCTGCCTTTCAGAGAGGCCAAGACAAGCACAGTTCTGCTTGAAGAGCTCCTGCAAAGCACCCAGATGATGGGCAACATAATCAAGACCTTCTGGAAGTACACTCATCCCTCCAGAAGGAATTGTATCATCATTCCTCCTATCATGGTGGATCTTCACCATTTTTTCTGAGCTTACAAGATGCCTGGGATGCCAGACACTGGTACTGAAGAACACAGACTTATTAACATTGGAAAAGTTCTCCAAGATCACTGAGTCCAACCTCTGACTGAACACCATCTTGTCAACTAGGTGCCACATCCAGTCTTTTCTTAAAGATCTCCAGAGATGGTGACTCCACCACCTCCTTGGGCAGCCCCTTCCAATGCCTGACCATCCTTTCAATGAAGAAATTCTTCCTAAAGCCTTCCTGACACAGAGTCCAAGTTAAACAAAACAGCATCTCAGCACTGCTGCTTGAATTGCTGTGATGAATTCTCTGGATTATCATCACACTGGTTATGAAGGACAAAGCTCAGCTTGCATTTCTCTTTGGAAGCCTTGGGCAGGAAAAAAAGAAAAAAAAAACAAAAAAAAAAAAAAAAAAAAAAAAAACAAAAACAAAAAACAAAAAAAAACCCCCAAAAAAAGCCACCAAAACCACGAGATCTGATTAGGACATTTTTAGTTTCTCCGGTCTTTCTTAATGAGAAGCACCCCAGTATCTGTGGATCCTGTTTCTCCACAGACACAGAGGAGAAGCTGTGCAGTCTGGAAAGCCACTGGTAGCACTGAATAATAGGCAGGGTTAAGGATTTAGAAGTGTGTGAAGAAGCTCAATAAAGAGAGCCTGGCAAGCAATCTAAATCCTGGAAAGAACTCAAGGGGAAGTGCCCACAGAAGGTTGTGCTAATCATAAGATAGTAAGCAAATAAACACCTAAAACTGTGCAACATTTAAAGCTTTAAATCATAAAAACATCCAAAACATAACATTTAAATTAAAATCAAACATGAGTTTTCTCAGACCTAGGAAAGTTATATGAAAGAAATCTTATATTATTCTTTATAAAATTTTACAAATAAAAGTACAAAGTCAGGCTTACCAAGTGAGGTAAGCCAGGCATTCCCATTTCTCTTCCTATTTAGTTATGAATGAACTGAATATTAACTTGCAGGTATTTGTAAGATTTTTGCAATTTGACAAATGAGATGCATTTGACTTCAGTTAGCCACTATTTTTTCTTCCTCACTCTAAGATATCAAATACTGAAGCACGTTTCCTTAACAAATACAATTCAAAACAAACTTTTGTTTCTTTAAAGCCCAGAAATTCTCATTTTCAAACGTTGTGCAACTATCTTTTGTAGAAGCAGTCTGTAGAACTGCCAAAACTACATGCAACAAAGAGACGAGATTTTATCAGAATGACATGCCTTCAAAAAGCTGAGTTTCTTTCCTGCCAGAAAGAGAAATTACTAATGTGCATTGTAATTAGTGCAAAAAACAATACTATCTTTGCAGTTGCAGACTGGAAAAAACTACAGTTTGATGTTTACACTGCAGTAAATAAAGTGGAAAAACTTTTGAGTTGGGTAATAAGCACATTTTTCCTCTCAAATGTTTAATGACAGTGAATCATTAAACACCGATGAGGCGAGGTCTTCCCCATTTTGCTAATGCAAAGATTAGAATATTGCTGAATTCCCTAGTGACTGATAAATTAATAAAATCCAAATGAAGTAATTTTAACTTTAGAGTCCACAGGAATTGCATAATTCTGTTTTTCCCACTGTTCTACAGCAAGTGAGGGGATGCAAACCTTGCCAAAGCTTGATAAATTAATGGAAAAAAAAAAAAAAAAAGGAGGAAATTGTTTGCCTGCAACACTCAGTGCTTGGATGCAGCAACCCACGTCTCAAGAAACAAATATTTTTGAAGCAGAAAAGCTAGGGACTACTGTCTCTTCATGTAAGTGGCACTTCCACACACCACCCCCCCACCATTTATTATCAATACTTCTGTCCTTTCCAGACATCCTGTCTCTACTTACATTCCATTTTCAGTTTGCCCTCAGCTGGCAAACACAAGATGAATCCCAACTCTGGAAAACCACTGGAAGAATTTTTTTTTCCCCCCCAACTATCAGACCACTGTATTTCTTCAGAAACACTTTCAAACTAATCAACTTGAAATGCATTTCAAATACTTGAAGTACTGCTGTTTCAAATGCAAAGAAGCCATCAGATATAGATATAAGATCCAAGTTTTATGTGAGGACAGATTTACACAGGACTGTAAAGTAAAGGAAAAGAAGCCTTAAATGAGAAAGCAAGAAACCTCACATAATAAAAATGTGACCAAGTGAGGAAGAGGAAAGAAATGGATGCACATGCCATGGTATCTTAATTTTCAGGTCTGCCACTCCACCAGTCTGAACAAGTGCAACACAGACAGCAAGGAAACAAGAGGCACTTTGTGCAGTGTGAGGTTCTGGAGTGGGGAAGAGAGATGAGAGATGAAAAGTATCTCTTGTAATGCAAAGAATGCAGCAAAACTCAAGGATCCCAACAATACCACTGTCAAAGAAAACTTTTTTCCTGCAGCGACTCAGTGCCCAGGCAGCAGGAGAAAGGTGTGCATCTAGAAAGCTGAGAGACAGGATAAGCAATGAGAACCTGAGCGGCAGCAGTTTTTCCTTGAGATTATTCCTCACCTCCACCAGAACTCACCAGCACATCAAAACAAAACTCTCCCTGAGCCAGAGATCCTCTCAGAGAGCACCCAGGAACTTCTCCCACCTATTAATGCCTGTGAGTAGATACCACTCAAAGGTGAAGGGCAGAAAACCATGAGCTCAATGAATGGAGTATTTTCTGATTCATGACCTGGGGCATCGGGTGAAAAAGGAATTGCACTCTGCTTCCATGGCTCTGAAAGGGAGCACACAGGTTTTTTAGCCCAGCCAGCAGAAGTATCTGCCCAGCTCAAGTAGGTCAAAGACATCTAAACCATGACAGACACAGGCCACAAAACAGCTGGTGGATACAAATTAAGTGTCAGCGCTCACAAACCAACAGTCTGGTTTTGTTGCTTATCAAACATCCCAGAAAATGCAACTACACAGAAAAACATGAAGCAGCATTCTGTGAGTGAAAGCTTCTGAAGTGAGTCTTAAAACAACATTTTTGTCAACTGTATTTAAGACTTTGTATGAGTTAATTCAATTTAAAGTGTCATTAGACATACTCTGAACTTCAAAGAAAAAGTTATATCTATTTTTGTCTGCTCTTCATATTTAAACTTTAAGTATTGAAAGAAAAATATTTCCCAAAGTTAACTCCTCTTATTTAGTGTCCACTTGTGCTGCCAGAGTGAGTAAGTTCTGTTCCTTTTCTTCATTATTTTATTTATGGATTAACACAGAATAAAAGTGGATTGATTTTTTTTTCTTTAAAGTATAAAAATCTATTATTACTCCATGATTTCAGCTGGGGAAAAAAAGTTTATTAAAACACATACTACAGGCTGACCCTGTCTTGTGCCCCAAAGCAGACAGCAAAATAAAGTCATGTAACAACAACAAATTACATTAGTGATGCTTAAGGAAAAAAACCCAAACTAGTTTATTCAAAACAAGTGAAGGTAAATAAGTCACTCTCCCCGTGTGAGGATGCGCAGGCACCATCCTGATGAATTTCCAGCAGGCAAATACCTTCTGCTCTCATACAATAAAATCATTCAGAGACAGTAACTCACATGACTTATTTCAAAGTGACAAATAAAGGAGTGACACTGCAGTCACCTAGCAGCTGGCCATAAACTCGCTCCACTGAAAGGAATTTATTCAAAATAGAGTCAATAACAAATTCTTAAATATTTCAACTTGGCAGAAGAAAACCTGGCTCAACACCACTACATTCCAACCTTCCTGGAGTTCCAGGTTAACATATGTATATGTGCTCTGGCTAAGTGTCACCTTAGAAAAATAAGAGACCAGTGTCTGTCTAAATTCTGTGTGCTGGTTCAACCAGCAGGACTGTCCCCATGGCTGGTACCACCTCCCACACAAACCATTGCACCCCTTTAGCAAGAAGATGTTGGCTGAAGGCAGGAATTAATGCTCTGGAAATGTTTGCTTTAGAATTAATCCACTGATGTGCATTAAAGAGACACGTAACATGCCTAGAATGTAGGGCTGAAAGTGCTTTAATGAATAACCCAAAACACCACTCAAAATGAGGCAACTTAAGCCTGAAGCCAGACTCTAGCCAACACAGTATTTTGGGTGCTGTACATATGGACAGATGCACCCACATACATGTACCACCCTTCAGCAAAGCTCCTCTTCACCATACAGAGTGCATTTTCTATATGTGCATTGATATTTCTACTAGTTCTACACTGTATTAAGGATAATGAAAGTATCCATCCAATGCTGCTTTGCTTCAACTTTTCCTGTTGTAATATAAAGCCATTGAACCTTTAACCTCATCTGTACCTCTGATACACAGAGCATGGGACAAGCTGTCATTGTGGCAAATGAATAAGGCATTTTAATTTATTTTGTTCTATTGGTCCCTCAGCTGCTTCAGTTATCAACATAATACTGCTATAAATACTGCATTTGCAATAGAAGGAGTGGAAAAATGGCAACATACACACAAATGAAAAAGGTGGCGTGACTGCTATGAAAGTCTATCACTGAGAAGCTGATGTGTGCACAAAAGGCAAATCAGCTTTAAACAAGGCCTGTAAATGGTGACAAGCCAGAGAAGAAGCTGCATTCTCAGTTTTTTCTCACTTGCTTCACCAGCCTCATCTACATCATAAAACAGGGACTCAAAAAGTCAAACCAATATGAAAAATAAACCAATGCGTAATCTGAAAGTATGCATTTCAGTCTAAATTCTGATATTTTTCCTGTATCAAGGATTCATCATGTTGTCAGGAAAAACACCACCTGCTACTGTTTACTTTTCCTGACAACTTTTTTTGATTTTTGGCAATGTCTGAGTGGCCAAGCTGGGGACAACTCCTTACAGTGAATCACAGAATCATTAAGATTGGAAAAGATCTCTAATATCACGGAGTCCAACCTTTGACCAAACACCACCTTGTCACCCAAACCAAAAAGAAACACCAGTTGTTTCTTGAACACCTCCAAGGATGGTGACTCCTCCTCCCTGGACAGGCCATTCCAATGCTTAACAAGCCTTTCAGTAAAGAAAGTCTTTCTCAAGTGAAGATCTGCTGCCCAGGATCATCCAACAAGCAGAGGAGCCAAGGACAAAAGCCGCCTCTCATTTCACATTCCCCAGTGACAGGTTAGCTGTGGGCCCCCCTCTTACACAGCAGGAAGGTGCATATCCATGGAGATCACACCACCATAGGAGAGAAAAACTCAGCAGGGCCAGGGCAGGTCTGCCCAGAACACAACTGGTTAGAGAAAACATTGCACAAAGCAGGGGACCTGGGATCTTGCTCAGATTACTCATCTTAGGAAAAAAGGGGGAGTGATGAACTTATGAAACTGCCTCATCCCTGGAAGTGTTTAGGGCCAGGTTGGATGGGGCTCTGAGCAACACGGTCTGGAGGAAGGTGTCCCTACTCATGGAAGGGGGTGGAAGGGATGATCTTTAAGGTCCCTTCCAACCCAGGCCATTCTGTGACTCTAAGTTTTAGAGTTTTCTGCATGCTTTATGTGCAAGTACTTTCAGAAGAGAGCAGGGAAATTCTTTCTTGGAGGGTTTTGGTGCTAACTTCTTACCTGCAGATAAAGACAGAGATGTCCGCTTATGCACAATCTGCTACTCCAGGCATCAGTGTTCACTCTGCTGACGAGGGCAGTTCCTAGAAAGAAAAAAAGAGAAATATTGTTACACATTAGTGAAACAAACTTCTTGAGGATGAAGTTTTATTCCTCCTCCTTTAATGTTTTGGAAAAACACCATGTTCACCAGGCACCTATAGATCTACAACAGCACAGTACACACAAGCAGTATTTTATTTTTGAAAAGTTAAGGCAAAAGAAACTTGGAATACTGCTCTTTATTTGCTGCTTCTTATATCTGGTGTGACATGTTCCTGCTATAAATAAGTGTGGTAAACAATTGAACAGCTTTCCAGAACATTAGGAAAAAAAAAAAACCAAAAACCAAACCCTAAGCACTGTATTAGGTAGTCAGGAGCATCTACCACTGGTAAATTGTAAATATAGGAGATTGTGAAATAATCTTCTTTCCCATTTTTCTTTTTAACGAAAATAATCCTCAAACTGGGTAACTTCCAGTGTATAAACTTCCAAATGCTCTGGAGCTGCATACCCTGACTCCCTCGCAGCAGTGAATCACGAGCAATGTATGCACAAACAGCCAAACAAACTGGGCAAAAGGTAACAAATCCTGAACTGCTGATTAAGACTAATAATCAGCTTGGAAGGGATGCTTACTACAACAATGTTTAACAGCATCATTGTGACAGATATTGCCTAAAATTATGGTACAACCAAGGAGAACATGTGAGATGTGGTTATTTTTAAGCCTTCATAACCAAAGATTCTTTGAGTTATATTTTAAAGGAACATATCTATTATGTGTAACTCTACGTGGGAACTTTATAGAGTGCAGCATGGAAAAACATCTCTAAATCAGAAAAACATCCCACTGGTATTTCAGCATCTCCTCTACCACCGTTGTCAGATATTGCACTTTTTCCAGATAAAATGTCTGTCTCCTAATATCTATCTGATGGAAAGATGTAGTAGTACCAACTCCAGCATAAGAACATCATAGGAGTTCAGAAAACAACAAAAGCCTCTTAAAGATCTGGAAAGAAGGGAGGTCTGTAAAATACTAAAACATGCACACCATGCATCAAAGCCCTACAGAAGTAATTGCATCTCTCATTATAGCCCAAAACTCCACAACAGGACATTCAGGAGCTCCAAAAGTCTCAGGCACATATAATTTTTACCATGACTGACTGAATACGCAGCTTTCATTCACAAACTGGTATTAATTAAATTTCTGGGTTGCCACAATATGTTTTTGTGATGTTTTGTGCTTTCCACTCTGCAGACCCAGTAACATTTACTAACAATTCGCATGAGCCTTTAGCTCTGAAATGAACAGAATAATTTTTTGCGAATTTATGTTTCTCAGCTGAGAAGCTGTAATTTAACATAAGGAAGATATGCGTATTAATCTTCTTAATTTACTTCATTTCAGTTCCATTAGAGAACATTCCTTTAAGTTCTCTACTCAGGTTTATTCACCGCATAGTCCTAAGTAGGGTCAAACAGTCATAGAAAATGCAGAACACTCATCTAATCCAACACATCAGGTTAAATCACCAGTGCTTGAGCCCCAGTTACTTACCAATCCCCACTTACACATGTTAGATTAGGAAAATAAATCTGGTTTTAGGATATAGATGGTGAATTAGTTAATCCAGAAGAACATATGCTTGAATTGCTTGAATTTTGCTGAGGGAGGAAGAGATAGAGAAGAGAGAAATAATCACCTCACCCTAAACTATGAAAACTCAGCTTTGAGATGCTAAAAGTTGTCTTCATCTACTGCAAACTGATCAACGGCCAATACATAAATAGCAAACATTTCAATTACCACTGTTTGTTAATTACCCTAGAACACTCTATACAGAGAAGAAGAGTGGATTCTGAATCTGAGTGGAGTGGCTGTGATGCTGATCCAGCAGCAGGCACTGACACTTCCGCTCCAACAGAGCTGCATTATCTGCAGCTCTATTAAAACCCTAAAGCTCCTCTCAGACCACTCTGCAAACTGAGTGGGAAGGAGTAAGGATAAGAGCCACATTCTGTTCTTAGGGACCCCTATTAAATCAGATTCCAAACATCAGCCACTTCCTCTTTGTTTTCCTCAAGCCATATGGCTTCCTGACAAAATCTGTACAAACAATAAATCCATTAATCAAGCCACTGCTAGAGCAAAAGGCTTTTTTCCCCTCCCTTTCCCTTCATCAATCCAGACATTCTAATGGAGATGTTTTACGTATTTTATTTTATGAAAGTCCCAAGGAAAATACTTTGTTCTCACATTGCAGCCCCAGTTCCAGTTCGTACTTGTAGAAGGAGATCCTCACATAAAATGCAAAGAGATACAGGCATAGAGAGAAGTCAGTCAAACCAACAAGAAAGGAGTCCAGCCTAGTTGAATCTTAGCAGAGATAAGCATAAATTGTTACCTAGGTCCACTGGCATACTGTCTCAAAAAAACAAAAGTTACAAAGAAAACATAATTAACAGAAGTAGGTAAAATAAGAGAGGCATTAAAAGTCTATTCCCACAAGGCTCTGAGGAGATGCACACATGCAAATGCCACAAGTAGCTCAAAGGAAGAGCTTCTATTAAGAGATTCCACAAAAATGGACTTCCCTACATGCAGGGAACTCAGTGGGAGGGAGGATACAGAGAGCAGCAAGATTTCTACCCCTTGTAGGTGGGAAACTCCCTTTCCAGAAGGTAGAAAGATCTCCCATTCCTTTGAAAGAAGGGAGAAGAACACTAAACCCAAACCTAACCAGGGTCATTCTTTCACCAAACTAAACATACACTGGAGGGACTGCTGGAAATGCAAACTGCCTGTTTTGATGATCTGTTCCCATGCAGGCTTTTCCCAAAACTTCTTTGACTGAAATTTCATTAGTCAATAGTCTGCAGCGCAGGAAGACTGGCGGGGAGGTGGTGTTTGCATTTTTTTTAAATACAGGGAAGCAGCATTCTTGATTAAATGCAGGAAATCTTTGAAATTACATCCCCTTCTGTCTTCACTGAATTAAGTAACAATTACCCACAAAGAAGAAAAAAAAAATACAGAGCTTAGAAAGTTTGAGTCATTATCTTCAAGGAGACACATCTAACGTTAACAAGGTCAGAACATTTCAATCAGTTCTTGTGGGTAATGGGAGATACAAGATGTTAGCTTCTGTTCCTATCAAGGCAATGACAACTCTGAAAGACTGCAGATACCACTTGGAGCCTACACCACTATAAATTATAAGCCTTGAGGCCACAGCCTAGAAAGATACATCATATCCAAAGTACAGATGGATTTGTGGATGCCTTGAGGTAGTGATGAAAGGTGTGTTTGTTTTGGACAAGGTGGTAAGGAGGATCAGGTGCTGCCAGCTAGGGAAGCCTTTTACTGCATCTGGGGCAGATGGTCCCAATTATCTTCTCATCACTGCTAATCAGAAATCATCCTTCAGCAGCTATATAATAACCTATGTAAAAATAAACCTGGGATCAGTGTTTGGCTTCTAGCAAGGGGAGAACTTGCCTGTCACAAGTCAGTCAGTGCAGGCAGCATCCTGTCTTGGAGTCTCATTTACAAGCCTGTTGTATGAAGCTCTGCAGGTGCAAGACCGTGTCTTTGCATCAGGTGTGAAAACGGAATACAGGTAATGCTGGCAAGAAAACTTAGGGGCACACCAGTGGGGAGGAAAAGGCAGCTCTCCCTCCTGCCAGCTTACTCTTCTGCCCTTTCTGACCCTATTGATAAACAGCATGTGCTCCCAAATTAACAGGATCTCTATCACCCTGCTCTGGCTACTGCTCTTACCTACGAGGACAAAACTGATCCAAACTGGAAGCAAGATACATTATATGGAGAAGATAAAGAGCATGAAGCTCTTCATGTCTTCACTGACTGAAGCCACTTGTTCATGTCCTCACTTGACTGTTGAAGGTGGCCAGTCATAATAAGATCCAAAAAATTTATTGCCTCTCTTCCCTGAGCAACCTAACACCTCAAATAGAATTGAGAAAGGATTTGTCCAGCCCAGACTTCACTGCACCATTAAGTCCCATACTCTGTTTTAGCAGGAGCAACACCATTTACATCCCAGAAAAGAAGATGCTTCTTTGTTACTGCTATTTATCTCTTTTCAGGAAGAGAAAAAAACTGCTTATGTTCAAATTCAGCCCTAAACTACTCCTTATTTGCCCACAACAATGCATTCTAGTTCTTTAAGCTCTACTGTGGTGTTGAAAAGCAAGGGCTACAAAAAAAACATGTTGACACGAAAACCAAGAAGAGTGAAATTAAAATTATAAAGCAGCTTGATGTAAAAGAAAAGTCTTGACTGAGATCTCCAGAGTTCTGAGTGTCATTTGTCTCCTCGCAAGTAAGTGAAGGGCACCTGCTTTCAAGGAACAAGAATTCATTTAATACATTTCTAAGCCTTTAGAGTTAGAGTTGTTGAGAAAAGAGAAGAAGAAAAACACTTGAAGTGATTTATTTTCTCTTTGTTTAAACAACACAGCCAGGAGAGCCCTGGCACATGATCTCAGAGGACATCAGAGCAGAATACCCACAGGTAGAGCACATTGCCTTCTCTTCCTCCAAATTAATGCTTTATTTTGCAACCCTGGTGATTAAAGCCCATGGAACCATTACTCCAGGATGAAAAGGGGGTGCTGATACAACAGAGAACCATCACAGCTCACCCACAGACTCACCTGCATGTCCAACTCTATTCCCTCATCCTTGCAGCTGTGCCTGGAAAACACCAGGTGAATTGCACAGAAACCAGGAGCTTCTCTTCTTGTCAGCAAAACCACTTTGTTTTTTTCAACAGAGGAGGCACTGAGGTGTCACACTCACTGACAGGAGGAATGCTTTCCTCTGCTTCCTTCAGCAGCCCTGAAAGCAGGATGGTTCCAACAAGCTGCTGATCAGAGGATTCCCTCCCAAAACACTGCCCTGGCCACACCACTGTGGTTCCACACAGCCAGGCTTACTTCACAAGGTAATTATTCAACAGAACAACAGAGAAAGTCACGGCAGTAACTCGCTTTGTTGTTGAAAACTTCTTTTTCAGCCACAGTCAAACCCAAGTCTGCCCTTTGAATTAAAGGCAGCATCTCCCTCACTTTACATTCCTGCCATACCTGCACAATTTCACACTTGACTACTAATTCTTCAAACACAGCTAACTCTTGCCATACCTACCTATGACTAAGTATTTTGCACTGGTTCTCAGAAAAGCATGTATGAGGAAGCATATTTAAAGAAAAAGAACAAGAGACTGAGTAATACAGTCAAGCAGCATTTAGCAGAAATCAGGATTAGGCCTGGGTATTCACATACCCACTGACCTGTTCGCGTTGGAGGTTAGCTCTTGTTATTAATCCTAGTGGTTAGAACTACAAGAAAGCACTTTAAAGGAATGATTCAAGTTAAAACATGTATTTCATTATCATGCACATTTCTGAAAAAGTACAGTTGGGAAAGTCATCCAGGTATTTAGGCAACATAGAAGGGGTAGCACACAAAAATAGAAGTATAATGACGTGGCATTTGTTTTCGTTTCTTTCTTTGAGGATATTTGACAGTAACTAAAAAAAAAAAAAAAAAGTAATAAGATTCTGGTTTATTTCCATTTGTGTAGTTAAAACTATGTAGAACTAATGAAAAACAAACCCAAATCTCCCTTTCCAGAGGAGCTGTGGCTGTCCCATCCCTGGAAGTATCCAAGGCCAGGCTGGATAAGGCTCTGAGAAACCTGGGATAGTGGAATCCCCCATGGCAGGGGGATTGGAACGGGATGGGCTTTAAAGTCCCTTCCAACCCAAGCTATTGAAAGAGTTTATGATCCCTTTACCACTGAGCAGGTGTCCCTGCCTGCAGAACGACTGCACTGGTGGCAAAGCAGTGGCTCACCATGCAGCCTGTATCTGCAGTACAGTCAGAACCCAACAGCCCCTCCAGTTCGCTCACAGTCGATACCACAATTCTTGAGTAAACAATGCTCCACTTTCTAGACACTGCCAGAAAATTTCCATTTCCACATCATATTAATTTATAGGCAATTCTTGAGAGCCTGTTCTATTTTTGAAAATAATGAAAGACTGCTGCTATCTTTGCAAGTACAAGCTCTTCTTTTCCGCTTCTCTGGGTTGTTTACACAGCATCCCTTTGTGTGATGATTTAGCCTGGTTTTGTATGAGCACCAAGGTAGGTTAGTCTGCAGAACCCACATCAGGAGCATAAAATAATTAAGATATCAGGATTAAACAGTGACTATTTGTAAATTCTGTTTAGGATTAACCCAAGCCAGCAAAAATATCCAGTGTCAGGTCAGTTTCGTCTGTAACATCAGCAGAACATTCAACATCATTCTGCATTTCCAAATAACCCTTTCAATACAAGACAGCTCTCACCCAAACCAGTGATTTTCCAGAGGGTCTAAAGGTTAACTTCAATTACCCTTTTCTTGGCAAGGAGTCATAAGCCACTGCTAATAACCCCAATTCCAGAGTTCTTAGACTTGCACAGGACAAAGCAAAGCATTTAAGACAGTACTCAGCAGCAGCAAAACCTGGCAGGTGACAAGAGAAATCCAGCCCCTGTTCCAATGGCCTGCAGTGCTCTCTTTTGTGACTGCCACCTTGCAGGCAGTGCACTGCTGCAGCCTTCCATCTGATTCCACAAACTCATCTTTTCCCTGTTTCCATAGCACACAGCTTCACTGACACTTGAAAGCAGAATTCTGAACGATACCATTCTCCCTGCCTGCTCCATTTCTGTCTGGGCCACGTGGCGCCCCTCAGTTCTGAGTGAACTGGGTCAGTAATCAGATCCATATTTGTAAGAGCCAGAAGCTCACAAAGAGTCCAGCAATATGCATGAGCCAATGAAACTACACTGCTGAGAGGATAAAAGGAGCCTGTGAATTCCTCCCTGGCCATGCCAGTGCACATCCACAAGGAAAGGACATCACCAAAGCAAACAATTTTCACTCATGAGAGCCATCAAAAGCCCATCTCTTGGTACACAAGGCAAAGTGCTCAAGGGCCAAAGAGAATATATCTCATCAACACATTAAGAGGTCTATGAGATGTCTTGAAAACAACTTCATTAATGTATGTGAAATATGGAAAAATGGACAACATGTAGTTTTCTTGTTTATGTTGAAACACCCTCAAAGTAACTCAATTTCAGTATAAGAATAATACTGTAAGTTTGTTAAGCAATAATTTCTTTCAGGTAACTTGCGTCTGCAAATAGCTTCCATCTAATGCACTTCAAATGTCTTTAACTGAAAGCACACAGTAGCTAATAAGAGGTAAAATGCGCAGCTGTTACTTGTTTCATGGCTGTAAAAAACAGTTACAGATGGCACCTGCAGAGAGCAAAGCCAGGCCTGAAAGCTTGCAGATTTCCAGCTTGCTCCACAAGCATTTGTCCTTGGGGAAGATGAGTACCCTCCATCAGTCCTTCATCCAATGTCCCTGTCCTGTGCCATCGTGTTCCCCTCTCAGAGTGCGTGAGGAAATATTATCAGGATTATAATACCCCATTTCTTAGATACTAACCAAAAAAATACACATCATACAACAGCTACTGCTATTATATAACCACAGGTTTCTTTTCATGTGGAGCTTTAATCTCTCACTTCATTAGGTAGTCAAGAGATGCCAAAGTTCCTTTTTCTTTCCTTGCAATTACCTGTGAGTCAATGGAAGACCAACACGGAGCTGATTTTTGCTGGATTTACTACACTCTGTCCGAGGAAATTTAACCAACCCTTTGTGCAACCAATTCCAGGTACATTTGGACCTTGCACAGGTGCAAGTGTAAGGCAAATGTGAGAGAGAGAAAAGTTAATTTCTCTATTGCAAGCCACTGCCTCCTTCCCAAACTGTAGGAAGTAAAGCCACAGCATTTCTCTCTTCTTGAGACTTTAACTTAGGAGAAACCCTGCAGAAAGTGATCAAGGCACAGCAGTTTCAAAACTAATTACAATCTCAAGTTGGACACTTACTGGTAGTTAATTAGCACCTGGGAGAGACAAGGGCCAACTCATCATCAGCTACCAGGAAATGCAATTGATGCTATTAAAGTCTTTGAAACTCATTCATTTATTTGATAGTATAAAGGTACATAACAAGTTCTTGCTTCATCTACTACAAAACTAAATTTTTGACACTGGCAACACAACTAAACACTTCAAAGGTCACTAATAATCAAGGAGAAAGCAACACTTTACTGTCCAGTTCTACTGTTCAGCTTATGGCAAAGACTGGTGCTGTCACTGTTAAATCCACCTCCTCACATCTTAAGAATGGAGTTGCTAAATGTAAATAATTAATTTTAATGTAAACATTCAAACCAAGTTTTCTTATACAAACATGACCCCTAACAGTCAGTACTTGAATGCTCTGAAAAAGGTGTACTTTTGGGGGAGACATGCAAAGCATGGAATGGGAGACAAGGGAAAGCTACTTTTTAGATGACTGCTCAAGTCTGCTAGCTCAAATAAAAAAAGGAAAGCAACCACAAAAAGGTTTTTAACAACAAAGAAGATCATGGGCTGGTAAAAAAAATACCTTGTATAGCAAAGTGAAAATAAATGTATAAAGCTTAGTGGCATCCCTGCCTGTGGAGGGGGTTTAGGACAAGATGATCTTTAAGCTCCCTTCCAACTTAAACCAGTCTGTGATTCTAGATAACCAGACTCTCCAAGCACTGGAACAGTGAAATGAGAGAAAAATCGTCATATACACAAAGCTTTTTCTTCACAAGATCTTCAAAGCAGGGAATACTTTCTTTTTTAAACTTTCCTGACTAATAAAGTCCTCACACTGACCCCAGAGTCAGACCAAGGCAGAAGTCAACACTTTTATACAAAGACCCTTCCCTACAGTTTAACAATCAGCTACTTACTTTTTTGTTTGCTTGGTGTTGGTAGGGGACTGTCAGACTCATTACCTAAATTTAACTGCTCAACATAAGCCAGACAAAATGGAAAGATTTCTTCAGAGTTCAAAAGCAGGACTGAGGTCCCGCTGCCATTAGCAGAAAAAACAGGATAATAATCAAGATAAAGAAAAGCAGCAATAAAGCCCATTGTGCCTGTTATGCTGTTTTCAGACTTCTGTGGAACTGTCTCTCTCCTGATTTAGAGCAGTGGCCAGCAAACCCCCCAAATTCCCTTTGAAAAGGTTCCATGCACTGTAACAACACGTGGGAGGTCCAACTGCAGTTCAAAGCCAGAGAGCTGCAAACACACAAGACCAATATGTTGTAAAGATGTACTGATACCTTTCAGAGTCCTGCTCAGTCAAGACAGACCTGAAGCCAAGTGGCCAAAACATAGGCTGTCCTGGTCTACTGATACACAACACTAAGTCTGGTTCTTTTGATGATTTTGCCATTTTTTCTGTGTTTTTTTATCAAAGCTCTTCTTTCAATCACATCTAGACACAATTTTATAAGTTCTCCTCCTTCCCAAACACAGTTGTTTGCAGAACTGCAAACATTTTGTTAAAGGCATTACAAATCTAATTCACAGTATCACAGAATGGCCTGGAATGGAAAGGACCCTAAAGATCATCCCATCCCAGCCCCCTGCCATGGGCAGGGACACCTTCCACTATCCCAGCTTGCTCAGAGCCCTATCCAGCCTGGCTTTGGACACTGCCAGGGATCCAGGGGCAGCCACAGCTTCTCTGGGCACCCTCTGCCAGGGCCTCACCACCCTCACAGGGAGCAATTTCTTCCTCATATCCAATCTAAACCCACTCTGTCAGTGTGAAGCCATTGCTCCTTGTCCTGTCACTCCAGGCCCTTGTCAAGAGTCTCTCTACATCTTTCCTCTGGGCTAACTTCAGGCACTGGAAGGGCACAATGAGATCACCCCAAAACCTTCTCTTCTCCAGGCTGAACAATCCCAATTTCCTCAGCCTTTCCTCCCAGCAGAGTTGCTCCATCCCTCTGATCCCCTTAGTGCCTCTCCTCTGCACTCTCTCCAGCAGCTCCCTCTCCTTCCTGTGCTGGAATTTGGAGAGTATTTTAGTTAACACTGACTCAGATCCCATCCAAATTACACCTATTCTGATGAGCTCTCACACTTTCAATTTCCAGAATTTCTATGAAAACCAAGAAACAGCTAATTAAAGCCTTAGTTAGGCTAGTTTCTTCCCTGGGGGCAAATGGAATCCACCTACAGACAAAATTTAGAAAACAGTCAATAGCAAAGTGTAAATATTGCCCGAAATGAATACAATCAATGAATAAGCTTTTGAAACTGCAAATGTAACAAAGAGGCTGAACAGAATGTTTTCACCTTCTATGAAAATGACAGACTAACAATGTTAAAATGCTTTTGGAGGCTAAGAGATGCACAACTTGTTTCTCTAAGAAGTCTAATGCCAACTTATTTAAAAATACTCTCTTGCTACTACACCCAAACAGCAGGTGGGTACACAACACCAAGAGAGAGCTGAGACACAAACAACCAAACTGAGAGCACAAGACTTGCATAGTGACCAAACACCATCACAAACCCGCAGGAAAGCACTAGCTCTCTGAAAATTATTTCAGGAAAAATCCTTTATGTTTCATACTACTTAGTGAAAGCCTCAGAAGATACCAAGTGATGAAACCACCCGAACAAAAAGCTCAGATCTGGGGAATACTTAGCCCATGACAGGATAGCTGGGAGCTGAACAAGAAAATCCTCACTAAGTTTTCTCTATTTACTCAAGACACATACAGACCAGGAATTTGCTTGTCTCGTTCATCCCTTTGCTAATTCCTACAAGGACACAAGACAACTCCACCTCCAAAGAAATCAGTACCAACCAGTAATTACCTCAATGTGCCTCAATGATGCCCTTAAGCAGGCAAATATTTCCTTACGGAAATGCAATATAGGCATCTAAAATTCCACTGGGCAGAAACAAGTATCACCAGAAGGTCTGCATTTGTATTCCTTCTATTGTGTGCTTTCTTGTTGCACCATCAAGTGCAATCTGCACAGCTTACTCTTTAAGCTAATGCTTTGTGGAAAAAAAAAAACACACAAAGAACACTCAGTTATTAATAATAATCCTTAAGTGTTATGTTAAGGACACACTAACTCAGTTGACTTAGCATAGTTATGCATTAAAACGATCAAAAGCTTTAAAGGACTTTACATAGTTTCCAAGATTAGCCAAACACTAAGTGAAAATCCCGCTTCATGGTGAGAAAATGGGCCACTTCTCAGTACACATTACTGACATCTTAATTTTTTGAGTTAAAAGCCACATTCAAACATTTTTACTAGACACTGCTGTTTGTAATCACTGGACAACATCTGAGTTAAGGCAATCTCTTCAGCTGGAAGAGACACATCTATAGCAATGAAAATTTTATTCAGCTTCATATAAAAGTATTAACCTACAGCACTCTTTATAACATAATACACCAGTTGCACACAATATTAAATTCAGCCGAAGTGACTGAGAATCCTGTTTGCTGACAGAAGTTCAAAAAATAATTCCTTTTTCACCCAATGGATTACAGCTAAATCATTCTATACTGTAAACTAGTTCTCTGCCACAGCACCAACTTCCTGTGTTGAGACTTCTCTTCCGTATTTCTAATATCAGAGTTTCCAACTGAAACTACTGCTTAGGTAACTTCTGGAGTTCTATAAACAAAACAACATTATTCTACAGACTCATTATGAGGGCCTAACCTTAACTTGCCACGTGGATGCTCTGTGCTAAAGAAAACACAGAGCAAGGGGGTGACAGTGCCAGGCAGAAGCACTTTTAACTTGTCACCAAAAAGATCTATTTTGCTCCCAAAATCGACCAGTTTTGGGTTAGTACTACTTTCCTTTGCCAAATTTCCTTCAGGATCACTGTAGCTCCTTGTTCTTTGTGTTAGTCCAGGTCTGCGAGGCACCAAGGAAAAGAAGAGATGTAGACGCCAGGTAAGCAGTTTTAAAATAATTCTGTATGTACACGAATATCACAGGAAAGTTAGTAATTCTGGCAAAAGGACTACAAGTGTGGTTGTCAAAGCATTCCATCAGGTTTTAGATTTTTCCAACATCCACAGGAGGCACCCAGAAACAAGGGGAAAAAACAACATGAAGCACAGCAACACAAGACTTCCACCACTATGCTACACAGGATTCAACCATGACTCACTCACTGCTTATCTCAGCCTCCTATCAGCATTTTCAGGAACAAGCCTTCCCTGACCATAAGTAACAGCCTGCTAGAACTGACAGAAAAATCTAACAGCTGACGCACACACAAAAAACCCAAATATGAAACACAGCCGCACCATGAACCAAACCTTAAAAAGATTTGACACAGCATGAGGACATGCTGCTTAAGGAATTAAGAACTCCACACCCCAGTGCTGGTGGTAGAAACTGTTCTTCAGGCATTCATTCACCACTAATGGCCAGAGCAGGAGTTCAGCAGGACAAAAAAGCATTATACAACCTGGAATAACTTTGCAAGTGATGGAGAAAGGCTTTGGAAATCCAGATATTCAGCAAAACAGCCCAGGAGTGCCACATTGCCAGGTACTGGATGCACTGATGCTCGTGGTACCTTCTCTGCAGAAGGCAAGAGCAGAGTGAAACACTACTTTTTTGTTTCAGAAGATGAATGAAAGTTTAATTAGCCCAGATCTTCAGAGGAGGAAGCTAAATTTTTTAAAGCCATGTCCAACAGTGATGAGGATTAGGAGCAACAAGAGTTATCTATATTTGATGTGTAGCTGAGGAACAAAATTATCAAACTCCACCAACATTAATACAACCAGACACTCTTGTTGTTCATTTTTTCTCAGTTACATTTAGGACATTATTTTTTTATTATTATTTGAAAATAGCAATTGTATTTCTCTACTATTGGTTCCAGTAATTTTTGTCCTTGCCCTTGAGATTCATTTGGTGTAGAAAAGCACATGCTTTGCATAGGACACAATACCCCATATGAGAACAATTACTAGATTTTACTAAAAGTGACCTGGAATCATCATGGAATATTTCTTTGCTATACAAAATATTTTTAAGATGGATATAAGATAGAACAAGAAACATTGGTTCAGTCACCTCCAAAAGAACACATTATAATAAAAGAATGCATACAGGTAAGACATTTCACCAAACTAGCATGTTCACAGTAAAAAAACCCCACCATACAACACAAACATATTCTTTATGCCTCATTCTTAGAAACACAATTTAAATAAAATTAAAAATCAGTTTTTAGATTGAAGCCACCAAAGCTGCAATGTTAACATCCCAGTATGCTGTTATGCAATTCTTAATAAATAAGTTTTGGAAACATATTAAAATCAGAATCAGCATTTTCTTGACAGTTCGCCATTAACAGACAAATAATTTCATTTCTGCCAGTGTAGCAAGCTGGTAGCAATCCAACTTAAAATTCATTCCATTTCAAGCTTGCTCCCTACCCAACATTAGGTGAAATTAGTTTACGTTACTTGACTAATGCAGTACAGGCAAGACTCCTGTCACTTGACCATAAGAGTGCCTCATACATTGGATATTATTGCATTAAAATATAAATATTATTTTATTAAATTATTAAAATATCATTTAAATGTAATAATATTTAATATTGTAGCACCCTATGTCCTAGAAAAGCCCTTGCCCACAGCAGCAGATTTGCCACAGATGAAGTCTGAGATGTAGATGGAAACCCCACAGGGAAATCTGAAGGGTAAAACACACCCAGACCATGATTTCCCCACACAAATAATTGCTTTCGTCTCACCATTTTGAACTGGAAGTTCATTCATCAAAACAAAGCGGTGTATTTGGAAAATAAACCTCTCTCGCACATTTTTTAATCCAAAAAGAAGCAAAAATTAGACTAAATGGAAAATTCAGAAAGTTCCTCATAAGTATAAAGCAGAACAGGTGGTGCTCTAAAGTCACAGCAATAATGCACAGCTACAAAAAGCCTCACCCAAAACCAACCTGAAAAAAAAATTAGTGGAGTGCCTGTGGTACACTGCATCAAGTAATTACAGTGGTTTCGGTTGAAAAGGACCCCAAAAATCATCTAATTCCAACCTATTCCATGATCTCAGGCTGCTCCAAGCCCTGTCCAACCCAGCCTTGGACACTTCCAGGGATGGGGCAGCCACAGCTTCTCTGTGCCAGGGCCTCAGCACCCTCACAGGGAACAATCTCTTCCTAAAATCTGTTCATCATCATTCAGACTATTTTATCTGTTATTGCTGTAGGAAGGGGAAGATCAAATCTTTCATCTCTATTTGCAGCATGAAGAAATAACCCACATGCAATCCAGCTCAGTGCTACAACCGATGCATAGCCAAGTACAGAACCAGCACTGCTGCACCATGTGAAAGCAGATACCAAGCACCCCAAAAGGCAAGTTACAATGCAGTAATAGAAGGGAAAATCCTATTTTTACACACCACATGAAGGAAAACAAGAGACTAAGCAATGGCTTGACACCACTGTTAAGCTCTAAGAATGGTGCACGTTAAAATCAAAGCAAGACACAATATCTCAAATAGCTGTTTAGACACCAAAAGGAATTATCATTTGGAGCACAGAGGCTGATTCTGTTCAGCCAGCCACATTAATTAAATACACACTGCCTAAAATTAATCTGGAACTATGCACAGTGTACACTCTTGTTGGAACCCAGGACATCCCTTTGAAAGCCCTGTATGGCTCAAAGCCCCAGCAAGGGGGTCGGAGATCCTGGCAGGAAGACAAAGACACTTGGGAATTCAATCTTAACACATGGAGCAAATTACCAACCTTATATAAAGAATTACAAGTCACTAAAGTTTAAGTAGCATAACAGTAGTTGTCACAGGGTGAAAGGTGGAATTTTGAAGAATTTTACTTTGGGGGTCTAGGGACAAGATAGAGCAATCTGGGCATTGTCCTGTCCTTCTTCCTAGCCTCCATCTTCTTGGTGATGCTAGCATTTTGGGATTGGTTTAGAGTAGAAAGTAACTGTTTAACATAGGTGATGGGTATTGGAAAATAACTGTAAATATCGAATACGCAGTTTGTAGTATAAAAGACAACACCGGCCCCGTGGGCAGGGTTTGTGCCTCAGACTGACCTCCAGAACAGACCTTGGCAGGCCAGACAGAAAATGTTTTAGATAAGAAATAATAAATAGCCTTGAGAACGACAGCCGAAGACTTCTGATTCCTTCTTGAACAGCTGGGTTAGGGAAAAGAGACTTTTTTAACACACCTCAGGACCATCTCAACCAGAGAGAAAACCCAAGACACTGTATAAAGGGGTGCAGGGGAAAACCATCAGTTTAAGACATATGCCCATAAACCAACCATAATTACTATTCTAAGGACTTCAGAATTGACTTCCTATGCATATTAGTTGAAAGGCCAAAAACTATTTTTATAGCATGACTTATGGTCTACATAAACCCTAGAAATGTAATATTTAGAGCTAAATCACAAGGTAAAACCAATTTTTTAACCCAAGGTGTTGCTGTCATCAGCAAGGGGAGCTCTTCATCTCCTCCAAGTCAAGAATTACAAGTCACCACCTTCTTCTGGAAGCAAATCTAACTGCAGATCTGCCCCTACCAACATCCCCATGGGTTTGAGAGGCATGAGAGAGGTGGTTTTGTCTGCTGCTCACAGCACAATACATGAAACCCTTACACAAAGTAAAATCGGTTATACTCAAGTACAAGCCCATACCTGTTTTATGGCTAGAATGGTCAAATGTCTGACCCAGAGCATCCTGAGTGCTTCCCTTTTCCTCAGCTGTGTTACAACACAAGAGTATGACATGCTGCTGGTTTTTTCCATCCTTAAACAATGATTCTGGGGAAAACACATATATTCTGAGTACTAATGAGGTTATTTTTTAATGCCATTAAAAGCCACTTGACCAGGACTGAGTGTGTGCTAGATAATGGATCAGAACACTCTTTATAGTAATTCAATTACAACATAACTCCTTGAGCCTTCTAAAAATAAGGAGTATAATGGAAGTAGAGTGACTATTGGTGAGCAAACTGCATCTAAGAATGATGTGAATAAGAATCTCAGCTCTAAGATTCTGGGTGGGACAAGGAGCTTCTTGCAGCTATCAACAATGGACTATTACCACCAGAAAACAGACTTTTATATTTATTTGTTTATGTGTGATTATTTTTATGTCTATTATCCACACGTATTACATATGAAGGTGGACAAGAGTTCAGCCTTTCTATGTTTCTAAAGTTGTTTACCTGCATCTTGGCTTTCTACATACACTGAACAGAGCCTAGGTAACAAAATCCCTGGTAAACATAATCTGTTATGCTCTAACTGCATTAAACGGCATGGACAGAAAACCATTTTCAATGGGAACAAGATAAGGTAACTCCCACTTGTGAAAAGAAAGAAATATCACAGGATTTTGAGCTAGTCAGTAATGACACACTTCCTTCACACAAGGCTTTCATGCACTAATACTTGTCTTTTCCATTATTACTGATTTTTAATTTTTTTTTTTTAAATCTGTGACCGACATAAGTAGTGAGAAGTCAAGTAATTATAGGAGAATTGAGCACCAGGCATGAAACAAGCAGCTGAATAATTGCCCAGCTGCGCATACAGATATCCGGTGTTGATCCTTTAAATAACACCCATGACACAGGAAGAGAAGATGTGCTGAAGCTTCATTCAGGTTTTCATATTTCTGTATTTAAATTCATGTACAAGATCAGAAACACCAGCACAACAAAAGAATTTTTGCATGTTAAAGCACCTCCTCAAGTAACATTTCAAAGAAGATTAGAAGCTCCATGGGATTACTTGATGTTCCTGCATTTAGCTGCAGGTAGTTTGGGAATTTTCTCCCTAAGTAAAATTTATTACCTTGCACATGTACCTTTTTAGAACTTGTCTTTAGCTTTTAGACTTACTGATTGCTGGAAGAGAGAACAGAAGCCTTTGCCAAATTATCATTATGGCAACACCTTTCAAGCGTAAGGCAAATTTTCTAATACAAACAAATAAGATTTCTTGGCTTTACAGGTAGCATCAGAATTACTTGATTATGCTGATTTCTGGCTGTTTCTCTCATAACCCTGTATCTGCGCTGTAAGAAAAAATCCAAGTCTCTTTCTCCCAGCTGCTGGTTTATACTGGCAAATTCCAATCAAATTCCAGCCATCAGCAGGGAAGAGTTGCCCACATTTTAGGAAGAACTCAGAACCTTCTACCTGAAGACAGACAAAGCCATCAGAGCAGTGATTCTACATGTTCCTCCCCTTAAACAAGCTTACCATACTGCACCTAAAAAAGCACCGGGAATTCACGAAATCCAGACAGGAAGATGGATCTCCAGCAAATTCCAGCTCATGACAGAAGAGTACGTGCAAATCAAATTATCCTCTCTTTTCATGCTTCTGCCAGATAAAAGAAACATTAAAATGCACAAAATTACATCTAAATTCTTAATTGTAAACATTTTTTTTCCTTAAGTGTTTGGAAGACATCTATTCCAAGATCTCAGGCACTGTTTCAGAATCACCTTACTCGTTTTTCAAAATCACAATGTCACCTTACTGTAACTTATTTACAAAGCTGAAAGATTAGGGTTTTTTTTTTTTTTAATTTTGTTTTAAAAGTGGCCATATTTACCCACCAAAAAGACATGATCTTATTTGAAACTGCCTTATTACAGCACAAAAGAAGTGAGAGGAGCTCTCTCCTTCAATGTTTTAGTTCAAACACATCCAGGACAGCCAGTTGTACTCACGGAATACAGCACCTAAGGGGAAGATCACCTGCCCTGACTGACAGCTGAATATTTAAAGACTCAGAGAAGAGAATTTGAAGTTTAATGCACCTGTTGAAAGCTGGCATCAGTGTTTCTGGTGAAGCTACATGCAGAATTGGCACCCAAACATACAGAGTTAATAGCCCACAAAGGCACTACTACACTACTTCTACACTACTATTCTACACCAAGGAAGAAGTGAAAAAATTTCAGGTTATAAGTCTCTAACATAATGCTGCTTCCTCTCATACTCAATATACCATTACTGTGGCATGTTCTTGCACATTAAAGCTACAGAAACACAGAAATGCCAATCCATAAAGAATACCTGCTTTCAAACAGCAGCTGCAGTGATTATAATTATATTAAAGCAGCTCTAAGTGAAAGCAGAACACTGATAAAAGTATGTCTAAATCATTAGCAAGAGTTTCACTTCACCAGCCAAGCTTCAAGGGAAGAAAAGTTACTTCCCACACTTACTGATTGACCAAAGGACTGCAGGTTTCTGCTCTGAGCTCCACATCATAGTGGTACATTCTTTAGAGTCTCCACAATCTCACCAATTCCATTCCACTCAGAGGCAGGAAGAGCCATCAGCTCCTTCAGGGCTTCTCCCAGAAAGTTCAGCCTTCCACTGCTTCCCTCCCAGGCCTGACACAGCCCCTCTGTCAGCACACACTCCAGGCAGTTCTCGCCCGGCAGTCCTGTTTTGCTGGCAAGGGCAGCATGAGAACTCGGAAACTCTTCATGATGAGCCCCAGGAATGTGTGGATTGATGATGTCTTCAGGGGTAAAGCTGTTGCTGCAGACGGTGTGTGCACAGCAAGGGAGGACACCTGCACTACTGCAGTCAGCTAATTTAATAAATTAGGCTTTCTTCAGCATCTGCAAAACCACTCCAGCAATGAAGAAACCATCCCCACTAGAAACTATGATCTTAGACATTATGCACATGACAATTCCACTATTAGATTACATGGCACAGGCTCTGAACATTCAGATTTCTTATCTGTAAGCAGCTGAAGTTAAGCATTTCTCAGAAAATAATTGCATCAAGTAATTATAGTTATAATTTCTCAGTCTCCACAAAACATGTGGCCCTAATATCCTGACATGACTCTGAGCTCTGGAAGGTTTAGTGCAAGTGAACAATTTTAGTCTCCCCAAAGCCAGCCAGAAGCTGAAGTTGACAAGTGAGAGTACTAAACTTCCAGTTTCCATGGAAATGGAATTTGGATCAGTACAAACAGGGATTTCAGAATTTAAAACCCAACACTCTCCATCTTCCATGCTCTATTCCAGCATTCATTTTCCTGGGTAATAAGGGGTCAAGAGAGGCACAAATGCCACACACATTCGTGATCCAGTAACTCACCTTGCCTTGTGGCTCCCCATTTTCATTTAGTGGTTGCCAGCCCCTTCTAAACCAGGCACTAGAGCCATCAATTCAGCGGCAGCCAGCCAGACACATTTATAAACACGACAGTATCCCAAAACTGTCCATCTGGGAGGACTGGGTTCCCAGTTACATGATGCTAATACACATGAAATAGCTGCTTTACAGCCCCATGCTGAACCACCCAGAACAGGGAAGTTGTGCCGTACAGCACAATCAGTAATGAAATTCTTATTTTTATTGTTGACATGACCCAACAGAACTGCACAGAACTATGGGATTTTTCAACTGTAAATCTTTGGGCAAGAAACAAAAAAAAGTCTATTTTATCACCACTAATGCAACACTCCTGCAGCAGTGGCTGCCTAGTGCTGCAAGGGAGAATTCCAACTGCAAGCGTGCTCACTGGCAGCTAAAACAATTTGCCAGTGGTTTTTATGCCTCCTGTTTCTTCTGTTTGGCAAGAACAGAGGAAGAGTAATATTCTGGAAGTATTTACATTGATTTTGCAGCTCATGACAACACTCCACCTGCTCTCAAACACTTCAGTGCCTCTGCCAACTTCTTCCCTAATGTGGTGCTCTCTCCAAGCTTTGCCAAGGCTTCTCTGCTTCCTGCATTTCTTCTACCATGTTTGAAGAGGACATTTCAAGTTGAGATGTGAACACCTATCCCATGCCCAAACACACAGATCAGCAAACAGATTTCAAATTAACTCCCCCTCTTAAGACCATCACTTCCAGAAGCCAGAGTTGGAAAAATCCCTGAAATAAAAGGGTCCAGGCCAATGAGAAGAAGCAGAATTTTAAAAGGACCTAAACTAACTAATTATTTTAAGAAAAGCCCAGAAGTCATATGGAAATCAATATTTTCCCTGGCATTTAAATATGCAAGCAAGTAAAGCCATATCCTCTCTATGGCAAATAGTGGCCTACCCCAAAAAAATACAAGATTTCAGATGCTTATGCAGCAAGTGCAGTTCTACCCACAAAACTTGTGATGTAAATCAAAGGAGGAAGGATTCACCCATTTATTTGTACCCATTTGCCTGACACCTTTCCTGGAGTTAAGCATCAAACGAAGCAGCAAAAGCAAATACAGATTAGGAAGCCTGATTTTTTTTTTTCCAACTTTAGGGAATTTATCAAGGCAGAAGCATACACAAGTAACTTGGCTGTTGTCTCCAACTTTTAGACAATGAGCACACTACCTTGATGCCATGCCTTATCACTCAAGATAAAGTAGTCCTAAAAATGTAAGAGCTCATCTTACAGCATCATATAAGTGAAAAATAACCCCCCCAAAAGTCACATACAGCATTCTTTTAAGATGAATCCACCACAGGAAAATGGATTACAAGGTCAGAGATTCCTGAGAAGCGACTATGACTTTCAGCAGCTCACATAAGAATTGTAAGTATTTAACCCCCAAGAACTGAGATAAAGAGCATCAGCTTGCTCATGTTTCATTTGAAAATAGGAAAGTATGAATGAAAGTATGAAAGTGTGAAATGGCATCCCTAGGAAATAATCCCAATGGTAAATGCAGGAAATAAATGCTTTAATCCCTTTTGTATCAGTACATATTTATTAGGCCTGTCCAGAGATAACCAGGATCTGTGGTGTGCAGGTTGGATTCGACATCTAAAGGTTTCTTCTAGCACACCTGTCTCAAATTTTCTATCCTCTTTGCTGACAACCAGAGAAAGGATTACTGTGTTTACAGGCAAATTCTTTCTTCTAACAATTTGCCCTTTTCTTCTCATTTCACTGACCACCTAAATAGAAGAAAAAACCAAATTACAGCACGTGAAAAACAGACATCAGTCTCATTCTACTGCTGCAATTTGTTACTTCAAAAACCCAGGACCACAGCGATAAACCCAGAAAAAACCAATGTATTTGAAACGAGCCTTTTTCTCTTCCAGAACCCCTACAATATGTAAGCAACTTCCTGCTTCAAGTTACAGGCTCAGAGAGAAACTGAAAGTTGAAAAAACTTGGAAATTACCAACCTCTTTGCATTTAGATATTTGACTCAGGTCTGCCTTTGTAGCAAATAAAAGACCAATTCAGCAGCTATATCAAATACAGCAGATTGTTTTGGCAACCTGGTTTTTAGGAGATCAGATTTGCCTACTCAGCTTTAATACTCTTGGTTTTGAATTAACCATCTGTTCTGCACATTGAGACAGATCTGATGAAGTGCAGTGTCAGTCTAAGGGGTCTCAACGCTAAAACACAAATACATATATATATATATACATATATATGTGTGTGTGTGTGTGTATGTGTATATATATCCGCCTACAGCAGGCAACAAGAGTCCATCAAAATAACAACCAACTTCCCCCAAAAGGAAGGTGTAGTGTTGATTTTTCTATCTATTCTGGGTCTTCATTTTACCCAATTACCAAGAGGAAGTTGAGCCAACCCAGCACCCATTTTAATCAGTTAACACAAAAAGGGAAGAACTCCGCAAGGCTTTAGAACAAAAAGACTTGCATTTACAACCGCTGTAGGTCAAAGATCTTAATCTGGGTTCTTTTGAGAAGATTGCCAAAAAAACCCATGCTTTTCCACCGTAAATTGTCACTGCAAAGGAAATGTAAAATTCTCACATGAAAACAGACAGTTAGAAAAAGCTCCATAGGCAACAATAAGTATTTTTAAAGTATTGCTGGGAAAACATGGAAGCTTCTTTTTCCCCCATTCAAAAAGATAGATGCAAGTACACAGTTGCTCTGCTATTTAAAGTCCCATCAAAAGAAGACAGGATTCCTAAGTGTTGCTTGACCAGTGAACTTTTAACAAACACTTTAATCAATTGATCCTTTTAAGAGAATCACATCATCAAAAAGCCATTTATTTCAGCAGGCTACCAACACAAATGGCTGAAAGTTGGCTAAAGCATGCTAAAGAAACACATGACAAGCTCAGCGTTTCCAGATCGTCAAACACCATCTATATATTAAAAAAGCTCCCAGTAATACCAGTGCACTTCCATGCAGTATCAATACCATGGTTTGCAGCTGACCCACTGCAGGATGCTCTCCAAGATCCAGCAGGTCCTACTCCCACACATGGTCAGTAATTAGAGCTTACAGGCCCCAGACTGCCACTTCAGCGGCCTCCAGGACCTGCTTACAAGAGCTGCTACAACTGCTTTTACAACAGCTCTGGCCATGAGCCTGTGCCTTGGTGTACTGCTGGCAGCACCCAAACACTACAGGGTTTATTTCAACTCTAAAGTATTGCAGCTCCACATTGCAACAGACACAGCCTCTACTGCAATTAACCTTCCTATTCCCACCTATCTTTGCAAAAAAAAATTAAAATCTAATCCAAATGATGTTACTCCTGTTACTCCTCCCCCCGCCCCGTGCTCATGGCACAGCAGCTTCCCGTGGCACAGATGATTGTGACTGGAGAGGTGTTTTGCAGCGGCTCAGTTCCAGCTCTGCCCACCCCAGCTGGCACGGGGCCACTGGCTGCAGAACCAGTGCAATAAGTGTGTACTCAGAACCCATGCTCAAATTCCAACAGATCATCACTTTTTAGTAAATAAACTAAGGAGCTAAACCATAAGCTTCCAACACAAGCCTGCAAGCAGTTAAATCAAGTCTTACATTTTACCAAAACCAGGAAGGGATACCAAAATAATTCTCAGGAAATCACCTGAGATACCACAGTGACTCCAAATTTCTACCTAATCTTGATTTAGAAAATCAAAGTTATCATTAGGGTAGATAACTATTGATGCACATGACCAAACAATCAGCAGATGATGCCAGAATACACCACTGTCCTGACAATTCCCTTTTAACCTCCCCTGACTCATGGTGTAAGTACTATTAAATGTCCTTTCAAATTACTGGTTTTTAAATCAAGAAACTCAAGATTTTGCAATTCAGGTGCCTGTACATAAATAACTACACACATGCTGTGATGTTCATGCTGGATGATTTGCCAAAATTTCTAAGAATTTATGCTGTAGTTGCTGACTGATTTTGCACAGGTGATCACCCAGTGAGTTTCCTTTGTGTCCTTACTCCTGCAAAGTTCGATTTATCTCTATTCCATCTATCATTGCCTTTCTCTAGATTTCACCTAGAAGTAAAAAATAATGAAGAATTAATTAATTTGTCCCTTTTTCATAGTATGTTCAAGCATTGCTTTACCAGAAAAGAAAAAAAAAACGCAAAATTAACTGAAAGGAGGGAAATCAGATTTCCATGAAAAAGGTACATCAAGCCACCTACTCGACCATCAACTGTACAAAAATTATATGACAGTACTTGAACCAAAGGGGAACCCTTTCTCTCTGTAACCCTTTCACACTGTAAAGAAACAGCAGAATGGTTTGATCAAGGATTTAATTTCAAGAAAAAAATTCCAGTGATGTAGCATCTAGTGAAGCACAGGATATTTATTCCCAGGAATCATTTATTCCCCTTCAAATTCATTAAAAATCTCTTCTTTTGCTCGCACTTCAAAGCTTCCAGATGAAAACCTGATTTGTCCTGTTGGGTCCAGAGTGGGATGACTCCCTAAATCTCAGTTGTCACCAGGCTCCTCTGTGACACGAGTCCAGACACATAAAGGAATGCCCACTCTACTATCCTTTGCACAAAGCAAGCTGGTGTGTGAACAAGCAGCCCTGAAATCCTGGATTCATTACCAGGCACATATTTTTCCCATATCACCTTACTCAAGTATGTGCATAAACACTCCTATAGAAAAATCTGTACTTTTAACTCCTTGTTGAAAGTCTTACCACATTAATACATACACTGCATTCTGTTAGAAGTACTTTGGATAAAAGAATTTTTCCTTCTCTTCTTTATCACCTCTAATATTTGCTATGTTTATACTTTTTTTTCCAACTCAATGATTCATGGGTAATTTCAATGTATTATACATTTGTGACAAGTTTCCCTAGAACACAGAGTTTGTCTGCTGCATTCAAGTACAGAATCATTAGATTCCATATAAAATCCAGCTCCTGGAAAGTTGAGAACTTACCCTACAGTTTAGAGGAAGGTCATAATAATGCCCTACTCTACCTATAAACAAAGGTTCTGCAGCAGCCAGAAAACAAGATGCAAAGAAAATCCTACATGTTCTGCATTTATCCAGCTGAAGTGCTATAAAGATAAGCAAACAAAAGAGAGTTTTTTTTAAAAAAATTACTTATAAGCAAGGATTTATTCACCCCTCTGGCTTAACTGCTGGCAGTATCAGCAAGGCAATCCCATTACAGCTGACGGTGGCTGTTGGTACAAACAACTCTTAAAGAAAAAGAAAATAAACCAAAAGCCAGAACCCTTCAGGCTGGAAGGAGCTGCTGGAACCCAGCCTCCTGCTCAAAGCAAGGCCAGTGCTCCATTCAGACCAGGTTGCCTACACCAGCTAGGTCTGAAAACTGACTCAAAGGATGAAGATGCTTCCCTAGAAAATTAAAGCCTTCTTTATATATGGTCATTAATAATGACATAGAACAGAGACCTCCCACTAGCCCTAAGCCAGTGACAAATCTTAAATCGCTTTAAATACTTCTAAAGTTAATGAAATTCAGAGCCACT
Organism: Pyrgilauda ruficollis; assembly: GCF_017590135.1. NCBI lineage: Eukaryota > Metazoa > Chordata > Aves > Passeriformes > Passeridae > Pyrgilauda > Pyrgilauda ruficollis. The sequence continues at coordinate 138,088 of NW_024522206.1, read as the reverse complement.
GAATTACTCCAGTTCCCCAATACATTCCAAGAGTTTTTAATTAAGTGCAAAAAGTACCCCCTATTATTGATGCTAAATACATTTTTAAGCAAGTTGTGCTCACAAATGACTACATCAACGCAGGGAGAGCTGGAGTGTCAGCTCTTAGGACAGCCAGTGTTGACTCCAAATAAGCAGCTGATTTTCTCCCAGCCTGGGACAAGGTGGAATAAATAAATTTGAATTTTGTAGAAATAACCTATATAGGTACGTTTGCACACTAGTTTTTAATACCAGCCATCACAACTGCTTTGCTGTCCCCTCAATCCAAGACACAGCACAAATAAATCAGTTCCCAAAAAAAGACAAACCCAAACAAGCAAACACATAAAAGCAAACTTACTTGCATGGTTTGTGTCACAAGATTTGTTTGGGGATGATGGCTCAAATTGACCTGTGCCTAATCACTCTTTACCTCACCCTCTACACACATTTCCAATGCTTCAAATAAGGTTTGGCATCTATTAAACGAATGTAAGAACATCTTTACATCAAGACCAACAGATTATTTCCTACATATGGTATATTTTTAATAGCATAAGCTGACAAAGCAACGCATTTTTACAGGTCCACATAAATCCATATTTTAAGTCTTTTTCCTCTTCCTTTTCAAATAAAACCCACGTCTGGTAAATGTTAATTAAAAAAAAAAACCAACAAAAAACCCACCCAAACAAAAAAAACAAACAAACAAACAAACAACAAACAAACAACAAACAAACAACAAACAAACAACAAACAAACAACAAACAAACAACAAACAAACAACAAACAAACAACAAACAAACAACAAACAAACAACAAACAAACAACAAACAAACAACAAACAAACAACAAACAAACAACAAACAAACAACAAACAAACAACAAACAAACAACAAACAAAAAACAAACAAACAAAAACAAACAAACAAAAAAGAAACAAAAAATAAAAAACAAACAAAAAAACAAAAAACAAACAAAAAAGGCAAAAAACCCCCAAAACCTTAAATTTCCCTAAGAAGAGGCAAATGCAGGCACAAATCACCAATTCCCACATAGTCAAGCTCTGCCTCAGGTTCACACATTGTCAAATTGGTGACAATGAGCAAACAGGTACTAGGAGAGCAAACAATATTGTTACAAATTTTAGGACATGCCTGGCCTTTGCTTTAATAAAATAAAGTGACATGAATGAAGCACAGTAAGAACATCTTTTAACAAATCCACAGGGTTCAGAAGAACAGACACCATTTGCATCTCAAGAGTGCAAAAATACAAGGTCAGACACCCTGATGATGGGCTCAGCACAGCGAAATAGAATCTAGAATTCTTTTTAATAGAACTGATGGTAAAGAATTTCTCAAAGGATATGCCCACCAATTTGCAACTGTGTGAATAAAAAAAACCAAAACCAACAGTAAAAGCTTCTAAACTAATACTGATTCTTTACTTTGTGATCTCCTTTGAAGGTCTGTATTAAATCTCAACATGAGGAATAAATCCACTGCAGGAAATCATGACAAAAACACAGGTTTTGTAAAAGGACTATGAAAATGAACCAAGTCAAACTACAAGATTTACCTTGGCTTTAATGTCTTACTTGAATGTCAGGTGTATTAGAAAGAACCCATGTTGGAGCATTATAGTTATTTCCCTTTTCCTAGTTCAAAAAGCACAGGACTGACTTTATTAAAATACTGCAGGAGTCAGGAAGACAGGGAAAAGAAGAACACAACACAGAGCAAAATGAAAACTGCTGTACAGCAAGATTATTTTGAACTTCCATCAGAAGAACATACAAACCCTCCCAGAAAGCTCTGTATGCTCAAACAGCACTGGCATTAGAATTACTATCCTTCAGGAAAACTGAAGTAAAAGTCGCAAGAAAATATGTAAGAACAGCCAGTGGTTTATTTGCCACACAGTATCTGGGTACCAACTGCTGGATTACTCTTTACATCCTTCCCAGCTCCTGGAATTGACAGGGTACCGTAACAATTCATGGCTGCTTCCAATTATCTTACAACAAATCTGACTCTTCCAGTCACCTCCTCTCATAAAAAGATGAGCCTCTGATACTCGTCCCTTAAAATGTTCAGTATTCCAAAAGAACACCCTAGTTTACATTTCCTTTTGCTTGAGCTACTTGCTAGCAGAGAAGCTGTACCTCAGCTACATGCCTGTGTTATCCCACTCAAGGTGCCAGGTAAATTAGCTTAACATCGTTTCCAGGCATTTCCCCTTGGTGATGTTGATAGCCACAGCACACGCAGCCTCAGTGACTCACAGAGTGGCTCGCAGGTGGCACTGTTTGGCCATCATCACTCTACATCTGTGCCTCTGCCACTCCAGCCTGGCTAAGGAGCCTTTCAGGGCACAACACAGGCTGTCAAGTTGCTACACAGCTTAATCAAGAACTTGTTCCAGAACTGGACTTCATTACAGAGACATTACCCTTGGGCATGCCAACAGGCTCGCCCACTGAGGATGGGACATGCACCTACCAGCTGCTGATTTATAGTCTAATCATTCATCTAGTAGGCATACCTTTTATTTTTACAGGAAAAAAGCCACTGATAAGTAGTGGACATAAGAATGTCCAAAGGAAGTTCACCCTGTAATCTTGTTCAAACTATGGTTTGAACCCTGAATGAAGCAACTCAGATGGCTCCCCCTGCCAACATTAAAATCAGACCAGATATTCCCATCTGCCTTGTACTTGAAATCCCAGCAATGAAGAGGCTCAACATTATAGCTACACATTGTGACATCACCACAAGGGATTTAAATATTCTTTTTTCATGAGATCCTTGAACACTTCCAGGGATGGGGCATCCAGAGCTTCTCTGTGCAACCTCTTCCAGTGCCTCACCACCCTCACAGGAAAGAATTTCTTCCTAATATCCCATGTAAACTCTCTACAATATCCCTCTCTATAAACTTGAAGCCATACCCTCTTTTTCCCTCTTGTTTAATTTTCTACTCCATTACAGAACTGTCTTCACCCTACCACATGCTTTATGTCTATGTCAGCAAGAAAAAGAAGGGTATTCTTAAAAATGGTGTATACATTGAATGCTATTCTCATTCATACTGGTCAAGCTGAGGATAGTGGAGGTCTTTTGAAACAAAATACAGTTTGTCCAGAGACCATTGTGGACTATTAAAGTAAACCACGCTCAGGAAACATATAGATTTCCAATTATTTAGGCTTTTGCATATATACTTACAATGACAAGCATGAAGGGCACTGTAAAATAGGAAAGAAATACCCTTGCAGCATATATTTAAATAAATCCAGTCATCCTTTGCTCTGCTATCCACAGTTGAAGCAAACACATTTTTACAAAAGTTGAGGTAATATTTAAGTTTTTTAGAACAAAATAATATTGTTTAGAGATGGCATAGCATTTGTCAAGCACTTAGTACACCACAAGACTAAGACAAGAAAGTGTATTTGCCATTTCTTTCTATTTATGTCACATTTTTATCTTACAGTGTGTAAATAAAAATTCAGAAAATGTTAAGACTAAAAAAAGTCAGAACTTACTACACTAGTTTATGCTCAGGGAGGGAAACACAGGGCTCTTGCAGCTGGTAATACTGGTATATAATAATATGAAAATCCAGCCAACTGCATTTCCTTACCCTGTGCTGAGGATGAATATTTTTGTCATGACAAGTAGTGTACATAAAAAATATTTACCTGCCACAGGCACTTGAGTATTAGAGTACAATAAAAAAAAAACAAAACACTAAGGAATGTGACTGTATTTGACCATTCTGCACATCTGTAATGGTTAACGTTTCTAAGCAGCTCCTGGAAAAATAATCAAAGCTGAAGAATGAAGGGAAAAGCAGCTGATAAATGAAACTAAGCATCTTGTCAAGAAAGATAAAAACGTGGTTAGAGGTCAGTGAAGGACAAGGGGAGGGAGAGAGTGGAAGAATTCTAGAATATTTCTGGTTAGGCTTCCCTAGAAGGCTAAGGCAGAGAGCTGCCAGCAACAAAAACGCTGTCTCTCAAGGAGCAGGGGAAATGAGCACTGACAGGATGTCAGGATCACAACAGGACAGGTGCTTTGTGCAAGTTAAACCAAACTCCTGGACAACAAAACAGCAAAGCAAGTGTTCCCCCGCTCTGCTCCAAATACCTCAGCAGCAGAGGAATTGGAGGAATGCTCTGTGGCTGGGAGATGCAAAGGGAAAGTGCCGGTGTCTTTCCCTCCCATCCAAAACCAAAAGCTGGGCTGCAACTCAGAGGGGCATCTGGAAAGCCACAAAGTCATGAAGGAGTGTTTAGGAAGCTTGGTGGCAGGGCAGCAAGGGGTGGCAGTGCCATCAGGCAGACACAGGGAGCACAGGAACAAGTCACTATTGGGAAGTGCTAAAAGAATGGCAGCAGGAGAGCAGCAAGGGTTGGGAAAGAGCCCCTTGTTTCGAAAGGCACACTGTGAATGCAGCACAGAATCACAGAATGCTCTGGGTTAGAAGGGGCCTAAAGACCATCTCATTCCAACCCCCTGCCATGGGCAGGGACACCTGCCACCAGCCCAGGTTGTTGATCGAGGCTGATGAGGAGCTTTGGAATGAGTTACAAACAGACCAGCAACTCCTAATAGACCCAAACCTCCTTCTGTCTTGCCAAAAGTTTAAGTAAAACCAAACCCACCACCGGATAACATTTTAAATTGTAATTGCTGGCTGCTGTCAGGAGCCCAACTCTCTCACACCCTACCTAAGGAAGGTGAGCCTCTTCCCCTAAGTTCTGCCTCAGAAAAATGACCAGCCCATGGCACACAACTTGCCAACAGCAAACTCACACCCAGCTCTCTTCCTGTAGCACACACCACTTCCTAAAGGTATGTGCCTCTTATCTTCCAGCCTTGCCCACATGGTCTGCAAGTTCCTTTGATTCACTAAAACCACAAGGGAAGCAGGCAGCAGGCCTAAAGTACAATATTATCTTAATTCTTTAGTTAGGAGATCGGACTAGCTTTTCTTACAGCTGATCACCATCACAGATGTTCATCCTCACTACATCAAAAGCCATCTAAAGACAGTTCTCTGTGGTCTCACACAGGACAGCTTAACCCCAAGTAGCCCTGCTGTGCTCTGTATCGAGCTGGTCGCTTTCTGGTCTGTTCCTGGGAAATAAGGGCACAGCAGGGTACCCGATTCGTTATGACAACTTTGTACATTTCATTTTGTTTTGCTCCCTTCTTCCATTCTTGGAAGAAAAGCCCAAAGACTTTTAATTTATGGTATATTTCAGTTTGAAACAAAGACTAAGTTCACAGGACATGAGGGAAGCAGGTAAAGTGCTAAGCAAATACATGAACTGCAGCGAAAGAACACGGGTAGTAAAAAAGAAAATTCAATTTCTATTCAGAGTATGTAAAACTCTTATTAATTTAGTCATTTTCTGCCAGAACTTGTTTACTAGAATGAGTTCTGACAAAAGATTCTGCTACACTCTACCAACTCCTTAAAAAAAAAACCCCTATGTTCCCTTGTATGCTAAATAGCCTTTGTTATCTCTTTGGAGTATCAGGTTACCAATTCCAATCCAATTAGCTACATGAAAACACTGCATTGTATTCAGTGTGACTGTTCTTTGTTAGTCCTGAGCTCCTCTGTGCCACTTCCACTGCTCAAAACACAGTCTCCAACTCAGCTTATTCAAAGTTTCTGTCCTTGCCCCCAGTGAAAACAGTGCAAATGCTTGGATTGACTTGGAGGCAAGGATGAAGCCCAGGGCAAACTTGCTAAAAAAAAAAAAAAAAAAAAAAAAAAAAAAAACCAAAAAAAACTAAAAAACCACCAAAAACATTTCCGGGGG
>NW_024522206.1:125696-132113 GCF_017590135.1 Pyrgilauda ruficollis | reverse complement strand
TGGAGGCAAGGAAGAAACCCCAGGGAAAAATTTTTAAAAAAAAAAAAAAAAAAAAAAAAAAAAAACCAACCCAAAAAAACTGAAAAACCACCATAATCACTTCCTGGTGGGCAAGGACAAGGGCATTCAACCACTGCCATATGTTTTTCTCCAGATAGGAATTATTATTCCAGATACAACTTAGTTAATATTGCCAGCCACACAGCTACAATGGCACATTTAAGAATTTGCTCTCTTGATTCCCAATACCAACTTCTAAATATTATCAGCTGTGGCATCTTCATACTTTCTTCTCCAGGAAGATGCTGACATGTGCAGCCACTGATGAGTTCCTTTTAACTTTCCCTCATAGGTCACATAGAAGAGGGAGAAGAAAGACATGGACAGACACAGATTTTACAAGTGTTTAAGTGCCTAAAAATGGTGCAATTTAATATGGAACTGGGGGATTTGCATCAATGAGCGCTCTCTTCTGTTTGCAAGGCAAACTGACTTCTTTATAAATTTCACTTAATGCCACTAGTTAGAATAAGCATTAGTATCAATCTATTGGATAATTGCTATTAATTCACTAATTGTCAAGGTACATGCAACTTTTATATGGCTTCAAGCTTAGTATTTAAGAAACACAGACTGACAAGCAAATACCTACCTTTTAGAAAGCAAGAAATTATGCTCTGCTCTCAATAATCCCATTTTACTCAGAAGGAGGTAATCACCATCAGCACAGGCATGGCAGGAGGGAGTAGAAGGCAGAGGAGAGAAAGCAGATCAGATCTGTTGAAGATCTCCAAACAGCCCTGTGACAAGAACAGCAGACCCTTCAACCCCTAAAGCCACACTGTCTTCCCACTTCAGCACAGACACAAAACATCTGGCTGCCCAGTGGAATTACAGCCTCTCTTTATCCATGCTCACAGAACTGCTGACTGAGAGTAAAACCTTAAGTTTCCAAAGGTTCTTCCGGAAACTCCAAACTCCTTTCAAACAACAGCTTGGAAACATTGACACACACTTCAGGAGTCCAAAAATATTTTAGCAAAATACTTCCAGTTCACTTGAAGCAAAAGGAAGTTCCAGCTCTGAAGATTCCTGGGGAGAACACAATATAAAGAAAGCACTGAGAGCCTGGCCAGTTTAAAACTGGACAATGCAGAGGCACATCAATGTACAGGCTGGAAACATGTCAGGTACTGTTGCAGGAAGGGAAGTAAAACTCAAGGTTACATTGAGTACAGCTTTCAAAGCAAGTAAATAAATTCCAACTACGATGTCAAGCCTGGAGCAAGGGCAGAAGCTGGAAGTCAGCTGCATTACACATTTCTAGAAGTTTCCCTCCCCTTTCCACTCAAAGGAGTAGTAAGGCAATAAAATCTGACGTCTCAAAATACCATGAAACCATCACAACCGCCAACATGGGGAAAAAGAATTCTCAAAGGCATAAATGTCACATCACAGTACTAAGGAGAGAGCAATACCACAGGAGAGGACAACATTCAAGCTCACCTTTAAAGCTGTGATGCTTGCTAGCAGGCGAAAAACAAATCCTGGAGTGCCTCACAACCCTTCCAAGCTCAAATATCCTCTTAGTGCATCTGCATGAGCATTTTCCATTGACAAAGAAGGTTAAACCCTCTTAGCTGAAACATACATTGCTCTATCTACAGTGCTCATTCCAATCCTCAAAATTAATGTCAGTCCCATAAAGAAAAACTTCAGGGAACTTCACAGGTTATCCATGGATTACTTGTAGCCTCTCTGCTAATATTTCCTCTAAGTTCCACTGTCTGGGACCACATAGAACACACAGGCCATGATATGAAGATTCAGTTGGCAATGACGGGTGTACACGTGTCTTGCACAGCAGACGCTAATGCTGGAATTTAACTAAAAACATAACTTGGAATTCTGCAGGTTTTTTTAGTTACTGTGGATGAAATTGTGAAGTGTTTTCCCAACCTCAATTTGACAGAGCACAACGTAATTGGCTGCCATGTAACTTTACTGCTCATATGTTGGAGCTGAAATTAATCCAGTAATGTGTATCACTACCTTGGGAGACACAAGTGATCAACAGATCACTCTCTGCGAACTATCCCATACCTATGGGAAAAAAAAATCTTTTTATAAATATTTACTCATTTAAATTACAGATCTATCTTGCTACCTGCACAGAGGAGACTACAGAGATAACAGTCTGTCCTTATTACCATTCCTCCCTTCTTGTGCTAAAGATAGCATGGAGAGTAAAAATAAATAAATCCTCAACAGCATTAGGAATTAGAATGTTGAAAGATACCCCAGATGAGGAGCCTTATCTCTCCTGGCTGGCTGGGAGGGCAGGGGGGCTCTGGCCCACAGAACTTAAGCCTCCCCTAGGTGGTCTCTTGCAGCACACTCTACTCCCAGCTGTAATTGCTCATCAGTCCTAACTGGATGCCTGACCACTCTGGAACAGTTCAGTAGAGTATTTAAACAGATGGATGGTACAGGCCACTGGAACAAACCCCATTTTTCCCTGGCTGCAGCTCTCTTTCAGTGCATTCCTTTGAAGTATGTTCCACTGAGGAATAAACAACAGCTGAGAAACATGTGTTATCATACAATACCGAGCGCAGCCACAGCACTGCACAGCAAGATGCTTTTGTGCAATAATCCTGCACTACAGCAAGCATTACAGGGTCTTTTGGTGTAGATGAGCCCATTTTCCAAGCACAACAAGAAAGTAAACAGATTCCTCCCTCCTTAAGGAGTGACTCAAAAGCAGAAAGCTGAATTATGCAGATTTCTCAAGCGCCTGTCAGCTGAAAGCTCACAGTGCCTGTCTTCTAGAGTCCTCTCAGATACATTAACACTCTCCATATTTGTCATCACAAAAATGACCAGATGCTTGCAGAGATACAGGTGAAGTAACAACCCAGAGGGGTCTGCAGTTCCTCTGGCAGATGTGACAAACCCCTGTATCTACAGCTCAAACCCACCTACCTTTCCCAAGCAGGATAAGTTTTGTGATCTCAACTTCACAGGTGACAAACTGGATAGAGACTCAGCAGGATGGCACTGCTCAGTGCACACAGACCACTCAACCCCCTCCCCACACTTTATCAGCACAGAGAGAGATAACATACAGCCCTCAGAAGAGCCAGGGGAGAAAACACCATGACCATCCCCTTATCAGCCAGGAAAACCACTCCTGTCAAAGGCATGAGATCACTGCATGCTTTGAAGGGGAACAGTAAGGGTAAGAAGAATTAGTTATTTATGAAACTGAATTTGAGACTAGATTTGCTGTCCAGATTCAGAAGCACAGCGCTGGCTATGTGCATATGCAGGAGGACAGCAAGTTATAAACACACAACATGTATATACACACAAACACTCCTATACTTGCCCAATAACAACTTTCTACAGAACCGAGTATCATTTTCCCTGGAGAAAAGCAACAGGTCAAAGCCTCACACTTACAAAGTACCCCAGTCTCAAATGTTACAGGAAGGCAGGCATTGAGATTGTAATAAATCTCATCACACTGTAAAGTCCCAACCCCACTACGAAAAAAACAGGAAAACCCAGGCTTTCAAAAAAGCCCCAGAAAACATTTACATTTAGTGTCAAGATACAAGTCTTAAAGACTTAAAAACCCAAACAAAAACCCTAAAATTAGAAAGCAAACACACTGGTCGACTGAGCTAAGTTCATAATTACAGACCTCACAAAATAAAATTATCATGAACAGCAAGCATCACGCTGAGGGGGGTCCTCAGCCCAGTCCTCACAGCACAGTTTTCCACTCTGTAATTCAGTTTAACAGTTTCTTTCTGGAGAGGTCAATGCTGTCCTTCATAGTCAGCTTGAGTCAGACTTAAGGGACCATAGCAAAAGCATGCACTGATACTGTCAGAGATATTCAGAGGATAAAAATAGCCCTAGTCTCAAAACCTTTGCGGCAATATAAAAATCCAGTGTTGCTCCAAATAAATGGTGATGCTCAAGATCCCTACAACTTTCCAAGAAGGAGTATCAGCACGAGCCAAACTACCACCTTATCAGCAATCAGGACGACAACTGAACATTTACATGCAATTATTCTTACAAATAATAAGAAATAGCACTTAAGAGAATCGGGGCAATCTCAGTATCCTGGGAGGTGCAGGCAGGAAGGCAGTTTAGCAGGAGGTCACACTGCCCTGCGATGGCAGAAGCAGGAACAGAACCCACCATCATCAGTGTTCAACTGCACTTTCAGCAACTCAATCTCCTTCATTCCTTTTCAGAGCTTCCCTCAAGCAGATTTTAAGAAGTTATATTAATCAACTTAATCTGGCTCTTCAGAATTGTTGCTGGTGTTTCCAGTAATGGTTCAAAGTAGTTTTGAAAGACTTAAAACTTCTTGCTAAATATGACTTAGTATTTTTCTCCTCCTATTTCCCACTATGCCAAACATTTCGTCTCCAGAAAAGATTAAAAACAAGATTAATTCAAACAATGGATCAAATTCTACTGGGCTCCCAAAGGTGGAAAGGATGGAGAGATTACTTAACTGTAAGAAGTGAATCACCTTTATCTCTCAGTTGTCCTAAAGGGCACACAACTAAGTACAATGAATCCCAAGCAGTCATTTCAGTTCCCTCAGCAATTCATTCCGTATAATTTTTTTTTTCTGCTCTAAGACTCAGAGAAGTACTTCCAATTGTCTACTTTCCAATGAGATCATCAAACAAAAAGTTAATCCGAAATTAAAATTTCTCTCTTTAAAAAAAAAAAAAAAAAAAAAAGCCGGGGAAAAGTAAGGCTGATTTTATTTCCAGTTCAGCCACGTGGTGTTTTGGACTTTTGGAACAGTACCTGTCAGAGGAGGCAATGTAACAGAAGTAAGAACCAACCCCAATCAAAAGAGTTGACAGTTCATTCACAACCTACACATTCTCTACAGAAAAAGACAGAGCCCTTTACTTTCACAGCACTTAACGCAATCGCACCGGGCCCAAACACAATTAGCAGGGAACCTGAAAGCTCTTAAACAGGCGTCTTGCAGAAATCATTCGCCAATTGATTTGATCGCTCTCCACAGCCCGGCAAACACTCAACTTCAACGTGTGATACTGACCAGAGCTGAGGCAGAAATTCACAGGTCCTCCGAATCAGACTTCCTAAACCTCCGACAGCACTTTTGGCCACAGAAGCGAGCAGTTTCCTGCGATTTTGTTAAATGTGTCAACCTCCGACACACCTGCAGCTTGGGGATGGGAGGCGTGACAGGTGTAATTCCAAAGGGGTCACCGGAATCTGTAACCTCCCCCTGCCCCCTTATTTCCCACACTGACGAAACCCACGAGCAACACTGAAATGCAGTTTAGGACTACGTTTAAATCACCATTCTGCTGGACAGATAACAGGCTGGCACACACCAGACTAGCACAACCCCAAACCGGACCCTGGAGCCGACCTCCCCAACACCACTTCAGATCTGGAGAAAGAAAGCAGCAGAATCTATTTCCTTACTCTTTAAAGTTCATGCCTCTGTATTGTCCTACCGCACTGTATTTGCTTAAGCTTTACTCATCAATAGTATTCCACCAGAAAAAAAAACCAAACCAAAAAGTCTCATGCATTCCCTGCCGGCAAAACACATTTTCTTCTAATCTTTCTTCTAACTAGGGAAGAAAAAGAGAGAGGGAGGTGTTGGGGCAGGAATCAAAGAGATTAATCGTGAAACAAACCGGCACTGCCCGAAGAAGGGGGAGAAGAAAAAAATACCAAAACAAACAGTCCACGTAGCAAAAGGGGGGAAAAAATGAAAAGGACAAAAATAGGTTTAATTTTCTTTCCGGTGACAGGAAGAGAAGGGGAAAGAAAACTACTACAAAGATTTCCTTGTGTAAGAAAAGTAGGTTTTGAATTCCCTTCCTCAAGGACACCGAAAAATATCCCTTACTTTTCCACGCGATGCCCAGAGGATGCCAAGAGAGAGGAAAAGCCGGAGGAAGCCGGGGAAGTAGTGAAGGAAGAAGCGAAAGGAGCGAAGCGAGTGCGAGAGGGGGAAGGGGGGGGACGCCCGAGCAAAAAAAAAAAAAAAAAAAAAAAAAAAAAAAAAATACCCCAGAAACAACAGGAAAAGAAAGCGAAAAAAACCCAAGAAAATCCGAAGGGAGATTGGAAACGGGCGAGAGGGACGGGAAAGTTGGCGAGTGAGTAGGAGGCAAGGAAGGGTCACAAACCCCCCAGCGGGGACGAGCCGGGAGCCGCCGGAGAGGGGTTGCGGAGCCGGGAGAGCGAGCGAGGGACGGAGGGAGCGAGCGGGGCAGGGGAGCAGAGCAGGGGAACAGGACTTACCGCCCGTCCCCTCGCTCGCCGCGCCGGCAGCGGCTCCGGGCGCCCGTCCCGCGGCGGCTCCGGGGCAGCGCCAGCGGCCGGCGG
>NW_024522206.1:0-125659 GCF_017590135.1 Pyrgilauda ruficollis | reverse complement strand
GGGGCGGGGGGGGGGGTGGTCTCCGCCTCCTTCCTGCCGCTGCCTCGCTCCCCTTCACCGGGGGAGACATGTAACGGAACTGGGGCGCCAGCACGGCATTGTGGGAGCTCTTAAAGCCGCATCCGCCCCCGCCGCCCCGGCCCCGAGCGACAGCAGCGCTGCAGCCTCGCCTGAGTGGAGACCCCCGGAGCTGTGCCCGGCACCGCGGGCCGGTGGGAGCTCGGGGCCGCCCGCCCTCCTCCACACCCCCTCCCAAAGCACAAGGCGAGCCCCGGACGCGCCGGAGACCTCGGGTTACTCTCTGGTTTTCCACGAGATTTCCCCCCCCTCCCCCCCCCGCCCACCATTGTTTCTGGAAGAAACAAGAATGCCTTTGGTGCTTATTTGAACCGGGATGCGAGAAGCCGGCAGGCAGTGTTCTGTGTTGCTGATTTGGATTTTGATGATGGAAAATTCCCCGGAAAAGGTCAAAAAAAAAAAAAAAAATTAAAGTCATAAACCTCAGAGCAGCAAAGACTGCAGGCGGCTGTTTGGGGCAAAAAGTTTTGAGTATGAAGTTTTAATTAGTTTTGGGACAATGACCATTAAAAAAATCTGAAACCTATTTGGAAATGAACTTCAGTGCTGTGATGCACAGGCATTTTTCACTGTCTGCAAACACTGGCGCAGGGTCTGCGCTCGGTTCCCAGCAGCTGCAGCAGCAGAGCACCAGCAGTCAGTCCCAGCTCTTCCCTGGGCTTGTGGCCTTCCCAAAACTGCCTGTGCCATGTCCAGGACACACTGGTCATTTAAAGAAGAGTCTCATCAAAACAACTTTTTTTCTTGTTTGTATTATCACTATTCCTCTTGCGGGTTTTGAGCATCCCAAAGTGTTTTATGGAGGTGGTTTTTTTTCCCTGATCCTTCAGTGAGGAGAGCAGGGTTTTGCTTCCACAGAACTCTGTGCTGGTGCTACACGGAGGACATTTTCAAGAGTACGAGCATAACTTCAATTTAGATATAAGCAAATATTTGTGAGATTTGGGTTGGGGGATGTTTGTACAAATATTCCTAGTAGGTCTGAATCTTGGATTATGATGACATCTTTCTTCGTGGATTCATTTTGCTAAGCAGATTTTTTGTAAGCACACCTCCAGAGTTCCTGCTGAAAAAGTCTTCAGAAGGCTGTCACTTTTATTTCTTTGTTCAGACTTTTTTATCCACAGGAAGAGGTGCTAAGCAGTCTGTTAGAAGAGCCTTAAGCACAATATGAAGTGGAGGTTGTGAAAATTAGATTATTCTGTTGGGGACCATGTACTTTCTGTGATCAGTTAAACACACACACACCTTCAGTTTAAGAAACTTCTGAAAAAACCATCATTTGAGGGATGAAAGGAAAAAGCATTGGTGCTGATGACCAGTTCTGTACTCTACTGGATGAGATTTGTTTGCACTAGGCATCTTTTACTATGACTTTCAAAAACGTTAGACAACATCCGAAAAGCTTGATGCATTTTCTAGGTAGAGTCTTTGTTGCAAAATATTTAACCAAGTATACCTGTCAAGATTCTGCTGTTCTCAGAATATACCACTGCTTCCTTTTGTTTTTCATGAAGCCTGTAAACACAACAGGAGCCATAAAACTCATGGAAGAAATTTTCCCAAAATTCAGGCTTCCCAGAGACTCTTATGGAGTGAATGATCTGGGAAGCTACTGAAGCCATATGACCCGGGAAATTATTGTTAGGAGGAGAAAAGCCTTTTTAAAGGGGTTAATGGTTTACTGAAAACTAAGTACTTAATAAGTCATTGAGTTTGTGTTGTTTGCCTGCTTCAGGTATTCAGCAGAACCGGGGGCCACAACATCAAACATCGAGTTTTCTATTCAAAGTTCACTCACCTATTAGTTTCTCAAGCCCAACAAATAATTTTATACACTTTTTGTGTAATTTCCTGTGAGAAAGTTTAGTGAATGAAAAGCACCCCTTTATAGAGGGAAAATTAATGGCCACACATAAGAGATTTCTGAATGTTCAGCACATGCACAACAAGGCATAAAATGTTTATGCTCAGTGTTGTTCTGGTGTTTGATTTGCTGGCTGAGCATTGGCATTTTTAATATTCTACTGTCTTATGTCTTCTTATTTCCCTTCTGCAATTTGGTTATGAAGTCGCTGAAGGGAACACATTTCCACTGCTTCAAAATAGTGTTTATGAATTTTTCAGAGCAATTTTTGCACAGCTTGATATGACAGGACGTCCAGAGATGGCATCAAATACATTTTCAAGAGTGATTTTGTACATCAAAAATGTAACTCTTTTGGAAGGTGATATGGTGGCAAAAAGAGAAAATTGAATTTCTGTGTTGCTTCAATTACATACATTTGACCAAGACTTTGACCAAGGCTAGCACAGGGAACATGACAGTGGTTATTTAAGCAAAAAGGGGGGAATCAGGCTCAAATCCAGCCATGAAATGGGGCTAAAATTGTACAAATACCTCCCTTATGTAACACAGCAGTCCAGCTGCTCTTTTTGTGAAAGAACAAGATGCCTGGTTTTCCCAGAAGATTGGTTAGGAAGGTATTACAGAGTGATGCTAAATTGTACCAGCCAAGGGCAGGACTTTGTACTGATGCAGGGTGCCTCTCCTGTGATAGTTCTTCATGCCTGGTGCCCACCCCAATCACTTCTTAACTTTGTTACTTTTAATGTAATTCCAAATAATTAAAGTCACATTCACCTTCACTCAATCCTTTTCCCACACTTTGCTGGAGGAGGGTAAGGAGGATCTAGCCAGAGAAGTTTTCAGATCTGTAGGAAAGCAATTTTCCCATAAAGATCCTGCTTTGGCTTTGCCAAAGGGGTAATTTAGGTACCCCAGGAAAGGAGTAAGACACCCTTTGGATTCTAGTTGCAGGGAATTCCTTATAACCACACAGCCACACACATGCAGAGCCTTATACGTGCGTTCTTAATGAGCACAGAAAGGAGAAAATAAGAAAATACCTTTTAGTTATGTAAAGTATTTGGTTTTCCAAGTATGATGCATTTTTGACCAAAACCAAGAAGATAATGTTCCTGAGGTTCCTTAATTTCCTCCTCCTCTCGATCTAGCAGCAGCTACCTCTGCCCTTGCCACTGTCATTTCACTTTGAGAAATGCAGTGTCTCGGTGGGCCCTTCCAATTTAATCCACACTATAAAATCCAGCTCATTGAGAACAGAAACAGCTCTGTGTGACCAGTGACAAGTGATCAGCACTGCTTTCACTGTCATGGACTTGCAGGAAGCTCTTCATGGTTGGAACAGAACAAACTCTGTCTGCAAATGCTTTCTTGAGGAAAAGTAGGGCTGGATCCAGCAAATTCCTTAACTGTGTACATATATCTGAGCATATGAATAGTCTCAGTGGGACTGCTTGCATGATCAAAGTTAGGCATGTGCTTAAGTACTTTGCTGAATTTGGTCCATAGCAAATAAATCTGAACTGATACCCAACAAGCAGAAAAACAAGCTAATTTTGAGTGGGGTTAATTTATATCCAGTGGTGTATTTGATTAACTGTAAAATGAACATTTCAAGAGGCTGGTTTCTTTTAAAATAGAGCTGCTTTCTGATATTCAGGGGAAGCAAACAAACATCAGATTAAAATTTAAGTGCATTCTTCAAACTCTTTCTTCTTAGTTTTGTTTTTCTTTTCAGTTAATATTTATTTCTTGCAGCCTGAGGAGCAATAATTTCTGGTTGTTTCTTCTCTGTGTTTTCTAGGTCTTGCCTTTCTGTGCACTGAGTGTGAGTGATGTGCTGTGTTCGATATAGAGAAAAATGCAATCTCAGTCTTCAAATGGTTGAAATTCAAAAGACAGATATTCTAAGATGGAAAATAGGTTCTATTTCTGTTTCACACAGCAGATTCTGGGTACTCACAGAGACTTCAGATTTCAAGACAGCTCTGTGGAAGAGATCCAAATGAGCTCAAAAAGAATCCCAAACCGAATTCTTCCCCTTTCTTTCTGACCTGAACATGAATGTTAGCTCATAGTAATGAGGGAATTAGCCTTGAATAAATAACAAGAGCAAATTTATTTTTGTTGTCAGTACAAGCTGTAACTCTCCCAGTTCCGGGGTCCAGCCTAAGCACAGTATGAATATATTCAGGGATAGTTACAGTTCTGGCAGGCAAGATACTCAATATTCATGAGTGTAGCTCTTCTGGTTATTTCACAGGAATGGGAATCAGGTGAGCCTGGTTCTGTCTGTTCATCAACAAATGGCTTTTTTCCTCTGATTTTTCTTGATTACTAGAAAGTCATCGTCTTCCTTCAGCAATAGGCCAGTTCACTCAAGTTAGAGGAACATGTTGAAGTCTAAAGTGAGGGAATGTTACAGAGGAGTGAAACATAACTAGCGGACCTCACCCTTGTGCATTGGCCATAAGATTATAAGATTTGGATGAACACCTTTAAACCAGTTTTTAAAGGCTTGTTTAAATCAATAGTTATCTGGAATGGTTGATAGTAAACCGTATTTTAAATTTTTAAAGTATTTTTCTTCACGTTCTGTCTTCTGTAGATCACTGCACAAAAGTCTTGGCTTTCATTAGAGAAAAAAAAGTAAGTTTGTACTTGCCATGGTTACAAAGAAACTCAAGAAAGATGTGAGCCTTGACAATTCTGGAACCAAAATGCACATCGTAAGAGGAAATCTAAATGGCGTATGATAAAGGAGGAGAAATTAACAATATCAGTCTTCAGATATTTAATTTGAACATAAGGACAACAAAAATGCTCTGCCTGTTAAGTTTTATGCAAGTACTTTGCATCACCTTTTTGCCAAGTCCTGGAAAGAAATACCACTCTAAATCTCAAGAAATTTAGAAGACAGAAAATTATGTACTGTGGCTCTGAGAAAGTGACCAGACATCAGCTAAAACAAATTAATATCTCTCTGGGGACTTGCGTCTCTCTTGCCTGGAGGACCTAGATGGTAACAGAACCATTGCACCAAGCAAGGACTGAGAAACCATCTGAAGATCAAACTGTCTACAATGAGTCTTCTGTTGAAGAGTTGGCTCAGCAGAGAAAAAAACCTCACACCTTAAAAGAAATCCAGTGATGGAGACAAAAATAGTTGACTTAACCTGGAGGGAATGACAAGGAGAAGATTTTAATTTAGGAACCTGGAAATGTGCCCTTGAAATGGGTGTAATATTTAGTGCACGAGTTAATTTGCTGGGTGTCTAGAAATCTGTGCCCTTCTCTGATCAAGGACATTTAGACAGGAATATTATTTTATAATGCACAGAAAAGTTGTAAAACCTTTGTAATTCCAATGTTTCTTTGGGTTGGGTGTTTTGGTTTTGTTTTTCCTGTAAAATATAGCAGAATCCTCTCTCTCCAGGTGTGATACAATACTTTAGGATCGTAGGTTATCCTTCCATGGAGTTCAAAAACTAGGAATACTTAAAGGATCTGGCATGGTACTGTTACAGTTAAGTTAGGACAATTATAATTTCCAGTGTAAGATATGGCTCATCAGGCAACATATTTAAATATATTTATAACTACATTCACTTCAGTTTATAAATCAGTTTTGTTGTTATTCTGCTGTATGTCTGGCAGGTGTGCCGAAAGACATGCCTGTGTTATAGGTAAAAATTTATTCAGCCAATTTAATAAAAATAAAATAGAATTTATTCACGACCGATACACAGTCCTGACCGCCAACAATCAAAAAAATAGCGCCGACCCCAGGATCGGAGCGGGTGAACTATGGTCCGGCCTCTGTCGCACCAAATCCCGCTGTTCACCACCAAGACCCGGCAGAGTTGGGTTTTTATACTCTTTCTCTTGCCCTCAGTGGAGTCCCTTTGTCCCCTCCTGGAGTCCTCCATATTCATGCAGTGTCTATTCTCTGTCCTGCGCTGGACAAAGCCACGTTTGGGAATCAATGCATATTGGACCCCAGTTCCTGGAATCCTTCATTCAGATGTATGTCCTTGATGGTCCTGTTTGTCTGAGGTGGACATCTACATGGGCCATCATCGCCTGGTCATCATCTTGGTCATGCCGTCAGAGAGTGCCCATCTCCTGTGCGCGCTAGGTTTTATTTGTATGTTAGTGATGCACCTCCTCTTCGGCTGTGAGCTGTCCTGTGTTGCAATCACGCCCTCCCCTCAGCTGGCATGATCTTACAACTTTACTTTATATCACATTAATAAACTTCTATTTCCAGCGTGAATTATCCCCTTATCTATAACAACTGCTTTCCTATTATGAAGAGATTTTTATCATGCACATTAAAAGGAACACCAAACTCCTTTCATATTTTGACCTTGTCAATAAATTGTAGACCCTCAATTTTTTCCTGCTGCACAGTATTTCCTTTCTATTGAAAATTATAGGAATTACCTGTCCTCTGAAGCAGCAAAATCAAGGCGAAAATACTTTAAAATATGAAGAGTGCAAAATTTCCAAAACACCTCAGTAGTTCCCGAGCTTAAGCCCCATTTTCATAAGTAAGTTAGGGCCAGATCTCCAAGGTTTTTGGAAATTGCAAATAGATGCCTCAAGGGCTTTCAAAACACGCATTAAAATGGAGAAGGAAAAATACCCACCACAGAATGAAGTATTGCTGGTGAGGTTTCCATCTTAAGAAGTTTGCATGGGAAAAAAAGAAGTGAAATAAATGGGCAGGAGATCTTTCTCCTTTTTAATGCCTTTATTAAAGAGATTCAGCTCAGGTGGGGAGAAATCGACGGGTCGTGCCCAAGCCGCCGCTGTCCCCAAGAGTGGCACGGAGGAGGAGGGTGATGCAGCTCTGTCCGCTGGTCTGCAGGCAGAGCTGGGGACTGCGTCCTCACGGGAGATTTGCAGATTCCTGCTTTTCGGTCCAACACTTCAGGTCCCCTCCTTAGTGAACATCCTTTGAGGTCAGGGTGAGGAGCAAAAAGGATCCAAACAGGTACTGGACTTCGCGCCCATCCTTAGACATCACCTAGGGTCCCCTAATTCTATATTGGTTCGTTGTTTTCAGGGGTTTTCCTAGAAAACGGGAAAATTTTGGAGCAGTGCATTCCTCATCTGCATACGTGGTCTCAGGCCACTCCTATTCTCCTGGGCTGCGTGTCCAGGTGTAGCTCCCGGGCAAGCATCGGGAGGACAATGGCTAAATCACCAACCATTGACGGGCAATTAAAGAAGAACTCTTAACAATTAAGCTAATTTAACAGCAACCGTCCAACCGGTTTTAGCTCTGTAACCTTAAACAAAAATAGATAACTTTTTATTCATAACAAGAAGAATTTTTTACTTCTCAGGGATTTTTGGAAAAGCTTGGGAATAAATGCTGACACTTCACTGCACCTCCAGAAAGTTTGTAATAGAAGTTTTAGGCTATCCTACAAACCTGTTGCAGCAAAAATTGGTGCTTTGCTCTGCAAGGTCTGTATTTAACCTGAGTTCAGCAGATTCATTTCTGTGTCGAAAGCAGTTTCCCTGTTGTCTTGTAAAGCCTTTCTCTCAATCTCACTCCTTGCTTTTTGTGGTAAATTGGGAAACATGAGAGGGCAAGATACCCTCTTTCAACAAAGAACTAATTCCCGGATCCTTATGGCCCGAGTGAGCCAAGCTTCCCCACAGAGAAACAAATTGGATGACTGTTCTAGGATAATTGGGTAGTTCTGTGTCTTACAAGTAAGTTATTGGAAATCAGAGCTGTGAAAAGCTCTTTCTTTGCTTTACTTGTTTTTGCCCCTCATCGAGCTGTTTTCAAGAGGTTTCATTTATTGTCTACTTCAAACTGAAAAAGAGCAAAGAAATTGGCAAAGTAAGTTTCAGATATTTACATTATCAACTGGTTGTTATTTGGTTAAAGTTTTCTTCCTGCCGTTTTCCTTGTCCTTTCTCTTCCTTTTACACGGAGTCTTTTTTTTTTTTTTTTTTAAGGCCAAAATCTTCAAAACTCTTGTAAGCCTGCTGCATCCACAACCACGCATTCATTTACAGATCTGTGTACATCCTTGCTGGGTTAGGGTTTTCTGTATTAAACTTTAACAGTCACGTGCCTTGGCTTCTAAAATCTGTTGGGAGCAGAGAGTTCACTGGTGAATCAAGGTGGGACATTCTCAGTATTGGTTCATGCCTCCTGTTCTTCCCCCTAGCCACAAGTCCTGCAAATTTGTTGTGCAACACCCTGATTCCTTGTCCTGTGGGAGCACGGATGGATCTGAGCAGTCATGGCAGTGGGGTCACAGCCAGGCTGTACCTCCACATGCCCCACATCCCAGCTGATGTGGGGAGAGAGCAGAGGCTGCCATCCCTTCCCACCACAACCAGCACCCAGTGTCCAGGGAGCATAAGGAAGGTGCATTTTCCAGCATCCTGATAAAGGGAGAGCCTCCCCTGCAGCCTTGGGTATGGATGTGCCCATGGAACCTGGAGTGTGGTGTGGGGATACCCAAGCCACTCCTGGATAGCTGGAACAGTGGTGGTGTAAGCTCAGGCCCAAGCTGAGATCAGGGCAGGCTAATTTCTGGGAAAATTTCTGGGAAATAATCCCAACACAATGTTCTCTTTTCTATACTAGGGAAGTATTTTAGGGCAATTATTTCTTTAGAGCACCTCTTTTGCTGAGTACCAAGCCCAGTCTGGCCCAGCCAGTTCCCTTTTTGCAGCTCCACATCTTTTGTAACTGGGGAGGACCTGTGAGCTGAAGAAGGATGTCAGAGTGGGGGTTGTTGCTGCTCATATTCCATCGTGGTGGTGGTTGTCTAAGGTCCTTTTGTGGGAAGGAAAGGGGAAAAGTCACCTTACAGATCCCCTAGGGCATTCCTGCAAGAAGGAGGAGCAGAGTCCTGCTGGGAGGGAACTTTCTGGGGCTGTCTGTGGGTGGTTGAAGGCAAGTGGCACCTTCTTCTGGTTGTGACTCCATGAGGAAGCTCTGATCTGCAATAATCTATTTTTGCCCAAGAGAAAATATCATGCTCTTATGTGAAAATATAACTGCAAGACCTCTGAAAATTTCCATACTTATAACCACAATGGCCTAGAGAAGGGTAATTTTCATTTTGGGTACAAGGCCACATTCTCAGCATTGCTCAAAAAAAGAGCTATAATGATTTGTACTCAATGAGGATCTGGTGTTTAATTTTGTATACCAAGTAAAAATGAGCACTAGTTTAATTTTTTCCCCCCCCACTACTCCTGAAGCACAGGCCTCCATTGAACAGAATGATGAATATTCCAATGTCCTGAACATGATGGATTTTAATTTCTTATTAGAAGAAGCAGAGGAAGAGAGAAAGTAATAGTTTAGAGAGAATGGCTCTGTTTTTTTCAGTACCTACATTTGCCTGGTAGTCTGCTATGTAAGTGAATTTCCTTGAAATCTGATTATTGATGTACCATTTTTTTTATTATTATATCATTTCTGTCAGGCAGCCCACCAGCACAATTCCTCAAAAGAGAATTAAAGTGGTGTAAAAACAGAATAAGGGCTGTAATGCTAAATGGCAGGAAAAATATTAGCATCAAATGTAGTTGATCAAAACCCAGGAAAATTGTTAAATTATTGATGTTTTTCTGAGGGATTCAGCTGTAAAAGGGATCTGTTAACATGACAAGGTAGAAACTTCCAACACATAGACATAATTTAATTTTTTCAAAACTTTCAGTGTAAATGTGGGCATGGGAGGTGTAAGTGATGCAGGCACAGCCCTCTGACACTGACTGGATGTATTTTTCTTCCCTGCTGTAAAATCACAGCTCCAAGCTACTTTCAAGGGTTTGCTCTGTAAGGTAAGAAGAGGCTAGCAGGAAAGCTGAAAACACGCAATAAATTGATTTAGGCCAATTTTTATTCTTTCAAGCAATAACAAAATAACCTCTAATCTCTTTGTTTTTCTGACCTGTCCCTGACTTCTGCTGTTTGTTTGCTTTTTCATGTCACTGGGTTTGTGTCATGCCTAAACAAAGAGATGGACTGATCTTTTGTTCCTGGTCATTTTTAATTTGTTTTCTACAACCTGTATGTGCAAACGGCAGAGGTGTGAGGTTTGAAATGCTAAGGGAAGCTGAAAAACAGGTCTTGAATAAGACTCTCTTTTTAGGTTATTGTAGGAGAAGAAGGTTTATCAACTAATTATCCAGCCTTTCAGCCAAAGACAAGAACAAAGAAAGTGCCAAGCTGCTATAAGATAATCATTCTGTTTATCAGTGCTCTACAAACACCACATGTAAAGTAATGATAAGCCCTTGGCACTCATATAATGCAGCTGATCCAGGCATATCTCAGAGGTGCTGTGCAGATCTCCCAATTCAAAAGAAGCTCTTGCCTACATTCAGGTGAGAAATGGTGTTCCAGATGGTCCAGTGAATATTTTAGAGGCTGGCAATGAAATCAGAGGCATTTGGGGCAAGGAAGAATAGTTCCTGTAGACTGAGAAATGAAGGAGGGTAATGACAGGACATTGCTGCTTGGAACACAGAGGGACATGCTGACTATAAGGAAAATTTGGTTTAGACAGAATTTTGTTTCTTAGTAGTGAGAGGGTTAAGAAGATGATGCTGTTTTAGTTTTGCCAGCTCAATCCTGCTGTGAAGCTGCTTTTGGTTTTTTTTTTTTTTTTTATTTTCATCATAATTTCTTTTTGTTTTTCTTTAATCCAAAGGCACCCTTCCCAAAACAATGTTCCCATCACTTTTAGGGAAGTTTTGCCAAAGTCATGCACCTCTTTATGCCTTGCACTTTGTGAATATTTCATCTTCCATAAGCCGTGCCAAAGACTCTCATCACGAAAACATGGATCTAAATAATTCTAAGATAAATGAGGGCTGTTTTTCTCTTTTCCATATCAAGTGTTTATAAACTTCAAAGTAATAATAACCTTGAAAAAAATTACAAAACTGAATGCTTTAAAAAATCATTTCTTTAATTCAGAAGTGCTACCATGAAGTATCTGGTATGGTTTTGATTTTTTTTTTTAAACACATCACCTCCCCATATTATGAAAGCAATTTGTAGATACTCACAAGACCCAGTGCCCTCAGGACTAGCCTGGTATCTCTTCCATGAAAAAAAAAAAAATTGAGTTCTCAGAAGAGTCTCAATTTGTGGTACTATGAACTTCCACCGATGGAGGGCATGTCTCAAATCTGAGCAAGTATTCCTTTTTTATTTGTTTTCTCATGGCCAGTATTTACTTTCCATGTGGGTGAAAGAGTGCTGGTGCTGATCATCCCATGGGAGATGCCTGCCCAGATAGACTGCAGCCAAAGGGGATGTTCAGGGGCAGGGCTGTGGGTGTCCTGTGGGTCATTCCCCTGATCCATGGCCCCTTGGAACAGGTACAGCCCATGGGGGGACTGAACATCAGAACAAACATCTGTGCCCGGCAAGGGCCCAAAGAGGAGTAGAGGTCAGGGACCTGCGGTGTAAATTCGTGAGAGAAAAGCCAAGGGGATGAGGGATGTGAAGGGGTGACCTGAACTGAGAGTCCCCTGCTCAACGTGTGACGCTGATAGGTCTTTTCTGAGGGCTCTGTGTGATTATCACATTGCTCGTCAGCAAATGAAGGGGCCAATTTCACCTTCTCTACTCTTTCTTCAGGGATTGGCAGTGGGTTCAGAGCCCAAGCACTACGTGATTTGCTTTGTTACAGGCAGGCTAATGCAGACCATCACCTGGGAATGTGATGAAAATGGTTTTCACTCAGTATCGTGTGAGAAAACTCCTGGTGTGTCAGCAAAACCCCGTGCTTCCTGCCAAGTACATTTATGTGTTTCCATCTTCCTAATTTGTGCAGACAGAGAAATCCCCCAGACCAGCCTTAGTTTTCAAAGCTGTTGAGAGAAAATCCCTGCTTTCCTCTGGCACTGGAAAAGTCTGTGGGCACAATCAGGTGCCCTTGGCATCTA
Organism: Pyrgilauda ruficollis; assembly: GCF_017590135.1. Lineage (NCBI taxonomy): Eukaryota > Metazoa > Chordata > Aves > Passeriformes > Passeridae > Pyrgilauda > Pyrgilauda ruficollis. The sequence goes on along the minus strand of NW_024522206.1, from coordinate 113,763 downwards.
CCTGGGGCCTGCACACTGTGTGCCCTTCCCTCTGTGCCACAGGAGAAACCCCTCTGTGCAACAGCCACGCCACAGCGCGAGTGTCAGACAGCTTCAGCCAAATCACTTCTGACTCCAGCCCCCAAAGAAAACTCTGCACATCTGTAATGTATTTATGGCTCTGCTTGCTCATTTGTCCTCCCTATGGTCTTTTTTAATGAAGTGTATGAAAAATTAAACTCCTTCATAGGCTCTAGCGAGCTCAACAGACGTAGTGAGTGAATGCTCTGTTCCTGAAGCACCATTCTGCCAGTTACTGGTTGACAAATTTACGTGGGTACATGGAATGGGATCTGTAATGAGTTTCCTGCACAGTCAGGGCCAAACTGCCAGGAACAGGGCTCAGGTGAGTCCCACGCTGGGACTGAGGGCAGTTTTATGGCTCTGAAATGGGCAGTGCTGTTTGTGCAGCAGTGAGTGAATTTACAGTACATAACTGCAGAATGACATGTTTTTAATTATGCAGCAGCAAAATAGCCCAGAAAGAGGATGTGGACCCAAACACCCCTGATGGTGTATGGAGCAATGAAAGGGAAAGGTTGGAGCTGTTGTTCTCTATGCCGTGTCTTTAAAAAATGTGAATCTCCCACAAGCTGGAGGCTGCCTGTTCAGTCATTTCAAGGTGGATATAACTAACACACTGCACAATTTACGTAAGACTCATCTTTGGTTAAATTCTTTTAAAAGGATACCATCAATTTAAAGATTATTTTTATTTTGGGGAATACACCTCTCATGGGGACACTGGCACTGTGTCAGTGTCAATCCATGACACCTGGGTCACTAAAGTTAGGCACATACTAATTTATTAAAGTGTAATGTATTATACCTAGGAAGTGATAGTATCTGCTAGAAATTCCAGGGAGGCTGTAGAGGTCTTGCCATGATGAGCCAAGCTGATAACAGCACACAGCCAGACAGCTGCCTTAATGGAGCTGCCTGTTCCTCAGGACAGGGGGTGCAGTGCTGTGACAATAATCCTTTGGGAAGGTAGTGTGGAAAGACACAGCAGTGGACCCTACAGCAGGCAAAAGATAAAACACATCAAATTTTATTTACCAGGAACACCGCAGCACATCACAGGAGTGGCCCTAATGCCACTTAGCATGTGCCAAGTGCTGTCTAGCCATGTGCAAATAAAAAGCTCCTCTGTGGAAGAGCTTTCACAATCACAAAAATGTGCAAAAGGCCTGGGTGGATGCCCCATCAAGCAGCCGGCCTGCCAGGAGACCTGTGGAAGGCTTGCAGTATAAATAACCCTTTCCTAAATTATTCTGTGTAGAATTTTGCAGCTAAAATGACCCCGTGGGGATACAAAGGTGCCCAGATCACCTGTGATGGAGGGAGTGTTGTGATGTTTCTAGCCCATGTGATTTCAGGAGGAAAAATGCATGAGCAGCAATTTCAGAAGTCAAACGTGAAGGCTACACAAACTCCATCAGTGAGGGGATGAGCCACTGAGGCTAAAAACTTGGCTGGGGAGAGAGATGCTTCACTGTAACCAGCACTGGAGGAAAAACATTCTGCGAAGCACCAGCGTCAGCAAAGAGACAAGGTGACAGATGTGAACTGGAGCAAGTCTGATCCCTCAGCCTCACTCAGCACACTGGGATTATCCCTGCATGTCACTGAGAAACTCAGAGTAGAGCTGTTCACTAAAAAGAGGAGGGGTGGAAAAAATCTCAGTGGGAATCAAAGCTGAATTGCAGAGGTTGCTGCAGCAAACTAGGATGGAAAACCCATGGCTAAGAGTGGGGAGGAAAGAGCGAAGTCAGAGTGAGAAGTCCTGGAAGCTGCTCTGGACTTGGACTTGGCCTCTGTCAGCAGGATTGTGTAAGCAGGGAAGCTCCTGGCAGTGCCTTGCTCCAGGGCTGGGGCTGGGAGTGGAAGCTGGCGGGGATGCAGGGACGGCATTGCAGTGCTGGATGAGTTTCTCTCATGGACAGGAAATGTGTACACAATTTCCCTCCTGTGGATGCCAAACTAGGCTACAGGGACAGGGCAGAGGGAAGGAGTATAAAACGCCCAAGCTTTATGCTGAAATTATTTTGTTAATTATTGCAATTCTAAGCCAGTCCCAGGATTTAAGAAAAACACCCTAAAAGTTCAGCATTAAGTGCCCTACCTGATGTCTCCTGTTTTGAGATCACAAATCATTTCCAGATCTTTGGCTCCTAATAGGCAACATCAGCACAAACCTTTTCCCCAAACATTCTCTGTTTTTAAGCCCTGAGAGGACCTGGGAAACCCAAATGTGATTTGCTTTTCCCCTAAATCACAAGGAAGCATCACTGAGAACTGAGGGCTGGAATGCCATGGGGCAGGAAAGGCTTTTTCCAGAGGCCAGAGCAAAGGCATTTTCATGCAAGATCTTCTCGAGGCTCCATCATCCCACACCACAGGGACACAAAGCCTCCTCCTGCTCTGCCCAGGAGCAGCAGGAGCAGGGAGGCAGGATTTGGGCACTTCACCCAGGAACAGAGTGACAAACCCTGACTCAGAACATGAACAACCTTGCCTTTCCTGTGGATGTTTCTTTGAAAGGAGTGACTTAGCCTTAAGCAAAACTGAACACCAAGAAATCGTTGGAATTCAGGAATCACTTGTTTTCCTTTTGCACGGTTTCATGTTTTTTATTTTCTTTTTCTTTTTTAAGGATGAGCCTTATTGCTCTTCATGCTCATTTTCTGGTTTGAGCAACTTTTCATGTGAGAAAGACACCCAGGAAAGTTAATACACATAATTTCTGAATTGTAAGGCAGATTTCAAAGGAATTGAATGTGGTTTTTTCAGTGCTACTGTCAAGAAATCTTCAGGTTTTGAAACTAAAATTTATTTTCCTCATTTTTTTAAAAAAAAAAAACTGCCTTCACTGGTAAGTTTTGGTCTGAGCACAGAATCTGAATTGTGTATTGGGCTCTGACTTGAGATGGATTTGTGTCTTAAGCAAGGAGCTTTGCCTCTTCCCTAGTTTTCCTATTTGAACTATTGTTTCTCTTCCAGCAGAGCTTTATAAACATCCAAGCAAAACGAACTTAGGGAAATGTGCTGCTGTTATACAACTGCTAATCATTACTATTCTTCTATTGTATTTGATGACATAAGAAAGCCCCAACCAGATGCCTTGAGATCTGAGGAAATGTCTGCAAGGCGTCTTTGTGGTAACACATGGGTGCAGATTCCATTCATCATTTCCTTGACAGTTTAACTAACTACTCCCAAGCCAAAAAAGATCCCTGAAATCCCTCCCACAAATATTAGCTGAAGGACAGGAGCAAATCACTATAAAAGCTCAGGCAGCCTGTGTGCAAATGCCAAGGCTCAGGGACTGTCAGGAAAGGGGCTGCAGAATGTAATCAAAAAATGCTGCCTTGCTATATATCGGTCTAAATTCTATACACAGGGACTTACACCTCCACTGGACAAAAAACTCCAAAAAACAAAAAACAAAACAAAACAAAACAAAAAAAAACAAAAAAAAAACCCAAAAAACCCACAAACAAACAAACAAAAAAAAAAAAAACCCCAAAAAACCCAAACAAACAGACAAACAAAAAAACCCAAAAATAACCCCAAAAACCCAAAAAAACAGAGCTCAGAGCTCTGCACATTGTACACAGCTGGAACCATTCATTCAAAAACTCTGGTTTGAACTTTCCAAAGTACCTATGGGATTTAGAACAAATCCCAGTTAACTTCAGTAGAACTGGGGCCCTTGCACACTTGAATAATTGAAAGCTGCAGTCAGAATCACCAGAAACATGTTTTTCAACCTTTTACAATTTGCAGTACCTTAAAACCTTTCTTTTTCCAGTGGAAGTGTCAGTTCCTGTATAGTGATTTAATACTGCAGAAAATAGGTTTGCTTTTCTTAGCTACCCTCTGCAGACCCCTTAAAAACACTCTATGAACACTAAGACTGCAGGTTAAAAACTGTAACTTTGACATATCTGAATATACTTATTGTTTTCTCTAGAGCCCTTTGTCCTGGCTCATCCAAACTATTATACAAAAGTCAGTGTTTAGTTCTTGTGGTTAGATAAAGCTGAAAAGCATCAACTTTAAATGTTTTGTGTTGAATTCTCCTTTTTTGAGTGCCAATTGCATAATGTTTTGAGCTCTAGCTTACAACTTTTGAACGTTTGGTGTTTGTAATGATGTATTCCTGATAGTACATGCCTTATGCTGGCCCTCTGTGCACTGTATAAGCCCCATGTTAAAGCCCCAGGAAAATTTTATATTGACATAAGGGGCGGGGGGAGGAGACACTCTCCACACGTGCTTCCTGCTGAATACATTGGAAAACCTGGGAAAGCATTCTTTCCAGGACCATCAGAACATGACATTATTACATTACAGAGTGACTATCGAGCTTTGAAGCTGTGATCTCCCAGCTCAGCTTGGCTGGGAGGAGCTGGCTAATAAGTGAGGAACAGGAATGGTTGAATAGTCCAGAAAATAAAAACTTTAATAATATATAATATATAATATATAATATATATATAATATATTTTTTAATAGGATAATCCTACTGCTAATTCCCATGACCCCACTCTCCCCACTGTGGCCTGGTCAGGTGCCCCCTCCCCTCCATACCCTGCCTCCTGTAGTTTGTGGCTAAAGCCCTCTGTAAATGCATCTGAAGCAGAAATCCCAGCTGGACGAGATCCCACAAGTGACCTGTGCAAATTGAGGTGCAGATCCATGCTGTCTTCAGGGACATTATAGAAAACCTGAACTCTGCTCTGTATTGAAGCCTACAAGAATGACAACCCGAGGAGAGCACAGAGAGCCAGGACCAGGCCATCAAACACAGCTTTGAAGGTCATATTCCTCTTGGCGCCAGAAGGAGCCACAGCCATGAGCAATTTGCTTTGGGTTTATGGCTTTTACCTTGGTGTGTTGTTTGTCTTCTAATAAGCTTCTTGACTCACTAATCATCTGTTCAGAGGAGCTTCCCGAGCTGTGACTAGGGAAGAGATGAATGCATCCAGTCCTGGAATTATGCAGTGAAATGCTACTCTGCATATTATAGCTGCAGCATGATATATTAGCCTATAAAACACGGCATAGGAAAGGCTTTGGGCGGGCAAGTGGCTGCTGAGAAAAATGGGAAGGAGGGACTTGGTGAGCTGTGTGTTGAAGGGAGGCAATGCAGGAAAAAAGTGTTAGCCTTGGTGAGGTCTAGCAGGTAATGGAAGACGATGGAGGAAGGGATTTGGGGTGAAAGATCTATGATTGACATGGTTGTAAGAGAAATAGTCACTCCAGGACTGTAAAGAGCAGCAGCTGGAAGTGATGATGAGCTGTGTGATGCAAAGAGACAGAACAACACAGTAATCTCTTCCAAGTTGCAGGATATCCTAGCTGGATACAATGGCAACTGAAAATCACTGGCCAAGGGTTGTCCCTGCACCATGGCCAGCCTGAGCACTGTCACCATCCTTACATGCTGCAGTCATGCCTGAGGCCAGGGCAGTATCAGGATTTTAATGACTTGGGAAAGCAGCAAGGCCCTTTCTGACAGTGACATATTGCGGGGGGGCAGAGGGGTGTGTGGAAACAAGTGAGAGGCAGTGTATAGGTGTTTAATAAAACTACATGCAGCCTGAAGGCAGTACTCAAAAAAACTTGAAGTTCATCTGCGTATCAGGTCAGATTTTTCCCTCAGCCCCAAACTCACCAAGGGTTGACCTGAAGAACCTGACCTGGCTTTTTCTAAAGGTTTGGGTGACTCTGTTTTGTTTGGTTTGATGTCCGGTTTGCTGGGCAGAAAGACACGCTTACATATATATTTTGGCATTGGAAAGGATTTGTTAATTGTTACAGTTTGAAAAAACAGATTTCTCCAAGATTAAATATCTGAAGATATTAATAAAATGAAACAGAGACTTTCAATTCAGAATCACAGGTTAAAATCAGCTCCAAATGAGGCAGGATCCAACATTGCTCCTTCTTGGAAAGTGCTTGGTAGCTTATATGAATTTAGCTGGGCTTGCTCAGATCAGGTGTGCCCTTCGATTTTCACTATTTTGGCCAGTTTTGAAAGTGATTGGATTGTTGTGGTCCACAGCCATGCTGAGGTGTTTGCAGCTGAAATGTAGCAGTGTAAGGAGAACTGCAGGAACATGAGCACTGTTTCGTCTGTTCATTTGTTTCAGTGGCTGGTCCCATGGCTTAGTTAAAACAGCCTTTCATGGCTGCTAAATGAAGGGAAATCTTGGGAACATGCAGCCAACATGGCAAATTTGGGGTCCAATTTGCTTTTAAACCTTTGGGTATTGCTTATAGGGTGGTATGGGATAATGGTGTGACTAAGCATTAACATTATAAAAGATAATTTCTTGTCTGAAAAGACAATTTTTTTAAGTGCCAGGAAAAGCTACACGGTCACTGAAACCTTTCTCTGGTCCCTTGTTCTCTGAGCCACTCTGAACATGTCTTTACTTCCATGACCTTGTACTTTTTTTTTTTCTGTAGAAAAGCAATGACCTCATTAACAGGTTTAAAACTGACCAAACAGGTCCCTGTTGCACACCCGTTGTCTGTGTGCTGAGGGCCACAAGGACAGAAATAAATAGTCATTACTCTAGTGACCCTTGTGATATGCATAAGGAATGTTAGGGATATGATAGAAATTCGTGCCAATGGAATATAGATATATGTATCAAACATGTTATTAAAGGGGGGACCAAGGTTTAATCCTAGGATGACGAAAACGCAGCTGGCTGACAAGGGTGGAACTCGGCATTAACATCCGAAGGAAAACTTGGCTGCACAGGAGATGGTCGTTCACGGTGGCAGGTACCCGAGGATGCCCAGGGATGATGGCCCATGAAGATACACATCCTAGATAACCAGGGCCATCAACACCTTCCACCTGAAAACAGGATTCCAGGAATCAGAGGAGGAACATTTGTCTCTTCCTGGACAAGGTTTTGTGCAGCTTTGAGTGAAGAAAAAAACCAACATGAATATCATGAACTTTGAAAGGAGACACAGGGACTCTGCCGCAGGCAAGAAAAGGAGTATAAGGACTGTCCCTGCGAAGCAGCAAGTGTGGACAGAGGGGGATTTGGTGCGATAGAGGCTGAATCTGTGTTCACCCGGCTTGTATCCCAGGATCTGAGCTGTCATTTTTGATTGGTGGCTGTCGGGACTGTAATAAGGTCACGAATAAATTTTTATTTTTTATTACGATTGGGTCAGTTTTTATTTTTACTTATAACACGGAACATGAAGCAAGATTATCTATATTGAGGAGTCTTCTGAGTTTCAAGTACCTATTTCTACAGTGGATTAGCATCTCCTCTGCCCTTCCAAGTCTTGCTAACAGAACATCAGCATCAGGAGAATGACCCCTTCACCTGCTGAAGCAGTTCTTCTCTTTGTGCTTATGGAATGCCAATAATTCCTGTGAACTTGCCACTGGTGAGGCAGGATGCACTTTGGAGCAGGTATTTGCTGACAGCAGAAGAGCAGTGCACTCCTGATTTCCTTTCCAGGCTCCAGAGAAGAATGTGTTCTAGTGACCAGTTTTCTGCCTGCCTATTTGAAGTGTGGTCTTTCTGGTTCCCCTTTTCATTCTTGGAATGTTATTCAGCCAAGTGTTGTCTGTAGGGTCCTCCCATCACCTTGGGTGGGTTTTGAAAACCACAGTGTTATGAATAAGGTGGTAATTCGTGCTGGAAATGTAGGATTATTAATGTAATATAAAGTAAAGTCTTAAGATCACACCAGCAAAAGAGAGAGGGAGATTGCCACACAGGATGACGAAAGCCACAACACCCAGCCGAGGAGGAGGTGCATCATTAACATATGAAGAAAACCTAGCCCGCACAGGAGATGGGCACTCCCTGATGGAATGAACGAGAAAACGCCCAGTGATGATGGCCCATGTAGATGTCCACCTCAGACAGACAGGACCATCAAGGACATACATCTGAATGAAGGATTCCAGGAACTGGAGACAGATACACATCAATTCCCGGACGTGTCTTTGTCCAGCACAGGACAGAGAATAGACACTGCATGAATGTGGAGGACTCCAGGAGGGGACAAAGGGACTCCGCTGAGGGCAAGAAAAAGAGTATAAAAATTGAACTCTGCCAGGCCTCAGTGGTGAACAGCGGGATTTGGTGCGACAGAGGCCGGACCATAGCTCACTCGCTCTGATCCCGGGGTCGGCGCTACTTTTTGATTGTTGGCGGTTGGGACTGTACATCGGTTGTGAATAAATTTAATTTTTATTTTTTATTTAATTGGCTGGCTCAATTTTTACCTGTAACAACAGGGAGGTCCCAGGGGCCACATCCTGACTCCCATGTCATGCACAGCTTCCCTCTCCCCACCCCAGGCAACCTCTGTTAACCTCAGGTCTCCACTTTCTGCCTCAGATATTGTCTCACAACCTAATCTCCTTTTCTTGTTCCTTATCTTACTCCTCACACTGCTGTACAGTTCTGGTAGCTTCCTTCTTCATGTGGTTCAGGAGGAGAGAAATCCTGGGAAAGTAGGAGGGAAGGAGGGCTTGCTGTTTGCTTTGATGCCTTATCCAGGGGCTAGAGGAGCAGGAATCTCAGAATCATAGAATGGTTTGTGTTGGAAGGGACTTTAAAAATCTTCTTGTTCCAAGCCCCTGCCCTCTGTCCCTCGCACCTATCTCTGACTGCTGGCACAGAGCTCATCCAGTCCCTTTCTGTGACATTAGTGAGGTGCGTGAAGGGGTCTTGTAAGAGCGAGAAGTGACACTGAGGGGGCTGAGACAACCTGGCCAGGAGAAAGAGGAGGCAGGGACCTTCCCATTCTCTTATTCCAGAGCCCTTCAACAAATTCAGCAGGTCAGAGTGATGTGGTCTCTGGATCTGGCCAAACGGTGCCTGCAGTTTTTCAAAGCCTCCTAATGTCATTAAATTGGGGCAAGCTTTCACAAAGACAAATTTCATGTTCCTTTCCCAAAGGCTAAGGGTGTTAAAGCCTCTCTGAAAAAGATTACCACAGTATTTTGACAAGGCAAAAAAAACCTAGCCCTGGTCTTAGAGATAAGAGAAACTTCTGGCTAAGATTTTCCCATGTAGTTCAGGATTAGGTAGTTAGCATGGAAATTTTAGCTAAAGTATCTAATGTTTGGTAAATGTGCTTGAACAATCTTAACAATAGAGCTGTCAGCCCCACCTACAAGAAGGGGTTTTGGCAGAAAGATCTAGGATTGAATGGGTATAAGGCAAAGCTGGGAAAATCATGTTGTTAACTATTTCCCAATGAGTCATCAACAGGTTTTTAAAAACTTTATAATAACAATAGTTTTTTAGAACACATGAAATGCTTTTCTTCAGAAAGCAGCATTATAATGAGGGAGGAGTGGAAATGCATGTGCTTTTCATCTGCAGGGAACACAAAGGGACTACCTAATGTAAAGCAGGCCTTAAAAAAGACAAATAAGCATGTTAGAGAAAAATACTAGAAGAATAAATCTGGAGAACAATGTTTCAAGTACACACAGAAATGCTTCCATATCTTCTGAAGTATATGAGCCAGGCGGAGGAAACTGCTCCCAGTCACGGCAGGGCTGATAGATCCGCTCGCATGCCCAGGACTGATAAATAGGTTTTGTGCAAATATCTTTCAGACCGCTTCCCTTTTCTTCTGATAAATATTTAAAAAGAGATTTGTCTCGCCAAGATGACTTTAATATGAGAAAGTGAGCAGGGAGCTTAATATGGATGGATCTGAAAGAGTTCTATGAACTTTTTGTTTGGTTTTTACTTTATTTTATACAGCGCGTAACTGGTATCACTTACAAACTCCCACAGAGAGCCTTTGCTGCTGCTGCTGCGGTTACAAACCACTGACAGTCAGAAATCTGAATGACTTCTGGTACCTTTATGGTCTTCCAGTTTCCCTTTCTTTCTCCTATAGACTCTGCTCTGTCTGCAGAGCCCTAGCAAGACGATAGCCCTGGCCCCACCCTGCTGGTGGAAAGTTCCTGGAAACCATCAATCAGAAGGAGTTGCCTTTAGCAACCAACAACAAATCTGCCCGAGTTCACAGTGGGGATGGAGAGTACATGGTTATTACTGTGTTGATATTCAGTTGAGAACTCCTGGCATCGGGAAGACTTAACCTGTAGGAGCTTTCAGAAGGCAAGAATTAAGTAATGTCTGTAGGGTGTGATGGGAGGCTCCTCCAGCCTGGCTGCACCCCCGTCGTTGTCAGTGAGAGAGGAAGAGATCCTGAGCCAGTTTGGAAAGAAAGGACCATGAGTTGTCTGTCTCAGTTGCTAAAAACACCATCAGGCAGCCTTGCAGTCCTCAGCAAGGCTTGAAAAATCTGCAGGGGTGGAAATGTCCCAGTCAGCCTTTCTAATAGCCTGAATTATAGTATATTTTAATGTTCTTATTGCTGACTTGTTATGTAAAACCTTAAACACCTTGTCAGAGGAAGATATGTATGTCTATTAAAAGACATAGGTGTGTGTGCTCTCTCTATATTTTTTGTATTGAAAAACCATATTTGCCTGTAGATATTTTATCCAGGTGCCCCACAGGTATGCTGTCTCCAGGCTCACCTAGGAACACCTCCCAACCCTCCCAGCATAAAGAAATGAGACAGCATGAGCTGCAAGGTTATGGAACACAGGGATGCACAAACAGAATTAGTAATTTGTAAACCTTATCCAGAGACCAGGTGCTGCCTTCCACCGAGAGGGGCTTTAAGAAGTGCAGAAGCCTCTGAGGGTGAGTGTCAGCACAAGGGTTATAGATTCTGACTCTCCCAACCCAAAAAGTTTCCATAGGTCAGGGCAGTGTGGGTTTCAGCAGCTGCTCTTGTGCTAGCACCTATGCCCTTGGGAACAGGAGGTGGAGAGGAAAAGGAGGAAATACATGAACATACACTTAAAAATCAGCTCAGGCTTCAAGGGGGAAAAAGCCAAAGAGAAGGATTTCCTTATTCCTCTCCTCCCCTAAGCCCCAGATGTGGTGAAGGGGCCTGCTGTGGTGTTGGAGTGAGACAGAGCTGTTGTTGTGCAGATCCCAGCATCACTGCTCATCTTGCCTTTGGGGAAGTTCAGCAATTTCAACACCATCTCTGGGATTTTCCAGAGGGCACAATCTCCCAGTTAGTCATTCAGTCTATTCTCCCAGTGCTCTTTTGAAAGAATCGAGGCATTTTCAGAGAAGTCAAGAGGGCATCATTGGCTTGGCTTGACATTTACACTGGTATGTTTTTATCAGAAGGCAGGGGAATGGCTTTCAGTGCTGGTAAACCTGAACACAGTGAATTTTGTTTTCTCTTTGAGAGTTTTAGAGCTCACTTCCTCAGACCTATTCACAATCTAAAAATAACTTTTTTCATCAATTCATTAACAAACCCCTATTGCAGTGCACCTTGTTATTGACGTTCTCAGTGGTATAAATAACTGCCTGACCACTTCTGCTGGACAATCAAAGGCCAGAGCGTGTATTTATTTCATGATAGAGCAATCAATTTTTAATTTTCCCCCTCTCGTTTTGCAGCCGTCTAAAAGCTACAGGAATGCCTGAAGTCAGAGGAACTGCTGCCTACCAGAACAGATACTCCCTGAGTATCTGGTCTATCCTTTGGTAGGTCTCGGCACCTGAACATTGCAGGGGCCATAACGGCAAAAGTGGAAGAAACTAAAGTAAAATACCCAGTTTTTAATTCTTTGGAATTCCTGGTGATAGGGTGGTGAATTTTTACTTTAAAATAAATTCACTATGTAGTGAATGCATGCAGTAAATTTCCCAACAGATAAATGGAGAGAGAAATATTAAACAATATTATTCTTAATTAGCAAGATCAACATTTTCTTCATCAAGCCCAGACTTTCACTCTGCTGGGCTAGGTGAGAAGGCACTCCTTGCTTTGAAGAGTTTAAAACCTAAAGAAACCAGAGAGTCTTCAAAGTCAGGCACAGTCCTCTTTTCACAGACAGATAAATTCCACCTGCAGAAGTCCTGTGTCCTTCTGCACAAGATCACTCCTTTTTCTATAGTTTCTTTGAAAAATAAGAGAGACTTTGCTAATTAGCAGCACTGTACACATGATCTTTTCTTTGGCAAGTGTGTTCCTTAATGTGCCAGTTAAAATAATTCATTTACCTTTGTCCCTTTCAGTTTATTTAGAGACCTCAAAGTACCTCAGCATACACACAGCAATAACTGATAAGGGAATGAAATTATAAACAATCCTAATTTGTATTATGCTGGGTACACCAAAAAGCTGCTTTTCCCTAATCTGCTCATTGCTTTTGTAATCCTCACTACAAGACCTGACAATCTCCTTAGAACATAAAGATAGAATAGAATCAAATGGGGTTGGGGTGAAGGAAAACAGGTTTAATAATTGAGGAAAATGTCATTCGAGGAAAGGCTAATTAATGAGCACACGTAGTTTCATCGGGTTATGTGTAAAGGCTCCAAATGAGGCTGGAAGGAAGGAAAAAATGGTGCCTGTTAGATGTAGATTATCAATCTACACTAGACCTAGGCAAAACCTGAGCCTAGGATGGGGGGACTTTGCTGTAAAAGGTCTACAAGGAAGCAGGCAGAGCGAAAGCAGCTTTAAGCCTCCAATCCAATTCAGCAAATACCAATTTCCCATTTGATTGCGCTAGTGCTGAGAATTCATCTGCTTCCAGCACAAGTAAACGTGGTTTTACTTCATGTGGAGAAGACTTTGTCCCTAAAATAGAACCTGTCTGTGTGGACAGCCTTCTTGCCATGCCATGCATAAATTCAGTCATTTCAACTCTGTTTTTACCATAGCTTAGAGCTACACCAATGTCTGTGAGTTGACACTGCCATGTTTGGGACAGCCCAGTTTCTTTGGTGGTTTCTCCCATATATCTGTGCCTCTCAGTCCTTGGGACAGAGACTGGAAATTAATTTCTGTTAGCCCTCTGAGTGCCAGTGTGGTAGATAAATACACAATGAGCAAACAAATGCTAGACTTAACGGCAAGTATAATCCATACCTGTGACTTGTGCTCAAGTAGATTTAAATGCATTCTGAATTGATTATTTTATATTTTGGGGTGCGTTCCTTGCTCAGTACTATTTGCCCCTTGTAGTAAATCCACACCCAACAGGGATGAAGGAAAGAAAACTAACCACAAGAAAAAAACAACAGCACAGAAGTGACTGAGGCCAGTTCTAGGGAGAAGTAAGTTCTGGGAAGATTCATGCTCCTGGGCAGGCTCTGGGGATCTTACAGACCCTGCTGATCTGGCAGACCCTGTAGCAGATCCCTGGGGGCAATGCCAGTGCTGTTTTTGCTTCCTCCCCTTGGAAGAGTTTGCAAGTAAAGGCCCTGTGATGAAGGCAACATCTTTTTTTAGTGCAGTCTCCCTGAAAGCAGAACACAATTTTTCAGCTTTGTAATTCAAAAGTATTTTAATTCTGTAATGGCATTTATTCTTCAGGCTGTGAATTGACCATAAATAATTCTCAGCAAGAACTTGTTGTTGGGACTGTGGCATTTATTAGAGACAAGTCAGATAAAGTACCTCAGGCTAGACTGCAGCCCTTCTGGTCTCTGTTCATGGCAGTGAGGCAACTGGGAGGACATGAGGAGATGTCCCCACCCCAAAACACATCAAAGCTTTCCACACTGCTTCCTCGCTGCCTTGGCAACATGGCAGGGCTGGGAGAAGGAGAGGGAAGGACTTGGGCACAGCACAGACAGTAAACCTGCACCCAGGACAGCTGACAGCTTTGGGGACTTAGGAGCACACACACCAGTGGAGTTCAGCATATGTCACAAACCCAGAATAAATGCATAAAATAATCACAGTCACTGCTTATGTAAAATAATCACAGTCACCTATATTTACAAGCATCTAAAAATAGTAGTGATTAAAGAAAACTGGCTTGAGTTGAGACAGTGCTCAACATTGTCATGCACACACCATGGATAAAAGAGTCTTCACTTCTTGGAATTCAGTGGTCAAACAGTTCTTTGCATCATTTGAAAGTTAATAATGTTCTCTATCCTCCAAACAGGAGTACCTGATTTTACTGTACAATCATTCTGACACCTGCATGCACTAACTCCTCTTTACCCAGGCCCGCCAGTGAGATCCATGGGGTGGGATGAGTCTTTGGTCACAGGAATAATTGCCTGAGTTTGAGGTGGTATGTGTCACCACCTTTCACATAAAAAAAGGCACAGATCCCAGCATTACTCAAGGTGAATTTGTCCTCTCTGATTTGAGTTTCCCATATACTTTATTAGTTTAAACATTTACAGTGAACATAATCTTACAGAAGAAGCCATGGCACAGTGATGAGGAAACAGCTGAACTGTTTGTCTCCTGGGACTAAATCCTAAGACACTTTGTAGGCAGGTATTGGCTCGAAGACTGATGCAGCAGGATAAAAGTATAGGATAATTTTACTGGAAGCAAAGCAGCCCAAGAGCCAACTAAGCCACCAATAATGTTGTCATTTTTTGTTACTAGGAGAAAATATATTCCAGTGATTACCAGTGTGAGTGTCTAGTGGTTATTAAAAATAAATCACATTCTTTCTGGTCTAGTTGAGAACTTTCTGAAATTCTTTTGCTGCAAAAGGGTGACTGATGTGGGATGCAGAATACTCCTATTTTTAGTCTTGTAACTATACTTGACAATCTTTGAAGAGCATTGATACGAACCAGAAACAGCTGGATCTTCCATCAGCAAAATGGGAAAGTAGGTGGTGTGTAGTCATTGAATTAAGGAGCTTCACTGCTGCCCATAATCACTGATTGCATATTATCTAATGGCAGAAGAAGAGATTGTTAGCATCTGACAGTTTCAATTTCAAGTATTTTTAGGAGACATATCAATTGAAGCACTGATTAGACAGAAGTGGACCAAAACCATCAGCTGATTGCTTTTAGATGGTACAATCTATTTTTAAAACTAATGAAAACAAGGCTATAAATTTATTCAGCTGCAATTTCAGTCTGCTTGCGTGTTGTGATCTTGCTCTGTTTTGCAAACACCAAAGGAAACTGATTTATGTCAAATGACCAACCCCCTTTTCTCTCCTGTATAAATAGTTCCTGTAGCTGATTTCTACTGGGAAAGAGAAATATCTTTTATTTGTGTTCTGTGTATAGATACAGTTTAGAGCAACTAGCTGCATTTAGGATACTTCACATTATTGTCTACTCTCCTGACAAGTCAAGAAAAGTAGCCCAGCAAGCTCTGTTCTGAAAGAGACATTATGAACATGTCCAGAGCAGTGTCTACAGCTGGGTTCAAGTGCTGCATTTCCAAGGTCTTTCTCTGGGAAGGAAATTATGATTGATACTAATGCCTGTACACATTAATGAAAATGGGTATTTTCTTGACTGCCGATTCAAACAAAACCTCTGACACCGTTTCCAGTCAGCGTCAAGGCTCACAGCAGATGTTTGTTTGATGGCCTCTCATCTCCACTGCTGTTTAGAAAGTCCATTTGGAAGTAATAGCTCTATTTCCAACCACAGAAAGCCAAGGCAACATTATCAAAATCTTTTACCCTGGGCAATTGAAATGAAAGCCCTGAGGGGGAAGAATATGTAACCACTACATCCATTAGAACTATTTTGGGAAAATGCTGGGAAATAAATGTGTTTGTGTTCTGAAGATCCATTTGTCTCTCCTTCCCAAAGCTGCTGATATATTTTCAATGCTGCTGGGTGTTCAAACATGCAAACACTGGATGTTCTTAGTGTTGTAGCTGCTACTGTGGTGTTTCATTCAGTAAGGCTACTTTGGTGTGTTGGAATAGGAAAATGGTTTATAATGTGACATTGGTCTGGTTTTAATGGCCTCTTAAGATAACCCCAAGTTCCTCACTCTTTTCAGAGTGTCTGAAACTGTACCTGTAATGAAGCTAGTGAGAACTGTATATGAACAAGTATTTAATAAAGAGGGCACTCACATGGTTTCCTTGGCCATCACAAAGGATGGTTTTAGGTACCAGAGGCTCTCCATTTGATTTAATGTCCGAGTCACTGGTTCAAGCAAAATAGTCATTTAACCTTGACACAGCTCAGTTTAAACTTGCCTGTGTAAGTGGGAGAAAAAAGGTTCAGTGGGGGACTTTAACTTGCTTTCAACACAACTTGACCTTGTCTCCACCTGTGTGATCTGCGAAAGTCAGGATGCTGTCAGCTGGACCACAACTTCAGCATAGCTGTGCTATCAAGAGGGAGCTAATCCATAACAGCATTTGGCTCTTAATGCTGCCTTTCAGCCAAAGTGTTTCTCTATGACCAATAAGATTCATTAGGGTCAGACAAAGACTTACTTTCCTATTGTTGTCAATTTTTTATTCCACAGAACTACAATAAGGTTTTAGGGAGGGAAGATAGTTTTTATTTTTCTCTTGGACTTCATTGAAAAGCTTTAGATTTTCATTGCCAAAAATGAGAAATAGTAATAATAATAATAAATCTGGCTTGTGTGATTTTTTATTACAAACAGCCCAACATTTATACATAAATAGGCATTTTCTTGCAAACAGCATGTGTTCCCCCCAAGGTTTCTTTTAGGCTTCATAAGCTTTCAGGGCAGCTCTAATTCTTATTTCTGCCATATCAAGAGGACATCTGGGGCTCAGACAAACGAGATCTGGTGGCAGAGCCCCAAAGTGTCCTGTTCTCTGACATCTACTCTCGTGACTGAGCCTCTGCAGGAAGAATGACATTCATCAGTGCTCCCAAGACAGCTCCAATATTGGGAATAGTCTTTATCCTTGGAATAGAGAACCAGCCTGATAATGGCATATCTGCTGAAAAATGCTGATGCTCTTTGGTTTTAAACATCCTCTGGAAAGATTCTGCTGCAGGCCAAGCTGTTGAGGCTGTGAGGAATATAATTTATTATTAGTCATATGTCTTTCTTCTGCTGCTGAACTCTTTCTTTAAGAAGGGATGCAGAGGAGAGGAAAATGTAAATTATGTTACTGTTGTCTTCCTGTCTCCCATCAGAGAAATGGCACTTGGCAATCAGAGTCCTTTTAACACAAACAGTCACTGGGCATTTTAAATAGCAGTTGGGCTTAGCTGGAACACATCATGCTCCAGTACCTGTGTAAACATTAGACCCTATCTGCCTATTGTATAAATTTCCTCTTTGTGGGGCACCAGGAAGGGTCTATTTTCATACTTGCTCCTGCTGCTTTATCCCTTTTGTGTTTTCCACAAAAGTGTATTTTGTGCTTTGAGGTGATTTATTGCTGTGGCTTCCTCAGCCTCATTTGAATCAGGATTTAAATAATTGGATTTCCAATCTTTTCTTCCTATTTACACTGCTGTTATATGCAAGCAGCTTATGTAGGATATAGGGCCTGTCGTAGCTAGGAAAGAACATATTTTGAATATGATAATTTCTAATTTAGCAAATAGTGTTAATTTACAAGGATTACAGGTTTTGGATTGTTGCTGGTTAGTGAAAACATCCAGGGAAAGATGAGTGCTCCAAAAAACTGAGACAGCTGTTCTTAATGTGTGTGTTTTTAGTGTGACTTGCCAGCAAGCTGTGCCAGCTCATTATTGTAATAGTATGATATACGCATGGTAAAATATATACCTTAATACTTTTGCCTGAGGAATACTGACTAAAGACATCCCTTTCTCTTTGACTGGTAATCTCTACATATATTTTCTGCAAGTTCCAAGGCTTGTTATTCTGCCTCTTCCTAATTTATTGAACCAATGTAAGCTTCAAGTGTCTACCAGTTTATGGATGAATTTAACTAAAAATTGCAAGGATAAGTTTAATTTGGTATGATCAGTGGGAGACCGCGGCGGCGCGGGCGAGGTTCGGAGCGGCGGGACCGCGGGCGGCGGCACGAGCCCCGGCTCGGGGGTTTTGCTGCCGCGAGCGGACGCGCTCAGGCGGCGCTGATCCCGCGCGGCGCCCACGTGGCTCGGACCGCGCGAGCAAGCGCCGCGCGCACCCGCAAAAAAACCACCGGACACGCAAATCTGCACAATCGGGACCGAACTTTTCTAGCACCGGGAGCACACCCAAACCCTCTGGGGGCCACCCCGGGGTCCCACTAGCCCTGGCAGGGAATACTCACACCGTCTAGGGGACTGGTTGGCTGCTACTTTGTAAAGAAGTCCTCGTCCAGGACCGATCCACGCAGGGCACGGTGTATATAAAACTATTCTGTGCAAATTCCCAGTCACCCAGTGCAAGAGAACAACTAAACTGGTGCACCACAACATGAGACCAGATGCCACAGCAGAAAAAGTATTGCAGGGATTTGCATGAGTATATTGGAGTCATAAAAACACGTTCTTTGCCTGGATTTGAGGCTGTTTTTACGCACAGAGCTGGGACCTTAGAAGAAATGTGAAGAACCAGGTTCCACCGTGATGTTAGGAACTGGGAAGGTGCTTGGCCCCCAGAAGAGAAGTCAGAGGCCAGAGGTGGATTCAGGGTGCCCTGTTGGAACATGAGCAGACAGGAGGCAGGTCAGATAGAGCTGGCACTGCTCCTGCAAGAAAAGGCAGTAATGGTCCAAGCAGATTTTCCTGGATCAATTGTCTGGCTGCAACAGTCACTTCCACCAGAAAACACCAAGCTGCTTTCAGGAAAGTGTGCCTCAGTCCCTTAACTCCTTCAGAAAATGGCTTCTTTAGCTAATTCTAGCTTCCTATGTGGTTTAGACTCTGAAGTTTGGTAATGTTCCCTTTTCTCTTAGGAAATGTCTGCAAAGGTATCCACGAACTTTATCATCCCTCTCTGCATTCTCAGCCTATTTAAAGGGAGTGGAGAAAAGAAAAAGAAAAGGTAACAATTTAGTAATCCTGGAGGTGTATTGAGAGACTAATGTGGAGTGCAGTCATCCACCCTCCCTTGCTGTTGAATTAACTCACTGTGTGTACCCAGTGCATAGAACAAATAATGAGAGCTCATGCTGAATTCACAAACAATGGCAGAGAAGCCTCCAGGTTGTTCCCAGTGCCAATATATATCATGCTAGGGAATGTTCTCTGGTGTAATTGTACATCACAGGCCTTCCCTGTAGGACCACAGTGCCTGCCTCTACTCTGTTTCCTTTAAAGATACAAATCATGGATTCATGGTTTTTAGCATAACAGGCACTCCTCCCTGGGTCTTGGAAATGCAAGAGTTGGAAGTGAACACTGGTGTAAGAGAGACACAGCCTCCAAAAATAATTTTCCTGTACATTTTGGCTCTCCCTATTGCAATGATGAGATCCTAGACTTTTTTTGGACACCTTTCCCTGAGGAGTTGTGAGCCCTGGGAATGCTTGAATAGCATAGGGAATAGGGAGTTTGGTGTGCTCTCAGAGCCTGGGCTCAATCTTTGCAGCTGGTTCTGTGAGGAAAGGCTGGGTGAGAGCAGGGGGTTGTGATCCTTGAGCAATGCCTGCTGTTATTTTGAAGTTAAATGTAGTTGTCAGTACACTTTGGGAATGATACTGATGCATGGACATGGCATGGAAGTGAGGATTGAGAAAATTAAAGATATCAGAGGGTTTATGCTATGTTGTTAATCACCTAGCAAGTAGTACAGCCTAAGAAGTGCCTGTAACTTGTACAGGGTGCACGGTGTCAGGGTCTTTCAGGTAAGAATAACCAGGAGAGCATGGTGATAACATTATATGCTGGATGGGGTCAGTTTTATTTATTGTGGTTTTGTTTGTTTGGTGGTTTTTTCCTTTTTTCCTTTATTTTTTTTTTTTTTCTCAGATTTAAGGGTGTGTTTTGTTTGTTTATTTTGTTTTGGGTTTCTTTTTCCCTTGTTCTTTTCAATGGCAATAGATTATCTATTCATTGCCTCATCTGGAAGGCATTTATAATGATCAGTGTCAATATTTATGATGAAATAAAGCGCTCTAAAATGTGGTTTTGCTGAGACTATTTTTCACCTGGCATTACTTCACTGAGTGCATAATACAGTCAGATGTGTTAGCCAAGAATAAACTCAGGCCTCAATGTAGGGCTAAAGATGTTTAATGTATCTTGACAGTCATTAAGTAGTTGGTAATTCATTATTCTCCTTATGAATCAATTCCTATTTATAGCAAACTATCAAAAATTCCATATTATAACATGGAGATTGAGATCATACATAATGGCTCTTCCACTAGAGACAGCCATGAAAGGACTGGTGGGACTAGAACAAATTACAGTTAATGATAAGACTCTTTCTCAGAGAATTAAACACTTTAATTGGTCAATCAGGTTGGGCATTTGAGAAAGGAAGACTTGCAATTATGTGAAAGCCTGCCTGCTGTACTTTGACAGCCTTATGGACCTCTGGCAGTTTTTCATCAGGATATAGATTTGTCATCATGTTCCAATCCTCACAGCTCCACCTCGCCAAGAATGAAAGCTGCTTCTTGACCTCGTGGGGGTTTGGGATTCCTTTGGAGGAAGGAAGCTGGTAGATCAAGATTTGGTATTGATGCATTGCTGTCTTGGGGTACAATTCATTCTCAATCTTTGTGTATCAGCTGGAGTGTCTTTTGAAGGATTAAGTGAGGTTTGATTCCCAGACCCTTCTGCTTAAGGGTGAATGTCACCTTCACTGCAAACATGTGAGGCAGTGGCATCAGTTCCTTGTGAGTTTTGCTGCAGCATTGAAGTCAGGGATGACTGGGTGGCAGCACTTGCTAGCAGTGCTTGAAGACATGGGTTTTGTCCTATGTTCTCATTTTTCAGGTGAGAGTAAGCGTGTATCTTACATCTAATTCATAAGAGATCACTGAACATTTGCTGAAGACCCAGCACGTGCAACAAAATTCATTACATGTGCTCCTGGGGAAAACCTTTCTCCAGTCTGCCTAAGTTGGGCTCTTGTTAAACATCAACATAACTCCATGTAGTGTTCTGCCTTGTAAGTTTGGTTTGTCATGTGTTCAGAGAAGGTTTCTCTCTCAATTCGTGTTTTACCAGTCTGCTCTTTACACTGCCCTGGTTGTCTAGGCTTTGAGGTGCTAATGCTGTGTTGTGGCTGCTTTTAGTAGGCTGTTACAGCATCTGTAACAAAGCACCATTGTGCAGGTTTCTGGGTGTCCCACATGAATCACTGAGCTGGAGCAGCTGTTCTACATCAAAGAAAGTTCTGCCTTCTCTCGTCTGGAGGGTTTCATATTTGAAGTGAGGTAGGATTTTGTTCAAAGCAAAACAAGACTCTACCTTGCAGCAGAGAGCAGTTCTTGCCTGGTGGTTGTGGGGAGCACGCTATGCTTTAGGCCTGGCTAGTTACTGTCAGCAATGATTGCACCAGTGAAAGTTCACATTGCAGGCTTTGTGCTGTGCTTGTTCAGAGAGCATAAAAAGTGAGCTCTGGAACCACAAGGGAGACTTAGCTTTTCCCCACACAGGAAGTAGGAACAAGAGAGGGTTGCTCTGGGGACACCACAGAAGCCTCTGTGCTGACCTGAGCAGTCTCATCCATTGTCAGGGTCACAGCCCAGTCTGTGGCTTTGGATTAGGGGGCATAGAACTGTTTTGGGCCAAGCATGGAAGGCTGCAGAAAAAAGATGCAGTGGAATATAAAACTTTGCAGCTTGGAGAGTTTAGATGTCAGGAGAGAAAGAGGAGCTGGACCTTACACCCTACCACTCACGCAGACTTGCCATGGCATGGCCAGGACCAAGGCGCTGTGAAGGCAGCAGGTGTTGTCCTGGTAGCTTAATTTTGCTACATTATCCTCTGGGATTGATGAGGGGCCACATATCCTCACTTTCCCCAGGCAGATGAGTCTTTCATGCAGCTCTCAAACCATTTAGAAAATGAGGTGTTTGTGGGTCCTGACAAAAAGCAGTCGCCGGTGGCCAGTGGAGAAAAGCCTTCAGCGACCACGACAAAACCCCAGAGAAAACCCGTACCAAAGCGGCTTTGTTCTCTGCTGCCTTTTCCAGAGGACAACTCACTGTTTCCTACAGACTGTCATTTCTTTCCACTCCCTACAGAGAAGTCTTCTTTCAGCTAAGCAGAGCAATGTTGAGGAGAGGTCCTTCCCAAACCATGCCAGGACCTTGAGGAGAGGGCACACCCTGATAAATGGGGCTGTGGCATGGCTGCAGTCACTCCAGGGGCAGCAGCTCTCAGGGAGTGAGGGGGGACTTCTTGTAGGGGATAAACACATGTCCCTACATGAGAGAAATCCCAGCCCATCACTGGATAAAGCTGGGGTTTGTGCCAATGCAGGGTGGAGGAGCAATGAAGGCATCACAACCTCTTTCAGGACAGCTGGCAGGAAACCTGTGGAGGCTGAGGGACTGAAGGGGAGCCTCCATGCTGCTGGGCTTTGCCAGGAAAAGAGCGTAGGCACCAAAATAAGGACATCATGGTGCCTTGAAGAAGGTAAGAAACCAACCTTGTCAGTGCTGAAACAGAACAAAAAACACTGGCCAGCTGAAGAGCCCTGTGTCTGCCCTTACCCAGACCCTGAGTCAGCCATGCTGCCCTTAAAATCCAGCTGCTTGTCTGGTTGCCAACCAGACAAGGGTCTCCTGAAGAAGGAATCTGCCTCCTCTACATCTTCCGAGAGGGCAGTTCCAGCTGCCCCTTGTTCCTGGAACCCTCTTTCCCAGTGGGAAGTGCTGGCAGCAGCCTGGCAGTGCAAACATCAGTGGGCAGCAGGGCTGTGCCATTGCTCCCAGCAATGCTGACCCATGTAAGCCCCTTCTTTGCTCCAGCCTTTAATTCCAGTCTCTTTGGGAGCTCAGGTTTACTTAGGTACAAGAGAGTTTGTTGGAATTCGCCATAGCTTATTCACCAAACATTACAAATATTATTAAATTAAATGTAAATGCTTTGGAAATACAAATGCCAGCCTGTGTTTTTATCTCTCCTGTGTTGCTTAGGCATACAGGAGACGGGAGCTGGCTCAGGGTAGGGATCTCAGGAGTCTCTGAGCTTTTCGTGTTCTGGCATTTAATACCCATAGCCACGCTTCTCATATTTAGCTGATAAATTGGCCCTGCACCAAGAGAGCCCAGGTTTACTCAAAATATCCCAGCCTTGCTCATTATTGTGATAAATCCATACTCCAGGCTTGCTGCCAGCTTGAAAAACTGGGTTCCCAATCAGCAAACTTTGATGACAACCAATTCAATATAACTTGCTATATTAGCAGATGAAGTGGGAATGAGCCCCAGGGAGATGAAGGCAGAACTTCTGTTAACAATTAGGCAAAACTGCTGCCTTCATGCTGCATTTGCATGAGAAAAAGCTTTTTTATGGACTGGGCCTTCACCTTCTGTTCTTCCTCTACAAGAGGTGCATGTCACCTATCAACTCTGACCTTTTGGCTTTGCCTGTGAGGAATATGTCACTGCTGTACCTTAGGATATGTTTGAGAACTCCTCTTTTTTTTTTCCCCTGTAAAACACAAATACTTCCTTGAGCTTTAAAAAGCAAATTATTTCTTGACTTGTTCTATGTCTTCAGAAAGTACAGGAGCATCCACAAGGTCATGCTGGTCTCAGTTTCATACTGTGCTAGAAAATGGAGGGGTGTCCAGGTGAATTGTTTTCAGAGGTCTCATGTGATTTGAACTTGTTCTCCTCATTGTATTTGTCTCTTCTTATCCCTTTTTGCTGTTAGCTCACTGTTTTTCCTGCCCAGCTAGAAGCAGTTCCCCACAGCTGCCCATTGCCACGCAATGATCCTGGTAAAGAAAACGTTATATTGTCTTCTTCTTCCCCACTGTGGCAAGCAGGAAGTTTGGCAGATGATGTTTCCTGCCAGGAAGCTGATGCAGGACATAGGAATCTCTGTTATCTCAAAAAAATCACCAAGCAATGCAATTTAACATGAAAATACTTTGGTGTGATTGACTCCAATTGTTATTCATAGCATGATCTCACATTTGCATTGTTATCTAGGAATGAAATTGTCACCTCTCTGTTCCCTGTAAGATTTGTGATTGCCTTTCAGGCTGGAGAGTCAATTTAAATTGGAGGGCCAGGTAATAATGTATAAGATAATCAGTTTCACGTGGCTGTTCTCAGAGATATTAAGGAAGGTATCAAAGAAAAACCATGTGACACAATTAGAGTCATACAGAAGGATTTGGGATCAGCACAGTATCTTTGGTATTGTTATAGGTAAAAATTGATCCAGCCAATTAGATCAAAAATAAAAATTAAATTTATTCACGACCGATATACAGTCCCGATCACCAACAATCAAAAAGCAGCGCCGACCCCGGGATCGGAGCGGGTGAACGATGATGCAGCCTCTATCGCACCAAATCCCGCTGTTCACCACCAAGGCCTGGCAGAGTTCGATTTTTATACTCTTTTTCTTGCCCTCAGTGGAGTCCCTTTGTCCCCTCCTGGAGTCCTCCACATTCATGCAGTGTCTATTCTCTGTCCTGTGCTGGACAAAGCCACGTCTGGGAATTTATGTGTATCTGTCTCCAATTCCCAGAGTCCTTCATTCAGATGTATGTCCTTGATGGTCCTGTCTGTCTGAGGTGGACATCTACATGGGCCATCATTGCTGGGCATTTTCTTGTTCGTGCCATCGGGAGTGCCCATCTCCTGTGTGGGCTAGGTTTTCTTCATATGTTAATGATGCACCTCCTCCTCGACTGTGAGCTGCCCTGTGTGGCAATCTCCCACTCTCCCGTTTGCTAGCATAATCTTAAAGCTTTATTTTATATTACATTAATAATCTTACATGTCCAGCACGAATTACCACCTTATTCATAACAGTATCTACCTGGTAATTATTACTATGATTCCCTGGCTTAATTACATTTATACCTGCAAGATTACAAGATAATTATGCTTGAATTTATTGCAGGAAACTAGGATTTGCATGGTTTGTTAACAACAGACAAGTAGAATATAATTGGCGAACACGACATGGTTATTTGTGCAACATCTGAGAGCACGTTTTATTACTTCCAAGATCCAAGATTGTTGTGTG
The DNA here is from genome assembly GCF_017590135.1 of Pyrgilauda ruficollis. NCBI lineage: Eukaryota > Metazoa > Chordata > Aves > Passeriformes > Passeridae > Pyrgilauda > Pyrgilauda ruficollis. The sequence continues at coordinate 88,798 of NW_024522206.1, read as the reverse complement.
AGAGGCAAGCATGAACTCCAGCCAGTTTAGCACCTGGTAATAGGAAAGCAAAACACCAAGGAAAAAACTGCACTGTAAAGCAGCTTGGCAGTTCTCCAAGGCTGGAAGCAAAATCTTAAAAATTAGGGTTTAGAAATGTAACAATTTTTTACACCCTATTTTCCTTTCTATTTGTGATTTTTTCTGTCTTTTCTGGGCTGGGATGCCAACAAGCATTTTTACCTTTTGCATATATTTTAGGCTTGACTAAGAAGTATTTTCTGTGATTGCAGCTAGCTGGCCTTTGATCGCCTGAGCAGTTTCCATGTGAAACAGAGGGATAGAAATCTGGCCACCTTATTCTTTGGATTCAAGGGAAAACAACACATTCTGATGGCTAGGACCCAGGGCAGAACATAACACACTTGCATAGATATTTTTTGGCGTGCTTCTGGAGGTATTGCCTTTGCCTCCTGCAGTCAGATGCTCTCTCTCTCTGCTGAGACCCTGCCTAGCACACTGCTTCTCCAAGCTCAGTTAAGCCTTCTGGGCTCAGGCAAAGCCTAGAAAGGGTAATAAAGATGCAGTGAGAACCCAGTCAGTGATGGGGATGTTTTTCTCAGTTAATTGGCAGTAGCAGTGAACCATGTACCCCAGGGCTGCATCCTTCAGACTCTGATCAGGCAGGTTTTGCTCCAGAGTCAGGGGGCATTTGGTCTGAGTGGCACATGAAGGATTCAGCTTAGCTCCCGTAGGATCAACAACACTGGTGTGGTACAAAAATGTCACTCATTTGAGACTCCAGCCATCACCTGTGCTGGGGCACCAGCAGTTTTTCTAGGAGTTGCCTTGTACCTATGGTGCTTTTCTAGGTAAATATGAAAATTTTGCACCTTGGCTTTTTGTTCCTTGCATACTTATTTTAAAAAAATTAAAAATATAAAAGCAAAAGCCTCTTGAAACTCATAAGCCTTTTCCTTGCCAACTACTCATGTAGAGTTGCCTCCAGGTTTGCTGAATGGCCTGGGACTTCAAGAATATCAAGCAGGCGGTTGAAGTATCCGGTATCAGCATAACCCTGGGCATTTCTACACATCCTGAACTTTCTGTAGACATCTGGTGTGAATATTTCTTGGTGTTTGTGTGCAATAACAGCAATTTCACTGTGTGATGGCACTCTGCAGCATTTGGAAAGAATTGTTTTTACAATAGCAATGTTTCATTTCACCTTATGATTCCCTGGCTTCTATGAAGTATATGAACCAAACTGGCTGTACAAAATGGGGCTAGGGATTTCATTCTCAGGATGGTGAAACCGTGGCAGACTGGCAAGGGAATACCATGACATTTACATACGAAGGAAACCTCGGCTGCACAGGAGATGGTCGTTCACTGGGGCATGTATCCAGAGATACATGCCCAGAGATGATGGCCGGCAAAGATACCCATCTGAGATAAACAGGGCCATCAACACCTGCCACCTGAATACAGGATTCCGGGAATCCGGGGAGAAGCATTAATCTATTCCCAGATGAAGGCTTTGTGCAGTACAGACTGAAGAAAAGAACCAACTTGAATATGAAGAACTCTAAAAAGAGACAAAGGGACTCTGCCGTGGGCGGAATAAAGAGTATAAGAACTGCTCCCTCGGAGCAGCCAGTGTGGATGAGGGGGATTTGGTGTGATAGAGGCCAAATCTGCGTTCACCCAGCCTATCTCCCGGGGGTGTTGCGCTGTCAGTTTGATTGTTGGCTGTTGGGACTGTATCACGGTCGCGAATAAAAAGAATTGATTTTATTTATAAAAAAAAAGTTTTTATTAGAATTGGGCATATTTCATTTTTACCTATAACACTCAGGCTAATATTTTACATAGCTTTTTTTTTTCTTAATTCCTAAAGTTTCCAAATGTTAAAATTAAATTTAAACAAGCAGCAGTTTTTAATCTTCAGTGACAATGTGTAACTTGTTTATAGTGTGACTGTCTCTCCACTGCTCCCCAAAAGAAGAGGTCGAGTCTGATAAGAAAGGACTCAGTCCTTGCTGAACAGAAGTTCGGTGTAACTACATTTCTTCAGAAATTTAGACTGGGGCTGCCACCCTGCAGCAAGTAGTTTGCTTGCCAGAAGTTGAGCCGGGAAGTCAAAAGGCTCCTCCAGAGTCACAGTAGGGACACTGCCCCCAGCACTGGGTTTCAAGAGAGCAGGATGGTGCAGATTTTTTCAGAGCAAAGGAGCAGTGACTTAAGAAGGTCCTAATGCCAAGAACAATTTTCCTCTCAGCCAAATGAGTGCTTCCAGCAGATTTGTTAACAAACAAAGAAGGGAGGATCTAAGTCTGTTTGCACCCACTTTGTTTTCTTTTACTCTTTGTCTCTTTGCAAATTGGTGCGTTTTAACTGAACAGCAAAGACTGCTGCTTTTGCAGCACACCTATTGTATAAATCATCGAAGCACGTCTATTTTCTAAATCCTCGAAACTAACCTGCAGGCTAACAGAACTGCACAAGACTCACCGAGGAGTGGGCCGGAAAGCCCTACTAAGCGACATCCTGCTTTCACTGACACAGGACGCAAAAGGCGCTGGGAGAAGCAGGGATGCAGGAAGGTGACAGAGAGCTGCTTGCCCTGCCCCTTGCCACCATGACAGAACCAAATTAGGGTATCTGAGAGATACAGCAGCACTGGTTACACAAAGCTTCAATGCCTGCTCCACTCCCAATTCCCAATGCTAGTGATTTGTGCTTTCACATTGTTCACTAGAGTTGATTCCTTAAAAAAAACCCAAAACCCCCCACAAATCCTAAACCACACACACAAACAAAACCAACATCAGTTTATTTATCCTAATTCCCCTCCCCCAATATCAGGCACGAGAAAGCTTTTCCAGCGACTGAAATTACAGGGCCAAGTACTGCAACTCCAGCACTAAGTGGGAATTCAAAGAGATAATTGTTTACAGGTCCAAAAAGTAACCTTGCCCTTAAAACAGGCATCTTCTGTGCCTCTTGATCACACTGTTGTGGCTAGCTTTCCTACAGAAGCAGGTAAGCACAGACTAGTGGAACTGAACTGCTGTAATGGTACGAGAGTGTCCAAATGGCCACACTCTTAAATGCCGAGGTACAAGACACTCCCTAGAGCACACAATTTCACTTCATAATTTTTGTCAGCTGCATCTCTGCACCACCAGGTCTCACTAAGCCATCTTTGGCACTGACTGACCCAAATTCAGCTGTTGTGATGGATTGCTAAACAGCCAGACCTGTTGGGGCACCTGCTAGAGGTTAAATTTTCCTCCCTTGTACATGGCCAGGTGGTGTTGTTGTCTCTGAGGTAGAGAGAGTCCGGAGCCTTTATCTGGTCCTGGAATCTGGTTGTGATGTGAAGCTGCTTTTTCCTTTTGGATGTTTTCTCTGTGAGTATGCCACACTTTACTAACACTGGGGATATAAGATAGGGAATGATTTTGCCTGACTGTAAAGTTGCTTTTACTTTGTGCACTTGCTTGTAGAGGTGTGTTGGTGTAGGGAGTAGGTGCTGTTGCCTTGTCTCAGAGAGTGTGTGCTGACACTGCTGAATTTTGCTTATGGATGACTTGTCATAGGTGCTTTACAAGAAGAATATATAAATAACCTCTCAGTAAGTATCTTTTGACTAGACATAGTTCAAGGTGACATAACACTTTATGTAGAATTTAGTTCTGCTTGGGGTGCATGTGCTTTTACTGCAGGAAGGAGGAGACTTGTCAGGGCTGAGGGAAGTGTTGCTCTCTAGATCCAGGCCCTTTCATCCAAGGCAACTTCTCTAACTGTTTTTCTGGAGCTCTCAAAGAGCTAAGGAAGCCATAGCTCCGGTGGCTGCCCTAGGCATGCCTCTGTGTGAATTTAAACAAACTCTTTTCCTTTGTGCATTGCTCTTTGAAAGGAAGGAACTGAAGCCTCTATTCTCCATGCTTTGATGTTCTTTCAGTGCTCAAATGTGCACTTAAAGAGCCTTCACACTTTCTTCTTCTCAGGAGTGGGCTATTTGTGGCTTTATTTCTTTTGATAAATCCAGTAGCCCAATAGGAACTGACTTGTAGCACTAAATAGCTATTGCTTAGGACCGGAAATTCACAGTATACATATCTTGGGCTACTCTCAGCCTCATCCAACAGGCTGAATGTCTATTAGTAAATGGAGCTGATCATTCTGTTCAGCTGCACTTAAAAGGAATCTTCTCTTTGTGCTCTCAGCCTCTCTGTGCTATCAGCTAATGCCATAGTGAGGGGAGTGATGGGAAAGCTGCTTTTTTGGGAGCATATCTTCTGTTCTGACCACATCTAATATAGATTGACCTTTATGGTCAGCATGCAGCATTACTTCCCTGGAGCCCACCTGCTGATGGGGGTAAAATAGTGCTGGACTTGGAGCTAGTAAAAGGTTTAAAATCCCTCTTTCACTCATTGATTCAAAATGTATCCAGGCCTCTGCATTTGTTATGGGTTTGACTTCAGTGGTTGCTAAGGGAAGAGCAAGTGTTCACTCTGAGGAAAATGAGAAAGCAAATTGTTTGAACAACCTGAAGATAGGAAAATCCAATGTATTATTGTGGTGAATTCAGTAATTTCGTTTGAAAGGTGATGTGATGCTCAATTAATTAGTGTTTGCTAAGTGTTTTAAAATTCTGTGAAGAAGTTACCTGAGATTTGTAGAGCTTGCTAATGGCTTATGCTGTAAGCTTTCAGGGCTAGACCATTATTTCAACTGAGTGCTAGAGCTGTTTCATTAAAGGGTCTGTCAGCATTTACGTTATTGAAAAGTGTTTTAATATTAATTCTTGTTCCTGGTGAGCATGGTGGGTGTTATGAATAAAAAGTTATCTATTTTTGTTTAAGGTTGCACAGTTAAAACCGGTTGGACCGGTTGCTGTTAAGTTAGCTTAATTGTTAAGAGTTCTTCTTCAATTGCCTGCTAATGGTTGGTGATTTAGCCATTGTCCTCCTGATACTTGCCCGGGAGCAACACCTGGACACTGCAGCACCAGGAAAATAGGAGTGGCCTGAGACCTCGTATGCAGATGAGGAATGCATTGCTCCAAATCTTCCAGTTTTCCAGGAAAACCCCTAAAAACAATGAGCCAACATAGAATTAGGGGACCCTAGGTGATGTCTAAGGATGGGCGCGTAGTCCAGTGCCTGCTTGGATCCTTTTTGCTTCTCACCCTGACCTAAGGATGTTCACTAAGGAGGGGACCCGGAGTGTTGGACCAAAAAGCAGGAATCTGCTAATCTTGCATGACAATGCAGTCCCTAGCTCTGCCTGCAGACCAGCGGACAAAGCTGCATCATCCTCCTCCTCCTCCGTGCCACTCCTGGGAGCAGCAGCGGCGGCGTGGGCGTGACCCGTTGATTTCTCCCCACCTGAGCTGAATCTGTTTAATAAAGGCATTAAAAAGGAGAAAGATCTCCTGCCCATTTATTTCAGTCGGAATGCATCCACCTGGACTGAGGGGTGTTCAAGCTCTTATTAGTCCTGGAACTGCCTTTATCAGTCTGGTAAATGACAAAATCTTCTTCCCTACTGAGATGTTTGGTTGTGATGGGTTAACTTACTACAGCTAAGGCACAGGAGCTGAAGGTGGGAAGACAATGTGAGAGGATGAATTTAGTAGAGATAATCTAGTATTGGGTTTTGTTTGGGTTTTTTAAGAAAATACACACAAGAATGAAAACCTGAGGTTGAAGGGAAATGAAAGAGAGATCCTTGGAATGTCACTAATTCAAGCTGCAAATACTGTGACAAAAGTTGTGTACTTGGAACTATTTTAGCTGGGATAAGTATTGCCAGGTTCAGGTTTTCCATGCTTCCTCCTGAAACCTCAGGGTTAACTTCCTCTTTAGTCAGCTTTCCTTTTTCAGTTGAAACAACAATTTGGCAAGAGAAATCTTTCCTGTGCATGAATTCAAAAAGAACAAGCAAAGCATAAATTAGCATTTGTATTAGAGAGACACTCAAGAGAATGGCATTAGTCACAGGACAAAAAGCCCTGTGTGTGTTTCGGTGGTCACCTTGTTGATCCATAAGACACTCTTGACACTGACAATGAAAGCCCAAAAAAAGGTGAAGAAGTGGTTCTATGTTTAGGTTTCTGACTTTGCCCTCTAGAGACCCTGAGTATTACCCTCCATCCCTTTTTCCTTGGGCAAGCAAGAATAGCTTTAGAGCACAGCTGGGAAGGGAAAAGCCAATTGTGAGGCCACGAGTTCTCATTAGTAAGTGCATATTGATGACTTCTGCAAGAAATTAAGGTCATGGAAGGCTGTGTTGACCAGAGTCCTCACACGAGTGTTTTGCAAGCTGTTTTCAAAACACCATCGACATACCGGGAACAACGATGGCTTTGCTTTCTCCTTGTGCCTGGATGCGTGGCAGGGACTGACTTAGCCCGAGGACAATGTGAATTCTTGTCCCCTGTATTTAGGATCTCTGTTTTCTGCTGAAAACTGAGCTGCTCCTTGTCTTGGATGGTTGCAAACTAAAATAATAATGTATTTTAACACTCTGGTAATGGTTGTCACTTTGGTTCCTTGTGTAGACAGACAAGAGGCTGCTGGGGAAAAAAATTTAAATATTCTTTAGGATCATCTTGTGTCAGGGGAGGCTTTTAATTTTAAAGTAAGCTCATTTGCCTTTTAAGCTTACTCTGGCACAGCCTATGTGCTATTTCCTTTTATTTATTTTCATTTTTGCAGCCATTCACTTTAGGAGACTCTGTGGAAACCGTGCAGGAGTCATGTCAGTAACTGCTTAGGGGCTTTTTGGGTTTTTTGTGCCTGGTTTGTTTTGTGTTTGAGAACACTTAAAATTGCACAAGGTGAGATGAGAGCCAAACTTGTTTATCAGGAAACCTGTTGTTTTCTAGAAATAGGCAGATAGGAACTCTCTTTCTGTATGCATGTTTTAAAGGAGCTGATGCAGAGTGACAAGGCTCCAACCTCCCCTCGGAGGCACAAGATCTGCTAGTGCCAAAAGCAGGAGCATTGACTTTAACTTAATGATCTGAATGGGAACAGCAGAGGCAGTGATCAGCGTTTGCTGGGTTTAATACCTTGCACAAACACAGGGATATTAAAAGTACATAGAATAAAAAAGCAGACAGAAGACTACTGGAGTCTTCCTTCATACAGTAGACACAGCATGAGTCTCAGTGTTCCTCTGTGTTGTCTTGTCACTATAAACAGCCCTAGGAAGTCACAAGTCACTAGTACAGCTCTTCTGAATACATGACACCCTCATTCTACTCTTCCACATCCTCTATGGTAAAATCCAGTGCTCATCAGTAACTGGTTTGACCTCAGGTGCCTTCAGGAGTAGAAACAATGAGAACATGACTTCAGGCTGTGTGCGAAGTGAAGGTACAGCACATCTGAAGGAAAGATATGATTGTTAACACTAATGTTGCAAGCTTCTAGATAAAATGGGATTGGTCTTTTGCAATACACTGTGTGTGAAAGTGGAACACAGAAATGGGTGGGGTTTGAGTTCAATTAAATTTTTTTTGTGACTGTTTCTCTACCTCCCCCCCCCCACCCCCACCCCGTTTCTGTTTTGGACTTGTGCTCTCTTGGCATTTCCACAATACAACACAAAAGCAGAGGCACCATTTTGTCCCTGAGTCGGCCATTCTACTTTGGAGGCAGGAGTATAGTTCTGAGATGACAAACTCTGATTCTGGTGACATGTTCAGGTGTTTTATCCTTTCCCAGTGGAAGCATTCATGGAGGCTGGGGACTGCCTGCCACCTTGGAATGGGTGTCAGCAAGGATGTTGTTACATGGTAGGAGGTGCTCCAAATCCAAGGTGCTTACTCTCTGTGGAAGAGGATAAAGTCTTTTGAGAGGAGCCATGAGAAATGGAAGATTCTCAGTGACAGAAACAAAATTACTGGAGAGGAAGAACCTGGTGAGCTGGGACTGTGGCCATTAGCAGCAAGCCCAGTGGAGCACTGGCAAAGCAGTGCTGGCAAACTGGCTGCTTTAACCATCCCTGCTGTCCATCTGTCCTGAGGAGCAAAAACTCCTGGATGGCTGCCAGGACAAAGTTTTGGCACCTGTACCAGGGTGACACAAAGGCCTGGCTGGTTTGCAGCTGGCGGTGGAGGGTAAGCAGGGCAGGGTGGGATTTGCTTATTTTCTGCCTTCTCATCAGTTGGTTTCCTTGGCGGTTCCTTTGCATGTATAAACATTTCCTCCCTGTGTTCTTCTGCCTTTGTTTTTTCCCCTGGTGAATTGATGTTGCTGCTGTTATTGAATGATTATGGGGTTTTTTCCTCTTTATTTTCAAACATGAAGTGTGAGGGATATGATAGAAATTCATGCCAATGGAATATAGATATATGTATCAAACATGCTATTAAAGGGGGGTGTCGCCTTGATTTTGTAAGACTTTGTTAAGCTTTCTGATGTTTACGTTCTTTTAACAAACTTTCTCACACACAGTTCTGTAAATAACTTATGTTTTGCATTCTTTCATGGAAGTGGAGAGAATTGATGGACCCTTGGTTTGTTCAGTGGCATTGGAGAGGTGGCACTGCCACCCTCCAATCCACTGTCACCTTTGGAAAACTATAAATGTTGGAGTCAAAAAATAAAGTTCTTCTTCTTCTTTTTGTTCCCCTCAAGAGCAACAGTGTCTGTGTCATCATTTCGTGCCTTATCACAACAGGGGGGATCAAGGTTTAATCCTAGGATGACGGAAACGCAGCTGGCTGACAAGGGTGGAACTCGGCATTAACATCCGAAGGAAAACTTGGCTGCACAGGAGATGGTCGTTCACAGTGGCAGGTACCCGAGGATGCCCAGGGATGATGGCCCATGAAGATACACATCCTAGATAACCAGGGCCATCAACACCTTCCACCTGAATACAGGATTCCAGGAATCAGAGGAGGAACATTTGTCTCTTCCTGGACAAGGTTTTGTGCAGCTTTGAGTGAAGAAAGAAACCAACATGAATATCATGAACTTTGAAAGGAGACAAAGGGACTCTGCTGCGGGCAAGAAAAGGAGTATAAGAACTGTCCCTGCGTAGCAGCCAGTGTGGACAGAGGGGGATTTGGTGCGATAGAGGCTGAATCTGCGTTCACCCGGCTTGTATCCCAGGATCTGCGCTGTCATTTTTGATTGGTGGCTGTTGGGACTGTAATATGGTTGCTAATAAATTTTTAATTTTTATTTTTATTACTATTGGGTCAATTTTTATTTTTACTTATAACATGAAGTGGGGTGAATTAATGTGTGGGTGGAAAATGCCACAAGCAAGAACTGTTGCCCTTGGCATGGAGGGGAGGATCTTTGCCAATCTCCCTGAAGTCCTGTGCTGCTGGCTGCATTTTTCTTGTACCAAGCAGAGATGGACACAGATGGAAGCACATTGTGTTTTGTGTATGAGGGCCATGGTCAGAGCTGAAGTTTGATGTTTTTAGCATGTATTTATTGCCTCTGTTGGACCCTCATTCTGTAATGGCAGCACCTAGGGCTCTAGATCTGGATGCTGGGAGGTGCTCTGGATCCAAACCTCACATACTTGGCTGCAGCCTTAACTGAGGTCACTCTGATGAGGAGTTTGCTTGCTCTTCTGCCTCCTTTCCCCCACAGCAGCTCTTGATGTATTAAGCAGGCTGCTGGAACCAGAGCCATGTGTGTGATGTAACTGCCCAGCACATGTTGAAGAGCTCTGGGAATCTCATCAGCCAGCAAGTCTGAGCATGCCCTCTCAGTGCTGAGTGCTGTTTTCCCCCTAGCCCTTCTTTGCAGAGGTGGGATTAACTTCTGACACTACACAGAGCATTTGGGCTATCTCTGAATCCCTGCTGGTGCTTGCTCTTGCTCCAGAGGATTGTTTCCATCTGAGCATGAGCTGTCACCTGCATTCAGCCCCAGCTAAGGCTCTGAGGCAGCAGGAAAGAGCAATGGTTCACCTCAGCCAGCTACTCCATATAATTCATATTGTATGTATTTGTGTGTCATAATAATGAGCAGTGTTGCTTTTCAGTGGAGTAGAGTTTCCACTCTTCAGCAACAATAAATATCACATAGATTTTCGTTTCTATTTAAAACAAATAACTAGTGCTTGCTACTAAAAAAAAAAAATCTTGGGGTGTTAATATCTGGTATTGTTGCATAAACAAAGATGCTTTTACATGAATGAAAGGTTATCTAAGAACTCCCATTTTTTTCCTCCACTTTTTTTTTTTTTTTTTTTTTTTTTTTTTTTTTTTTTTTTTTTTTTTTGTTTTATAATTCAATCCTACATTTATTTTTGTAGGTTGTTTTTTTTTTCTCCTCACATTTCCACAATCTATTGTGAAAAGAAGACTGTGGTTTGCACCTCTGTACAGGGATGATGGGTTACATGTGAGAGAATTCTTTACAAAGTAATGGAATATTAAGGCTGGAATGTGTGTCTGTGTGTGATGACAAGCCATCCTTTCAACTAGAAAGCAAGAGAGGCTGCCCGGAACAGGACTATGAGGTATAAAAGTGTTTTTAAGAGCTGGGGTGAAAGTCTACTGCTGACTTGTAGGTGATGAGTTGAAACCTGTGGTCTGAACAGTTTTACATAATCTTCATGTATCTATATTTACTCCTTGGGAAGCACTAGGTTGCAACTGAAACATTTTTTCTTTTGTTGACTTGAAAAGTGTAGTAAATTTAATGCTAGGTTTTTTCCTCCTGCTTTTTGCTCTTTTGCCCACAGCAGTTTGTAATCAAGTCTAACAAGGAACATAGGTATGTTACAGGTTCCTCTCTTAAAACTAGGCCTAACAATCAGATAATTCGTTCCTTTCAGCAGATGCATGGCTCCAGAACATCAGTGGGATTTTGTGGTAATAAATGCTATACGGCCATGCTCTTTACCAGTCTGTCTCCAAGACTCTCTCAATTTATCTCTTGAAATACTAAAGATGCCAGCATGAGAATGGGGCTTGTGTGGTCAGAAGCTTTTTCCTTTGACCTAGAAGGAAACCTTTGGCACCTGAGTGATGCAAACCCAGGTTTAATGGCTGAAATTCAGAAAACCTGAGAAGCCAAGGGAGCAGGGGCAAAATTAATTGAAAGTTGGGCTGTAGCAGCCTACCATCAAAATCTGAGCCTCTAATGTATAACAGGTGTTCTTGCTTTCATTTGTCTGCTTTACAAGAGTTAATACACAGCATTCTCAGGGTTCACAGGGGGAGCTTTTCTCCCTCTAGGCTATTAGCTACAGTAACAGCTTATTTAGAAAGTCAGACTTTCTGCCTGCTGGGGCAAAATGTGGCCCTGAAGGAGAGGAAAGGGGGAGAAAGAGGAGTAAACTGAGTATTTTGTTAAAGCAACTTAACAATACAAGACCAGAGGAAATGAATCAGAAAAGAGTGATTTCTGCAAGTGTGTAGTTTTTTGCTTTGTGAAAACAAGTTTAAATCCTGGCCTCCCGAGAGCCAATAGGACCCATGTTTAACTTAGCATGGTAGTATGGGGTCCTGGTTCTGTTGCTATGGGCACAGGAAGGTATTTTCAGAAGAACAGGGGATTGTTAGCTTGGCTTCTATCTTTACAGCCTTCTAGGAGCACTTCCCAGGATTGTTTTGTTTTTTTGGGGTTTTTTTGGGTTTTGGTTTTTTTTTTTTTTTTTGGTTTTTTGTTTTGTTTTTTTGTTTTGTGATTTTTTTTTTGTTTTGTTTTGTTTAGGGTTTTGTTGGTTTTTTGTGTTGTTGTTTTAGTGTTATGTTTTCCCATAAGAAATAGCCTCCTCCTTCCTTACCTTACACCTGAAAACACACAGCTCTCTTCTAATGCCATCTTCCACAGAAAATGAGGTCATCTGCACCTCACACAGTGGGTCTTGTATTGGTGGCACTTGGCACAATCCCCTGGTTCCTTCCTGCTGCAGGCTTACCCCAGCTCTGGGGGTCTTAAAACAGCCCTAAGCTGTGCCCCACCAAGGAGCTCAAAGGGACCATCTGGCCAGCAGGGACTTTGAAGGACTGTAAATTGACCTCTGCTTTTCTTGGACTTGCACTTTGTGAGGAGGTATGAGAAAGTTTCCTTTCTCTTTTTCCTCTGTTAGCGTGCTTTGCTCCTTTGGAGAGGGCAGAATGGGAGGATGTGCTCCCAACCCCACACCCAGGGAGTCTTGGAGCAATCTGCCTGTGCATGTACAATCTGTTGATTATTAATATCCGTTTGTGGGCAGATTGTTGGTGGGGTTTTGTCTTTGTGCATTTCCAAACCATCCTGGCCCTTTCTAAGGGTGGTTTCCTGGAACAAGCCCTCTGTGGGCTTTGATTGGCTGATTCATGATTGCTATCCTTAGACTAAGATTGCTGGGTGAGAGGGGTGTTTAATCTTGGTCTTTCACATGGACTGACAGCTATTTCACACCTCTGGTGGTTTTTCACAGTGCTTTCAATATGTGCTGATGCTGAAGTGGAAATATTGCTCTTTTCCCTCTCCATTAGGGCATATGAATAATTGACTATCTGCAGATATTCTGGAACATCAGTTCCTCTTTGTTCCTCCACTCTAGAAACCCTTGGAATAAGGAATAATGGAGTAAGGGTTTCTAGAGTGAAGGAAGAAAGAAGCTGATGGTACAGGAGGAAGGAGTGGAGGAAGAAAGAGGAGCCGATGTACCAGAGGCTGGTACATTCTGGTGGGCTTTTTTTGGTCTTGTGTTGCTTGGCTCATTTATCCATAAGTGGTGACAGCAGGCAGGGATTGAAATTCTGCTCTGAACTTCCATAGCCTGTGCCCTACCTGCTTTTATTTGTGCAATATTTCCTGGCTCCTGACTGCAGGCCCTTGAAAGTAGCAGGGAAGGGTTTTGAAGCAAGTCTCTGACCTCTTCTCTTGCATGTTTGCAAGGAGCAACATTTTTCTTGCTACAGCACTGGCTGTGGCTGGGCAGGATGTGTGTCCATACACAGCATACAAGTGGGTCAGGGGAAAGATGTTTTGCATGTTCTGTATGATCTTGTCATTAAGGCCAGAACACAAATTCCTGTGTTTTTTGACTTGACCTGATGTAATGGAGCAGCCCAACAGGGGCTGAACGTGGGGGTGATGGCTGTGACTAAGGGTGATGCCAACAGGTGTGTGCAAGACCCTCTGTCCCCAGAGCTCAGGGTTGCAGTATCTGATGACAAAAGGTTGTCCTCTTCTCCCAGGCAACCAGTGACTGGACAAGAGGACATGGCCCCAGACTGCACTAGGGGAGATTGAGGCTGGACATCAGGAGGACTTTCTTCACTGAAAGACTGTCAGGCATTGGAATTGGCTTCTCAGGGATGTGGTGAAGTCACCATCCCTGGAGGTGCTCAAGAAATTATGTGACACTCAGTGCCATGGTCTAATTGACCAGGTGGAAATTGTTCAGTGGTCGGACTCATTGATCCTGGAGGTCTTTTCCAAACTAAATGATTCTGGGACAATGGCAGGATCCACTGACAGACCTAAACAAAGTAAAACGGTGGACCAGGTCTGGGGGGAGTCCTGCTGTGAACAGCAGGAGACTGGACTGGAGATGGAGCTCCCTTGAGTGCTGGTAAAAGAATTATCCAGTGCACAGCATCAGAAATGCCCTTATCTGCAGCACAGGCCTGGGGCTTCTTGGGGGTGGGGCTGCACACTACACATGGTCCCAGTGAGGGCTGGAGCCCTGGAGCTGAGCTGGGCTCATGGACAGGGGGTCATGGTTCTGGGCCCCCAGGTGAGATTGGCAAGGCTATTAAGGCCACAGGTGTCCTCAGGGCTCTGAGAGCCAGAGCTCTGTTAACACATCTCAGGATTGAGGCATGTTTTGTTTTTATGAAAAAACACTAACTGGTCAATGTGCTATCATAAAGCATAGTTTGCAGTCGCCTTGTCCAAGGGAAAGCATAATCACAATTTTCTTGCTATTCAACAGCCTTTTTGAAAAATGGCACAAAAATTGCATTGGTCAGAAACCAGTGAAGTGTGGGTATGAGAAATGAAACAAAAGAATGTTGTAAGTAATTGGTTGATCTTTTTATAGGATGGCTGAAAATGCATCTTCCGAAATACACAAATTGGAGGAGTCTGAGAAGGCCCAGGAGGATATTCTGTTATTCCAAGCCATGTATCCCTTGTCTTATTCTTGTCATATTCTCATGGATTTCTCTTCAGATCCCAGTATGAGCAGTTGATTAGCAAAGCATCAATTCTGCTATCAAATAAGTGATGCCCCTGAATGCTAATAGACACATCTTTATTTGAAATATTATTTCTCCTCAAAAGAGCTTCAAGAAGGAAATCTAAGTGAGAGTTACTGAAGAATCATTAGCACTGTTTTTTTGAAATGCTGTCCGAAAAATCTGTATATTCTTTTGGTTTTAGCTTAGGAAAAATATAAGGGATCAAAATAGGACTTTTTAAGGAGGAACTTTCATTAGGGCTGCCTGTGTATGAAGGGGTGTGCCAATGGAGTTGGACCACAATATGAACTCTTTTTAGCCCAGTCCTGTGAGACCTTTTGAGGATAGCAATGGAGGGAATAAATTGCAAAGATCTAAGCCCTTGCTTTAACTTTTCCCACAGATGAGCACTAGACATGTCTGGTCAAGATACAGAAAAGGGCTTTCAAACACACTTTTTCACAGATATTTTTAATGTTTCTTTGAAAACTTGTGCTGCATGTTAGCAAGCATGTCAGTTCCTGCCACAATTTGAAATTCTAAAATACTGTTAAAGAGGTTTCTAAGCACTATTTCTAATTCAACTAGAGTTAGGAAATTCTGGTTGTCTACTTGGGTGTTCCTGAAACTTCTAGCTCCAAACTGCAGATGCAAGAAATCTGTATGAGATGAATTATTTTACAACTCATAGTATATACTATCTATCTCATAGTATATCTATCTATATATTTTACAACTCATAGTATATCTATTCTTGGGGAATCCATGAACTCTTTCTGAGAGGCCATAAAAGATAATTATCACCAGGCTGAAGTGCCCTAAACAGATTTGCATTTCCACTGGAAGAAGTATAAGGCTCTACAAATGCAAAAAAAAAAAAAAAAAATAGCCTTGAATGAATGCCTTAAATAACTCTTCCTACAAGGACATCATAATGTCTAAAGTTTATCCTCAGTCATAACTTACATATTGGGACAGCAGCTGGACTTAGTTTTGGTTTTTGTTCTGTACCCCTGAGCTGATTCTCTAATTATGATAGTTCTTCCCTCAGACAAGTGTTAATTTTGCTTTTTTTCCTCTCTGCCTGGGCACTGAGGTTAATTTCTGCTGCTCTATAAAACCTTGTTTGAAATTAGCCAGTAAGACCTAAAGCTATTGGAGGTGAGAGGGACTCAGTGTGTGTGTGCCCATCCACATGTGTGGATGTGTGATAAGTTGCTTAAGCTTCATTTCCTTACAGAAAAAAATAACCTGAGAAAATCAGGCTAAAAATTACTTTAATTGAATAGCCGTAGAAACAGACACTGGATCAATTAAGCAGTGTATTGTTTTAATCGGAGCGGTCTTATCTCTCTAGGAAAAGAACTACATGTCATAGAGTTTAGGCAAATGACTTTTAACAAAACTTAGGATAATTTATATTAAACAATACTAAAATTTTAAATGAATGAACTTTGACAGAAAAAATAATAAACTTAACTTCAACAGAATACCAAACTGATAAAATCTAATTAGTGGTTAGACCTAAAAGTAATAAAAGTTGTTTTGCTAAGATCATGTCAAGTTAACATATTGAAGTTTAATAGCTATAAATGTTTTAACTTATTTTGATACTCTTAATACAAAAGATACTGAGAATTTGAACAATACATGCTTAAAATAAAAACAATGATTTTGCTGAAGGAATTACAAGGAGGGTGTGGTAAAGTCGTAATTTTGTGATGTAGATATGCACATAGATAAGAGCTTAAATTTTTAATTATTATAGTAAAAGCTAGCAGCATTGCAACTGTGTCATGGTGTACACAAACAGCTTTGAATTCCTCCAAAACTGTAAAAAACTGTAAAAATTACTTCCCTTCCCCACCCCCCCCACTACCCCNCCCCCCAAGGTCTCATGGCTAAAACAGCCCTTATTTTATTTATACCAGAGCCTCAGGGTCCTTCATGATAAATACAACAGGGTCCTTCATGATAAATGCAAGGCCTCAGGAACATGCCCTGAGGCCTTGGGGCTCTGCACAGAACAGTGTCTGTGCCATGAGATGATGCCCCCTGCCCACCCCTGACAGGTGTCCAAGGGTGCTGAGCAGCCCCTCACCAATGGTACCGGTAACACTTGAAGTGGAACCAGAGCTGGAAGATGCCATTAGCAAACTGGCAGCGGAAGCCATGGTGGTGGGAATACTCCCACTCCCTATTGACAATCTTGAAGGCTATGTCCTCATAGGGTGGCCCAGCATGGAAGTGCAGGATGGCAAAGTCCTTGTTGTCCTGGCAGGCCTCCAGGAAGTACTTGGGCATCGAGTACTTGTCAATGAGGTTGGGGTAGAAGATGTTGAACTTATAGCCCTGCATGGTCTTGGGTGGGGAGTTGTCAACGTCATAGTGGGTCAACAACACACTTGTTCCACTGGAAGCCTGTGTGCACACGGTTGAAGAAGCGGGGCTTGCGTGGCCGGTACTTGTCAGCCCACAGACAGGCCTTGCCTGTGAGCAGCATCTCCACGCTGAACTGTGCCTCGTCCGCATCCATACCCTCCTTAGCCTTATCGAAGAAGATGTTGGTACTCTCAGAAGCATCACCTGTTACCTGGAGCTGCTGGCGCAGGAGCAGCAGCTGGTGTGTGTCCTCCTCGGCCTCCAGCACATGGGCATTGAAGGGCAGCTCGTTGGGGCCCAGCAATCGGGGACTGTACTTGCCTGCATCATAGTCATCCAGGCTCTGCTGGATCAGATCCTCCTCCATCAGCACAGCCTCCCCCTCTGCCTCTGTGTCCTGCTCTGGCTCTGAGGATGGGCTTGGCTGTGCCTCCAGACTCTCCTTGGGATCCAGCCTGTTGCTGGGGGAAGCTGGCTCCTGCTTGATGATGGGGAAGAGTGGTTCACACTCCACACGCTGCTCTTGTTTCTGCTTGTAGAGCTTCTGACGCAGCATGTCCTGGTGCTGCTCCTGTAACCTGGCCTGAGCCATGTAAGCCTTCAGCTGCTGCAAAAGGCTCTCCTGGTACCCAATGTCCAGGTTGGGCCCTCTTGCCTGGATCTTGCTCTCAATGCTGTGGTACAATGCTTGCAGCTGGTTGTATGTCTTCCCCTTGAACATGGACTGCACATCTGAGCTGACCAAGGCATTGACACCATCACGACGCTCCTCTGGTCTTCCTTTCCTAGAGGCCTCTGGCTTGCAGAGCTTGGCTATCTCATCCTCTGTGATGATGGTCATGTCCCTCCAGAAGTCCGTGTTCTTCCCTTGCTCCAGCTCTGTGTACACCTGGATGTCCTCCACCAGGTCCTCCATGTCAGAGACAGTCAAGTCATTTAGGAAGTTGTAGGGCTCATGCATCTTCACAGCCAGGTCATTGTCCTCTGTGCTAATGTACTTGGCCAGAAGATCAGTGGGTTTCACCCTCCCATCCCAAATCTGGATCTCAGACCTCAGCTTGGCGTGCTGCAAGTGGAAGTTGTCCTCCTGCTCTTCCCATGTTTTGAAGTGCTCTGCCTCTTTCTCCCGCTGCTGCATCTCCAGCTCCTGCATGGCTTTTTCCTGCTCCCGCTCCAGGCGCATCTTCTTCACCTTCTGCAGCTCCAGGCGATTGTCCTCCTGGATTTGCTTGATCCTCTCCTTCAGGTCCTTCTCATCCAGATGGCTGATCACTTTCTTTTCCAGTGCCTTGCTCCAGATAAATGTGCCAAGCAGGTTTTTGTTCCCAAAAGGTTTGTCAGTGTTGGTGTAGCCTGTGTACTCCTCACCCCGGCCCATCTTCTCCCGTTTCTTTATCTCCTTGGCCTCCTTCTTGGCCAGCCTCTGTGCTTACTTCTCCTTGGGCCTTCAGAAGAGCTGCCTGTTTCTTCTCCTCTTCCCTCAGGCTCAGCTGCTGCCCCAGCTCCTCCCGGGGACACGGTGGGGCAGGGGAGGTGATGGAGGACACAGAAGACTTGGATCCATCCCTCCTGTGGTGCCACTCCTGGCCCCGTGCTGCCCTCTCCCACCCGCGCTCCAGGCTGGAGCCGGAGGAGCAGCCCCAGGACCATGAGCACTGTTTCCTCTGGTCCTGGTACTGGTCCTGGCTGTGGTGTCTTTTCTTCTTTTTCCATTTCTGTCTGTCATTGCCAGAGTCCGAGCCAGATCTTGGCTCCTGGTGCTGACTCCAGCTCTTGCTCTTGCTGTGGTGTTGCTGCCTGTGGCTCCCGGACCTCAAGCGCCCCTGATCCCGCTCCTGCTCCCATTCCTTGTCCAGGTCCCTCTCCTGCTCTGAGTGGTTACCTCGGGCTGGGCTGCACAGCCTGGAGCCCATTGGCAGCAGCAGCTCCACCCCAGCGCCTTGCTGCTTGGGTCCTGCTCTGCTGGCCAGTTCCTGTCTGTGCTTGTTTCGTATTGTCTCGCAGGTGGTCATAGCTGTAGTCTTTTGCCACTTTGTTGTCTTGGCTTGAAAAGACAGGTGTTTGCTAAGGAAAGTAGGAACCTCTCTTGAAATGGAAAATGTAAATCCTCTCCTTCTGAATTATTATAATTTTAAAATTAAGGGGCTCTCAGGCAAAAATATGGGAGTAGGAATAATAGGTTTTTTAGAAAAAAGTTAAAATATAGTAACACAAAACAACACTGACAGAGTCAGACTATGAACTGAAACCATGTGGGTCAGGGTGTTGGTAGCAGTCTCATTAAGTGGTAGCTGCAGTGCTTCTGGAGTGATAGATGTGCTTCTGTTGAAGCAGTGATCCTGTAGAAGGGTGTTGTTTTCCTCTGAAGATCCAGTGATGTAGATGGGTCTGGTCTTCTCGGAATCCAGTGGAAAGACAGCTGCTCCTCTCGGAAGCCAGTGGGAAAAGGCTGGCTGTGGTGTTCCAAATCTCAGATTATATCTAGGTAGGAATGCTTGGCTCCTCCTTCTGGGCAGAGCATCTCCCAATGGGATGATGTAATTTTATCAGTGACACTCAATTGTCCATTAACAGAACATATTTCCTGTAGGGCCCCTGGAGGGAAGCTTGGCTCTGGAAGGGATAAAGAAAAATTGCCCCACCTGGTTATAGCAGATGGCCCGATTAATGGAAGATAACTGCCTCACTTCTAGCAGATACCAGTAGAATGCACACCCCAAGCCACATCCTGCATTTGCAACCTAAGACATTTGTAAATTCAGTTTCTGAGTTTTGTCTCACTGCAGGCTGTGGCTCACAGCACACCTTACTGCAACACCAAGGTATTCACCCAGTTATGTTTGGTGGTGTTTCTTTACTATGTATTGTCCAAATTTACAGACCTTTGTCCAATCTGTCATGGACTGAGAACTGCCAGAACCATTACTGCAAACTCTACTTTAAATGCCCAGACTTATTATCATATGAAGTAAAATTGTTTGCAAGCAAATGTGGTTTTTTGCTAACAGACCCATAGAACTGGGGTAATTTCAGCAAACTTTTTTCCTTTTAGTATGACTATAGATGATTTTATATAAATGAGTCAAATATGGTTTTAATATTTTAAATTACTTATACTTCAATAGTTATTAGCTGGTTAACTTTTTTTCTCCAAGAGGGATATCAGAGTTACTCTTTTTTTCTGGTAATGTGGAGCTGATGGAATTGTAGCTTAATTCCCTGCCTTAGCCATGAAGGATGATCCCAGGATGCAAAGCTCTGGCATGGGTAAAATGAATTCCTCACTGGGGATAGTCTGCAAGGCATATGCTCCCAAGTTGGTTAAATGTCTCAAATAACATCTCCCTTGCTATTTGACTGGGGGAAACAGCTTTGGCTCTCTTTGCAGGGGCTCTGATGATGTGTGTCAGTGGGGAAGTTTGAGGAGGTAAATGACCACAGTTCATCAGCAGTTCTTTTACATCATGTTTCTGATCAGTGGGTATGCTTCTCCTGATGAGCTGCAAATGTGTACTTAATATTATATTAGCTATTAAATCCCAAAGTCAACAGTTTCCCTGGTAAGTTCAGAACATTTAAAAAATTACTATGTATTTTAAAAAAAGGAATATTTTTTTTTTTCAATGTAAAAGAAACCTTATTAAAATATTTACATATATTTTAATGATGCTGTATTGTTTTCCAAAAGCAGTGATCAGCTGTGATGGATATGTTTGTTTGTTGTCATTCTCCACCCCCTGTAGCCTCCAATTCCTGTCCAAGAGGAGAAAGTGTTTTTCCTTTTCCAGGATCTGGAGAAGGCCCAGACTTTTAATGCACTGTTAAAAGCCTGCATTGGAGCCTGGGGGCCTAAAGCAAATGTGGAGGCTTTGGGATATTGTGGTCTCCTTGCAGTGTGGTGAAGGGAATTGTCATGAGAATATCCCATCTCCTGCCTGTGGAACACCAAGAGGAGAGACCCCTTGGTACTTCCTGTAGCTGCCAGCCTGCTTAAACCCTTCAGCAGGAGAGAATGAGCACCTCTTTTTGTGTGCCACCCTTCTCGTCCTCTCTGTCACAGTGTAAGAGATTTGCAATAATAACTCTGCCCGGCCTGTTGACTGTTGGGTTTGTAACATCTAGATTTGGACTTTTTATGAAGCTCATCAGGCTTAATTCTTGAGTCCAGATAATGGATTGGTGTCCCCATGGTAGTGACATGAGCTTGCTGAGGAAATGACAGTGCTCTTACAGTAGGCAATGAGAGGCCTGATCCCACTTGAACAGGGAGAAGCTTCCCTGTTGACCTCACTGTGGACTGAATTAGTCTCCTGTCGTAGGTTACAATATAAAGATGTATTCCATTCCCATCCTCAAGAGCTGTTGAAACCAGGAGGGGCATTGTTTTTTCCTTATCTCCTATTAATGGGCCCATCAATGCCTTGCCACATGACTCAGAGATAACTCCCTCCTGGAGCCATTACTGTTTAATTGGTAATGAAGGACCCACCATGTGACTCAGAATGATATCAGCCCATTGTGAGATGCTCTGCCCAGGGAGCCCATTGTGGGATGCCCTGCCCAGGGTTGGGTTGGGGGGGGGGGGGTGGCTAACCATCCCCACCTGGATATAATCTGGGGTTTACGACAGAACAAGCAGCCCTTACCCACTGGTTTCCAGAGAAGAGCTACATCTAGCAGGGTTTCAGGTTGTATTCTGACCCTGTCAGTGGTTTTTCTTTTGTATTATAGCATGTGTCAAGAGCTGTTGAAACCAGGAGGGGCATTGTTTTTTCCTTATCTCCTATTAATGGGCCCATCAATGCCTTGCCACATGACTCAGAGATAACTCCCTCCTGGAGCCATTACTGTTTAATTGGTAATGAAGGACCCACCATGTGACTCAGAATGATATCAGCCCATTGTGAGATGCTCTGCCCAGGGTTGGGTTGGGGGGGGGGGGTGGCTAACCATCCCCACCTGGATATAATCCGGGGTTTACGCCAGAACAAGCAGCCCTTACCCACTGGTTTCCAGAGAAGAGCTACATCTAGCAGGGTTTCAGGTTGTATTCTGACCCTGTCAGTGGTTTTTCTTTTGTATTATAGCATGTGTTTTGGTTTTTTCCCTTTTCCTAATAAATTGTATTTCTGACTTGGAGTCTCTCACTGGTTTTGCTGTCAAACCAGAACAGCTCCCAAGTAAATGTCAGCTCCTCTGAAGCAGCAGTCAGCTGTTTTAGTGCTGCAGGAAGGATAATTTATAAACAAATGGTGTTTTACCCCAATTTCAGGCTGGCAGCAAGTTCTTATATCCCTACAGGAACAGAGGGTGTACTCACCAAATGAGTGTTGTGAGCAAGTATAAAGACGACAAGTTGTCAAATGGATCTTTGCTGCCTAAGAGGAAGGTAAATAGTGAGCAGGAGAAAAATGGATGTGTAGTTGTGCCTTGGGAATGTGCAAGCATTCAGTGAGCAGCTGTGCTGTTCTGAGCACGCCAGGGCACTGCCCTGTGCTGTTTGATCTGGTCATGGTGTGCAGCCTAAGTGGTGGGTAGTTGTGCCTTGGGAATGTGCAAGCATTCAGTGAGCAGCTGTGCTGTTCTGAGCACGCCAGGGCACTGCCCTGTGCTGTTTGATCTGGTCATGGTGTGCAGCCTACCCCCCCCCCCCCCCCAGCAGATGTTTAGAGGTCTGCCATAAACTTTATTGGGACCTTGGGTGCTTTTAGGGGAGTAGAAATGAGGATGGTCCTGACAGTGCTGTTAAACTTGAGCTGGTATGTCCCAAGTGGTGAGTCATGACTTCTGATGGGTTCTGAAAGATTTCAAAGAGGTGCCAGGTTGTTTGGGCTCAGGTGCAGCACTGCCTGCAGCGAGTCTGTAGTGTTCCTGCTCCAATGTGGTGTCACTAACCTCTAGGTTTTTGGTTGGGTTTTTTTTTTTGTTTTTTTTTTTTTTTTTAATAATGCAAAAGGGATATTTGTGGAGTTTTGAGCTTCTTTCTGACTTAGGTTATTTGTTGATTTTGGAAGCTGTAAACAATAAGCACAGGGGTAAGAATCAGTATCTAGAACAGTGTTTGTGTGGAGGGAGAAAGGTTCAGTGGCACAGAGCTGGCTGAAGAAGTTGATACTTTTTCCATGTGGCTGCTCTAGGCCATGTGATTCAGGCCTCTAGAATCACCAGGTCTGTAGTAGTTGATTTTTTTCCCTGGGTAAAAGGGATGAGAAGAGGCTTTAATTACTGGCTGAAAATGTTTAAACTGGCATGAGAACATCTACGTGCATTTAATGGTAGGAGCTCAACACCTATGGGGTTGGGAGAAGGTCAGCTTTGCATTTGGCGTTTGCAGCTGGTTCTTCTCTCTGCCACCCTACACTGCTGCCCATGAGGGTTGTGTAAAAGCTGCTGAGCCAGAGGTGGGTTGCCATGTCTGAAAGACTGAGACGTGATGGTCATCCCTGCTTGTTTCTTTGACATCACAGGCAGGAATAGATCCTTGTGGTGTTTTTTGGTTTTTTTGGAAACTGACCTCATGAGAAATTAAGACTCAGTGGAAAGACCATTTAGCTATATAAAGTGGGAAGTTGCAAACCGTATGAAGGAGTGTAAGAAGATAGAAATACTTCCCAGGACACTTGTGCATTTGAGAGAAAGGAAATCACTGACTGATTAATTCTGTCTCGAGAGAAAAGGGTTTTTTCCTAAGAATTTGGTAATGTCATGTAGTAATTACATCTGTAAAGTGGTACAGGAATGCTGTGTATTAAGGTCTTTAAATTAAAATATGATTTTGTGATTCAGAGATTTTTATGAAGCTGTTACTAATAGGTTAGTTTAACTACTGTTAGGGATATGATAGAAATTCGTGCCTATGAAATATAGATATATGTATTAAACATGCTATTAAAGGGGGGACCAGGGTTTAATCCTAGGATGATGAAAATGCAGCTGGCTGACAAGGGTGGAACTCGACATTAACATCTGACGGAAAACTTGGCTGCACAGGAGATGGTCGTTCACGGTGGCAGGTACCCGAGGATGCCCAGGGATGATGGCCCATGAAGATACACATCCTAGATAACCAGGGCCATCAACACCTTCCACCTGAAAACAGGATTCCGGGAATCAGAGGAGGAACATTTGTCTCTTCCTGGACAAGGTTTTGTGCAGCTTTGAGTGAAGAAAGAAACCAACATGAATATCATGAACTTTGAAAGGAGAGAAAGAGACTCTGCTGCGGGCAAGAAAAAGAGTATAAGAACTGTCCCTGCGTAGCAGCCAGTGTGGACAGAGGGGGATTTGGTGCGATAGAGGCCAAATCTGTGTTCACCCAGCTTGTATCCCAGGATCTGCGCTGTCATTTTTGATTGGTGGCTGTTGGGACTGTAATATGGTTGCAAATAAATTTTTATTTTTTATTACGATTGGGTCAATTTTTATCTATAACAATCTTGGTGACGTAGCCCGATGTGATCTGATATCAGATTCCAGGGTCCCCTCCCCAGGTCCGGGCTGCGCCCCGCTGAGTTCAGTGGCTGGACAGGATTGGGAAAAGCCCAACAGAACCACTCAGATAACACGAACTATTAGCTAAAAGCCACAATCGAAAGGTTAAAAACGGGCCCTGAGCTCTCAGGAAAACGGAGTAAATTCTCCAAAGGCAGCAAAATTTTTCACTCATAAAACTACGTGTACAAAGATTCCACATATGAAAAAGGACCGTAAGTATCGTGTGGTTGAGTGGGGTGAGATCGAATGTGTGTGTGAGACGTAATATTATCATGAAGCGAGTGTGGACCCCAAGGTCGTAAGGAAAGTGTTCGTTCGCAGGGGAAGCGGGTGAAAAACACATTAAAAGCACACACATACACCAACCCAAAATCCCGGGAATTGAGGGAGGAAAGGGGGGATGTTTTTTGATCACGGGCTGGATCACAGGGAGGACGAAGGTTAAGAAAAATTCTCCAGATGTACTCGGGAAGGGACCCGGATTCTCCAGTGGGAGCCATTTTACTAAAAACGCAATTTGTGGCTAAATCCTGGGAGGACATAAGGAGGAAATTGGAGAAGCTGGAAAATTGGCAGGAAAGAACGTTACAGGAATTGTTGCGGGAGGCTCAAAAAGTCTATATGAGGAGGGAGGATGAAAAGCAGAAAGCACAGGCAAAGGTCCTAGTGGCGGTGGTAAGGGAAGCACAAAAACAGGAACAGGACACAAACGGGAAAACAGGTCAGGCACAAAAAGCCTCCGAGAAACCCACGTATTCACCAAGGAGGCCTGTGCCCCGACTGAGAGAGGCGCCAGAGTGCTATTACTGCAAGCAAAGAGGTCACTTTAAGAGGGAATGGAAAAAGAGAATGAAGGATGAGAAACTTTTTCAAGAAGACTAGAGGTGTCAGGGGCTTTTTAACATGGGGTCTGTAACACCAAAGGAGCCCTTGATAAAACTAAAAATAGGACCCCACAAGCAGGAACTGGTGTTTTTGGTAGATTCAGGGGCCGAAAGGAGTACTGTCCAACACCTACCACTGGGGTGCTCAAAGAGCAAGGATTGCATGATGGTAGTCAGGGTGAAGGAGGAACCTTTCAAGGTACCGGTAATTAAAGATGTGGAAATCGAGTCCGAAAATAAATTGTGTTTGGGGAATATACTGTTGGTGGAAGAAGCAGATTATAATTTGCTGGGGAGGGCTTTAATGGTGAATTTGGGTATTAGTCTAATTGCACAAGACTCTCAACTTATGGTAAGCTTGTATAAACTCACTGCTGAGGACAAGGGAAAAATAAACCCTAAAGTGTGGCACACAAAGGGGGAGGCAGAGAAGTTGGAAATGGAACCTATACACATAGAAATTGAGAAACCAGAAGACCTTATTAGGGTCAAACAACATACAATACCCATGGAGGGAAGGTGGGGGTTAAAACCAATAATTGAGGATCTAATAAAAAAGGGCACCTTGGAGCAGTGTATGTCTAGATATAATGCTCCCATTCTTGTGGTCTGTAAACCGGATGGGAGTTATCGCTTGGTGCAGGATCTAAGAGCTGTTAACCAGCAAACAAAAACCTTATTTCCCACCGTCTCAAATCCCTATACACTCCTCAATAATGTGTCACCTAATGATATCTTGTATAGCGTAATAGACCTGAAAGATACCTTTTGGACTTGTCCTGTAGCACAGGAGAGTCGGGACTATTTTGCATTTTAATGGGAGGACTCAGAAATGAACGTAAACAACAACTTAGGTGGACCTCCCTCCCTAAAGGGTTTGTGGATTCACCAAACCTGTTCGGTCAGGCTCTCAAGCAATTGAGTGAGTTTGTCCCGATGGAGGGAACAAAACTATTACAATATGTAGATGACTTACTAATAGTGGGTCCTAATGAAGATGGGGTAAGAGCAAACACAATAGCTCTCCTAAACTTTTTAGGGGATAAAGGCTTAAAGGTTTCAAAATCCAAGCTGCAATTCACAGAGCCCAAGGTGAAATATTTAGGACACTGGTTGGTGAAAGGTAAGAAAAAGCTAGACCCTGACAGGGTGGCAGGGATCATTGCATTACCCTCCCCTCAGTCAAAAAGGGAGGTAAGACAAGTACTTGGGCTTCTGGGATTCTGTAGACAATGGATCGAGGGGTGCTGTGAGAAAGTAAAATTTTTATATGAAAAACTAACCACGGACAAACCTAAATGGACTGAACCGGATGAAGAAAAATGTAGAGAATTAAAGGAGGCTCTCATAGTAGCTGCAGTACTGAGCCTGCCAGACATAAAGAGACCCTTTCAGCTGTTTGTGCGTGTAAGTAATCATACCGCTTACAGGGTACTAACAGAGGATTGGGCGGGATCAAAGAGACCTGTGGGTTATGTATCTAAGCTCTTGGACCCTGTCATTCGGGGATGGCCCACATGCTTAAAAGCTATTGTGGCCATGGCTGTGTTAGTAGAAGAAGCCAAAAAGATAACTTTTGGGGCACCTTTGGTAGTGTATACTCCTCATAATGTGAGGAGCATTTTACAGACAAAGGCTGAAACATGCCTCACTGATGCACGACTTCTTAAATACGAAGCTATCTTAATACATTCTCACGACCTGGAGCTCAGAACTATGGCAGCACAGAATCCAGCTCAGTTTCTATATGGGGAAACTTTGGGGAAACCCACTCATGATTGTGCCACAATTGTACAATTACAAACCAAGATAAGACCTGACCTAGAAGAAGAAGAATTAGAAGGAGGGGGAAAATGGTTCGTAGACGGATCTGCAAGGGTTATTGAGGGAAAAAGGAAATCAGGATATGCAATAATAAATGGGGTAACCAGGGAGACGGTGGAATCAGGACCTCTAAACGTGGGGCGGTCGGCACAGGCATGTGAATTTTATGCAGTACTAAGGGCTTTATGGAGACTAAAGGGTCAAAAGGGGACTATCTTCACAGACTCGAAGTATGCCTACAGGGTGGTTCACACTTTTGGTAAGATTTGGGAAGAAAGAGGTCTAATTAACACAAAAAGGAGGGGGCTGATGCATGAGGAATTAATAAAACAAATTCTAGAGGCTATCTGAGGGCCAGAGGCAATTGCTATGGTCCGTGTAAAAGGACACCAAACGGGAGCACAATTTTGAACAAGAGGAAACAATTTTGCAGATCAGGAGGCTAAAAACGGGGCACTCCTACAGGTAAACACTCCGGAGATTTGTGAGGGGGAGATTCAGAAGTATCCTCCACAACTCTCTCAAAAGGAGATTGAGGGGTACGAAAAGATCGGAGGAAAATTAGACAGAGGTAAGTGGAAATTACCAGATGGAAGGGAATTACTATCAAAGAAATATACTCGGAAAATTTTGAGAAGGTTACATTCACAAACTCATTGGGGGGCCCAGGCTTTAGCAGAACAATTTTTAAAATTCAACAGGTGTAAAGGGATATATGAATTGGCAAAACAGGAAGTACAAGGGTGCATGATATGCCAAAAAGTGAATCAGAGCTGAGCCAGGCAAGTAGCACTAGGGAGCTGACCAGTAGCGTACAGACCCTTTGAGAGGACCCAGGTGGATTTTACCGATCTACCGAAGATAGGTAGGTACAGGTGTCTGCTAGTAATAGTAGACAAACTGACTCACTGGGTGGAAGCATTTCCAAGTTCCAGGGGTACTGCACAAGTGGTGTCTAAATTGTTGCTAGAGGAAATTGTGCCCCGGTATGGACTAGTAAAATACATAGATTTGGATCAAGGCACACACTTCACTTCTAGGGTGATAAAACAAATGACTGAAGCTTTAGGGATCCGATGGGAGTACCATACCCCATGGCATCCTCAGAGTTCTGGACAGGTTGAACGAATGAATCAAACCCTAAAAGCGCAATTATCCTAATTGATATTAGAAACAAAAATGTCTTGGGTAAAGTGCCTCCCTCCAGCCCTGCTAAATATTAGAACACTGCCCCACTCGGAGACCAGAATATCACCCTTTGAAATGCTATATGGGATACCCTATGAACGCGGGATGCCTGTAGGGCATCCTAAAATAAAGGATGGGCAAATAAGACCATATCTCATAGCAATAAAAAAAAATCTGCAGGAACTGTGGAAACAAGGTATCATAATGCAAGGTACTCCACTAGGCTTTGCTATACACCCCATCCAGCCAGGAGATTACGTCCTTATAAAAACTTGGAAAGATGTACCGCTATCCCCACATTGGGAAGGGCTGTTTCTTGTTCTTTTAACTGCATAACTAGATACAGCAGTGCAAACGGCAGAAAAAGGCTGGACTCACATATCGAGGGTAAATTGAGTGGAACCCTTAGCAGAGACACCAGAGTGGGAGGTTGTTTCACCTCCTGGAGACTTGAAGCTCACACTGCGTCAACCAAGATAATGACCGAGAACGACCTGATAAGATGTCAAGAGTCTGACTGTCCGTGCTATCTGTTCGCTCAGTCCAAGTGTCTGTATTGTAATGAAGTGTGGGTGGTGCATTGCGAAAGGGGGATCTGACCAAGGGGTTTGTGTGATAAGTGTTTTGATAACAAAGTGCGTCTGACTAACCTGATCCTGACGCTCGTCACAGAGCTGCAGGTGATTGAAGCTGATTCACTAGTGTGGTTTCGGCTTTTCCAAAACGGGGTAAGGGGAAAATTGCAATCTCGAGCCCAAGTCTTAGCAGTTGAGTGCTGGAGATTAAGCAAAGTACCTTGCAGTGCCTTCCCGGTAAAACTCACACGGTGGGGTGTGTTTAAATGGAGATACATGGCTCGATCAGAATATGACCTCCAGAATATTCATTCCTGCTGCCAAGAAGACGGTCTTCCCTGCCGCTGGTGGCACCCCAGCAGGCATATGTAGAGGCAGAGGAATGATAGTGGGAGTGGTGCTGATGAGCTTGAGTCTAGTCACGTGCCTCAGGACCAGCACACACGTCGAGAACCAGGCTAGCCTGGAACAGCGGGACCCCAACCACGAACGTGGAGTCTGCACACTGATCCTCCAGGAAGGACGGGGTGAAGCGGAGGTTTCAGCCTACCTAACCTTGGGAGGATGTGAACAAGGCACTGAAAGCAGGTATTGTTTTATTAATGGCACTTGGTACGGGGTCTGTATTATAAAGGGAAAAGAAGTCTGCATACTGCAGAGGACCACGTCTAAGGAGGGTAAGTCAGAACACACGAGGCGAAAACGGAGTATCGAATCTATAAAGATACCCATCTGTGATAAATGTAATCGTACTCTTTGGACCGGGGGAAAGATGGAGTCAGTTTTTGTTGGATACTATCAGGTAAATAAGCTGTGCTATGATAATGACCAATTAGAAATGTGTGCAATAGGGGTAAGACTTATTGGGTGAGGAAGAATTTAAAATATGAAAATAAGCTTCCTCTTAAAAAGGAACTGGTTATCATTGATCTACTTGAGGACCATGATGACCAATCTTGTCTACAATACGATAAAACCTTCTGCTTCTCTAAAAACAGGGAAGGGGTGGATCCGGAAAGTAAAATACAGCAGGTTGCACAAGAATTGAAAAGACAAGAATCAGAAAGGAGAAAACAAAGGGTAGAGCAAGAAAGATTAAAAACTTTAAGCGAACAGTATGATCAATTGGAGAAACAATATAATTATTTTGGTTTACCTGTATCTGACAAGAATCTGTTCATAGACCTAATGGAAAAAATTGCCACAGAGTTAGGTTTGTCAAATTGTTGGATTTGTGGGGGGCTGAAATCAGCGGAAGAATGGCCTTGGAAAGGTGAAGGGTTAACCCCAGAGCAATTACTAAAATGGGATAACACAAAAATCTCAAAATTAATACAACGACCTGCGGGATGGGTCTTGGACAAACGAGAAATTGGGACGATTTGCATAAGTCGAGAGGGGAAGGAATATACTGAAGTGGTAGGTTATACCCCTTGCATCTCCACTCTGCCTGTAAATTCGGACACAAAAAGTAAAAACTGGCAGCCAGAGCCCCCTTCAGGGTATTGGAGTCAAGAAAAAGATAACAAATGTGAGTGGATGAGAAAATAGGGCTCTGTTGGAATAAAATGGCTGGTGCTAACCCTTACCAATCTTTGAAGGAACTAAGAGATTACTGTAATGGGCCAGGAAATGGGAATAGTAATTGGAAAGCACCTAATGGTATTTACTGGATTTGTGGAAAGAAAGCCTATAGTGAATTGCCTTGGAAATGGAAGGGGTCGTGCACTCCGGGACTGATTAGACCAGTTTTCTTTACCTTACCTCGATCAGAAAGCAGCTCCTTGAGGGCTCCGTTATATGAGATCCTGGACCACCAAAAGAGGGAGGTAAGAAAGACATTTCCTTTATTTGGGGGTAACCAAAAATGGGGGGAAGAGGAGTGGCCGGCACAATGCATTATTGAATATTATGGGCCAGCCACTTGGGCTCAGGACGGTAGCTGGGGTTATCGTACCCCAATATATCTCCTGAACCGGCTGATTAGACTCCAAGCAGTGGTGGAAATTGTCTCAAACCACACCGCAGATGCTCTCGAGTTGCTGTCAAAACAGCACTCCCAAATGAGGGCTTTTGTTTACCAAAATAGGATTGCCCTGGACTACCTACTGGTAGGGGGAGTCTGCGGGAAAATTTAACAAATCAGAATGTTGCATTGATGATTACGGGGAGACCATCCGAGGTCTAGCCGCTGAGATCAAAAGAGTGGCTCATTTACCCATCCAAAAATGGAATTAAATTTTGAATGCTTCCTGGTGGGACAACTTATTTAATGGCGCTTGGTGGAAGAAATTAATATTCTTTATACTCTGCTCCGTAGCAGGAATCATCTTCTTACCCTGCCTGATTCCTTGTTTTATTAGACTAATACATTCGGTGGTACAAGGTATGCAAATTGTAGCTATGCCTATTGAGCCAGAGTGCACGACCAGAAAAACAAATCCAGTTTCAAATATTATGAAATTAGAGGAGAAAGATCCACACAAGTGGGCTGCAAACAACTTAGTGAAATTTGAAAAACAATTAAATGATAATGAATAAGAATATCAAAACTATCAAGAGATACCTCAGGAGGATTAGGAAAATGAGACTATCTAGATACAAAAAGTGTTGTATTATAATGGATGCATTGCTTAAAATTTATGGGAAACGGGTATTAAAAGTTGGCTAAAAATAAAATACATAGAAATATTTTTAGAAAACGGCACGAATTAATGTGTTCATAAAGAAGGGGAGGGAATAGTTAGGGATATGATAGAAATTCATGCCTATGAAATATAGATACATGTATCAAACGTTATTAAAGGGGGGACCAAGGTTTAATCCTAGGATGACGAAACGCAGCTGGCTGACAAGGGTGGAACTTGGCATTAACATCCGAAGGAAAACTCAGGAGATGGTCGTTCACAGTGGCAGGTACCCGAGGATGCCCAGGGATGATGGCCCATGAAGATACACATCCTAGATAACCAGGGCCATCAACACCTTCCACCTGAAAACAGGATTCCGGGAATCAGAGGAGGAACATTTGTCTCTTCCTGGACAAGGTTTTGTGCAGCTTTGAGTGAAGAAAGAAACCAACATGAATATCATGAACTTTGAAAGGAGAGAAAGGGACGCTGCCACGGGCAAGAAAAAGAGTATACGAACTGTCCCTGCGTAGCAGCCAGTGTGGACAGAGGGGGTTTGGTGCGATAGAGGCCAAATCTGTGTTCACCCAGCCTGTATCCCAGGATCTGCGCTGTCATTTTTGATTGGTGGCTGTTGGGACTGTAATATGGTCGCAAATAAATTTTTATTTTTTATTACGATTGGGTCAATTTTTATTTTTACCTATAACAATCACTGATCCATTAGACTTTCTAATAAATACTCATTAATAGTTCTATAAATCAGTTAGTGGTTAAAACTAAGCAATACACCAGAAAGTATGTTATTTCTAAACCTAATAGTATAGCTTGAAAGGAAAAATTATTATATTGCTGTCTGCAATTATCTTGCACTGGAGTTACTCCTCATCACAAATAAAATAACTCCTGACTTGTTAATGTCAGGCAGTAGATTTAGGTCTGTAGTATCTCTGTGGGTGGTATATTTATAGTAAAGGGTGTAGAGTGGCAAATGCTGTTGTGTAACGAGTGGCATGAAGGTGCAGCTCATAACTCACCCTTCGTTAGAGTGAGGGAGAGCTGCTATCTGAGCAATGAGTGATGCTTTGTCTCATTGCTGGCACGCTTGTAATGCATTTTGGAAGTTACAGGCTGGCAGACTGAGACTTGCCTGCAGTCAGACGATAAATACCATACAGCCTCTGAGGCCTGAGTGGAGCCTTCTTTCATTGATGCATTTTAATTCACCTCCCTGAGAGCCTCACAAAATAGGTCTGAATAAAAGGAGAAATGAGAGTAGGTGAGTTCAAACAAGAATGCACTTGCAGTGTTTCCAGGCATGATAGTTTCTGCCATGTAAAGCAGCACTGAGCCTGCTCTTCCTTTTGGCAAGGATTTTTGCAGTAGTTTTCAGCCCACCCTACAAATGCTGTAGGTTGGGTATTCCTCAGTGAGTCCTTATTCACCTTTTCCATTGCATGTGTACAGCTGCTGCACCAAAGGTGGATTTAGCACTGGTGAGAGGTGGTTTGACAGCTCTGAGGATGTGTTAAATCCACAACCAGACATGAGCAGCAGTGGCTCTCAGTGCTCCAGCTCAGTCCTGCCCTGCAGGGTGGCCTCCCATGGGACCAGACTGTTGCCAACTCCTGCTTAATCCCTGCCCTTGCCAGGGCCATGAGCAAATCTGCTGATGGGGTATCATTTGTAAAGGCTTTTTTGGATGTGTATCACCAAGCCTGAGCACCAGCTGCCCCACAGCAGCTCCAGTGCTGCTGCTGAGGGGGAGGAATTGCTGCAGGGCTGAGCTGTCTTGGTGCCTCTGCTTTGGGGTGCAAGATGCCAGCGCCAGCCCCTGAACATCCAGGCTCCTCTGGGCCACAACAACTGGACTAAACTGAGAGAGAAGCAACAAAGCACTGAATTCTCTCTAGAGATTTACCCAGAGTCAAAGAGAAGCTCTGCTACTGCCTAACTTCTGCTGAGATGCCTCTGTGGCTGTTTCATCCCTCCAAAGATGCTCTGTGCTGGGGACACTAGCACGAGGGGCAGGTTTGTGGCAGAGGCAGGGATATCCAGTGTCTCAGGTGTCTGAAAAATGTGTGAAGTAGGAGAGGGGTGAGGATGGGTGAGCAGGAAAAGACGAGACAAATTAAAGGTAAAGAAATCCACCCCTGAGGTTGTGGTTTAAAGAGCCTTCTGTCTCTGCCTTTGGTGTAAGGGAGATGAAGTATGAGAGAAGCAGCAACATTCTCTTGGGAGAATGTTCCTTCCCAGCTGGTTGACTTTTTCTGTTCTAACTGCCAGTGTTCCTGGCAGCAAAGAAAAATGCACAGGTCTGCTTCCAAATGTGATGCACCTCCTCAGGCCCCTAGATTTGTGTATCCTGTGCTAGTGGCTATAAATATTTCTTTTGTTCTGGTTACTTTTCCTGGATTGTCAAGCAAATTGTATTCTATTTGCCATCCCTATGGCAGTTGTCTTCTGTTAAGTGAGCAGTTTTCCTTATCTCTTCCACAACCACTTCTCCCTCCAGGAGACATCTGCTGATAACAGGTTATTGAATGTCACTGCATGACTGATAAGAACTATAGCATCCCATTGTGAGATGCTCTGCCCAGAGGGAAGAGCCAAGCATTGCTACCCGAGATATAATCTGGAGATTCTGGAACACCAGCATGGCTTCTCCACTGGATTTCCCAGAGGAACAGCTGCCTCTTCTTCCACTGGATCTTCAGAGGAAGACTACACCCTTTTCTACAGGATCCCTGCTCCAACAGAACCACACCTGGCACTCCAGGAGGACTTCAGCCACAATTCCAATTGGCCTGCTACCAACACCCTGACCAACAGGGTGTCAGGTTGTGTTCTGACTCTGTCAGTGTTGTTTTAGTTTACCACATTGTTTATTTTATCTTTTTATTTTCTTCCCTATTAAAGAACTGTTATTTCCTGCTCCCATATTTTTTGCCTGAGAGCCCCTTGATTTTAAAATTCATAGCAGTTTGGAGTGGGGGGTTTTTGTATTTTCCATTTCAGGGGAGGCTCCTGCCTTCCTTAGCAGGCACCTGTCCTTCCAAACCTAGACAATACTGTTCTTTAACTTCCATTGTGCTCTGCTATTGCTGAGGTAAGCTGGGTTTCCTTCATTCTGAAGAGGAAGGTACCTGAATGTCAAATACCCATAAAACATGAAGGGCAAGAGCAGAAATTCTGAATAAAACTACTTAATTGGAGCTTGGAATGGAGCTTAAAGGGGACGGAAAGAAACACTTGCATTTGACTTTTAATTCCATTATATTATTTACTTAAGAGCAAGATGAAAAGGCTTTACTATTCAAGGAGTTCTCTTTTCCATAGTCAATTATCTCCATTCAACGTATGTCTGTCTTTGCATCCACCTTATATAACAGAGGTCAAATAAAGAAAGAAGTGCAGAAATAATTAATATGCACTCCCACTGAGGAATAACATGTGATTTATCTCTGTAGCTAAGACAGAGATAAGTAATTATTTGTTAGACCTAGGAGTCAACATATAAACATTGGGGGTGGGGGGAATCACATGTTTTTCTTGAATTTCCCATCTTTTATGCTTCCAGTTCCTCTAGGCAATAGCAAAGAGAAGGAAAAAGTAGAAGGGTCATATTCCAGTGTTTCACCATCCAGGCATGTGGCTGAAGTCTCGGTTTTGTAAGGAGCTGCTAACCTCTTCCTCGTTGCTTTTACTTTGTCCCTGCTAGTCACAAAATCTAAAAATGCAGCTGTTTCTTGCCTTTATTGCCTGCTGATTATTGCTCAGCTCTAGTTTGCCTCCTTATATTTGTGATGAGGCATCTGTCACTGTCAGTACAGAGTCACCTGAGAGGTCATCTTACGATGAGCTTTTTGGTGTCTGTGCCAGAACACACAAGTCAGCACACACTGAGCAGAACATCTGGTTGGAAAATACCCGTTTGCTGAAACACAAACTCTTCATGTTGCATGGTGCCTTTGTAAGGATTTCTGATCATGGGGTGGTGGGCAAAGAGAGTACATGGACCATAACTTCTTCCAGAGATGCTGGAGAAATGCTTAATGATTCAGATGAAATTAAATGTTGGAGTTGTCTCCTGATGTGCCAAGAGGCAGATGCTCAGCAAAGGCTACAGCAAGAATTGCCTTGAATACCTTCTTTCCTTCTGCTTTGGGTCTTCCTGAGGTAGAAGTTGTTTCTGGGTCACTGTGTTTGAAAACCACAGATGGATGGATTCATTCTTTTTCCACTTGTCCAGATTTTTCTTGAAATCTGTTACAGGGAATATTTGTATGTGTTTGCTGTTTATGAGGCTATAGTACAAATACTTCTGGTTTGCATAGGTGTTGAAGGCCAGTGTTGCTTGGAGGTAGGGGATAATCCCAGCTGACTTTGACAAAGTTACTGGCAGGCTCAATATTTGGAAGATAAATAAATAATCTCCTGAGTTGGAAGCACTGGGTTTTTACCCACCCCCTTGAGGTGAATGAAGGCTATGTTTACAGCAGCATGTTACCCCAAATACTACCAATAGGGATCTCTAAGAAGAAGACTTTATACTTTGTGTCTACACTACTGTGTTCCCAGATAGAGCATAAGAAATCTGGGTAAGTCTTGGGTTCTTTCTTGTTCTAAATACTTAAACCCACACTCTGTATCAGTGATTTGTAGCTCTGCTATCCAGAAGACAATGTAGTTCAATGTATTCCTTTACCAGTATTATTCAGGAGGATTATGGTCTTGTTTTTCCCCTTAATTTTGTCCAATTACTCTTTCAGAGACAATGTATAAGGAAAAGTGATTTATTCCTGCCTCTTATCTACAACACAGAGTATTTGACTTCCTCTGGGAGGCTGTTTTGCACTCTAATGGGTTTGTTATTGCAAGTCAGTAATTCCTTTTTTTTTCTTTTTTTCTTTTTTTTTTTTTTTTTCTCCTCATCACCCTCCACTAGAGCATCTTATTCTGATCCAGTTAGGTTTGTCCAAGTGTCAAGCTAGAAGAACTTAATGATTCTCTTAGGTAACAGTGGTGTAGGAGACAAGAGTTTGATTCCTGTTTTCTAAATTGAGGAAAATTCCTTCAGGAAATAAACACAACACTTGTGTGACCAGCATCTCTCTGTTGTGATGGAGGAGGTTTTCCATAATTAGCTGGAACAATAATCTGCTGACCTTGGACCTCTGTGATCAGCCATTGCTAGCTGCTTCAGTGGGAAAAAGCAGAGACCCTCTGGGTGGCAATGAAGGAATGAACCTCCTCAGGAAAACTCCTCTGATAGCTGGAGATGGGCTCTGTGCTGAGATGTGAGGATCTAAACCCTTCTATACTTAACAGGGTGTTTATTTTGCTTTCAGGTTGCTCTATCTTAGTTGTCACCCGCAATAGTGTGCTCTGGAGGTGAATGTGCAAGAGATTTTAGGTAGTCTGCCTTTTTCAGTCTCAGTGGATGGCCTCATTTGCAACTTGATGCTCTTTTCTTAGGAAAGGCAACAAAAGTAGATAGATACTTTATATCATTGTTTTTAAATGAGTTTTCCATTCTCCCACCTGCCTTTGCATCTTGGCCTTTGACTTGACGATATTGGCGGTTCTTTCCCAGTATCTTGAGTGTCCCTGATGTAAAGATAAGCTAAGTACTAAGCTAGTCTCCAAGTGTTTAAAGTGCATTAGTGGAAGATGTAAATCCAGTCAATGGTGACTGTCCAGACCACAGTAAGCCATTAATTAATCCCAGTGCATGTATGAGGTGGTTTTCTAAAAATGTGGAGGGCTTGCAACATATCCTGTAGGTCACTAAACATTCTCAGACTAAAGATGAGAATCTGTAGGGGAAAAGGGAGTGCTTGCTTTGGAACTGCTTCTTGGTAAATAACTGAAAGCACTGGATTTAGGGATGAACGGCCCAGCTTGGACACCAGGAGCTGTGTCAGTGGATGCTCTGGCAGTGCCAGTGAAGTCTGTGTTGTGTTTTTTCCTCCCAAGATTCACGTGGGATGTTCTGCCTGTAGCAGGTCTACTGGACCAGATCTCCTGGTGTGCCTTAGGGCTCTCTGCTTTCTTGCTGGGTAGTGTATATGTGCCTGTAGGGAACTGTGTTTCATGGGGAATATGTTTTCTTATCTTCTGTGTGCTGGCAAAGGGTCAAAAATGCTGTATAAGCAGAACTATTCATATATTTGTGGATCTCAGAGCTTGGAGGAAAAGAGATGCTTGTATGTGCATGAGAGAGTGCTTAGTTGGCTTTTAAAATAGGTGTTTTATTTCTTTGACTAATTCTAAGGGAAACTTGGTTTATTTCTGTCCCAACTCAGCCTGGGGTGGCATATACTTCATATGTGATAATTTTGTTTTATTTCCCAACTTTACTGTTTCCCTACTATTCCTGGCCATGAGGAACCCCAAATGTTTGTGTGAAACAGACGTAATGTAAAGGAGATTAGGTAACTGTTAAATAAAAAATCCAGGAATTCCAAGTCCTGCAGCGTGACCAACACAGTGTCAGCATGAGTGCTGCCAAAGCCACACAGCGATACCAGGGCTGGGAGGTGCTGGCTGTCAAAATCCATGCTCCTGTGAGGAACATGTGAGCAGCAAGCTGCTCAACTCCTGGTGCCTGAAGCCTCTCTCTGTTCCTGGCCCTTCCTTCAGAGCTTGTGAGTCACTTCCCCTCTCCCCTGAAGAGAAGTTCTTTGGAAAACAGCATCCCAGGGTGCTGTGTTTGTTGACTTCCATGGACTTTGAGAACAAATTCACGCCACATACCTGCAGAGATATTTTCCTCTTAACTGCTGGCTCTGTAGATTCTCCCTGGGTGTTGAAAGTCAGGCTGGTTTTCTTCTTATTGAGGTCTTGTTGAGGATGCAAACCCTCAGGACTAAATGTACCTTTTGGAGGTGCCGTGAACGCCTCTGGAGCATGGTGCCCTCGCTGCTGTGGCACACATGGACTGCACAGCAGCAGCATCTCCCTCCACCACACCTGCGACAAGAACAAAGAGAGCTTTGCAGCCACATTTTCCTGCAAGGTAAAGGTTGTCTGTGCTGCTTGGAGGAGAGGATTAGCCATGATGATGGGCAAGCAGAAAGGAAGGGCAGTGTCACCCCCTCTGTGTTTTCAGCTTGCTTTGCCCATTCCCAGTAAAACAGGGACTTGCCTAGGAGGAGTTGAAAGGCTCTATGGCAAGTCTTAGCCTGAGACTGAGAACTCCTGATGTGAATTTTAGTTCTCTGAGAATTGCAATGAAGGGTCAGACATATCTGAGTTTTTTCTTCCTCTACCCACTCGGTTTTTTCCCCCGCTTTAAGGTAGAAAAGGGCTCCAGGGCTGTGCTTCCTCCAGTTCCTAAACCCGTAGTTAGGATGTCTGTGAAGTGCTTGAATGCTCCCTGCATACCAGGGGCTGTGAAGTTGCCTTGCTCCCATAGCAAACAACGATGTTATCAACACAGGAGCAAGCAAATATGGGAAGTGCTGTTGGCCTCTCCCTAACCCAGGAAAGGGTCAGCAGCTCTGTCATCCCTCACCCAGTTCCCCTGCTGTAATGGGACTGGTTCGAGCCCTAGCAGTGTGGTCTTGCTTGGAGTTTATCCACAGACTTTATTGATGCGTACACCAGAAGTCTGATAGAGCTGTCCGTGTTTTATGTCCTTTGTTTTATGTCTTTTGTTCTTGCCTGAAATGCTGATGGTGCTCAGGAGCTTTTTGTGTAATAACCACCAAGAGAGTATTGAAAACATCCCCCTGTGTGTGGGAAAATAGAGAATTTGAGAGTGTTTTTCCCTGAGAAAAGATAATTTATACATGCTTGCCAGTACTCTCTGCAGCTAAATAGCTTCTCGGTCTGATTCACCAGTATATTAAAACTGTTCTTTAGGACTCTCAGAGTACAAAATGGCTTTATAGCAGATCAAGTAATCACTGGAGAGTATCTCCTGGTGTTGGAGTACTGTATGCCTGGGATGGTTGTCATGGTAGCTGCAGCTGTCAGCATCAGAGATAAACTCAGTGAGAACCCCAGCATCAGTTTCTTCTTAGGATCACCTTCTTCTTGGGACTATCATGTTGTTTTGGGCCTATCAGTTACCCTGACTTTTAGTAGGGAGAGATACAGAGCTCAAGTAGACTCTGTAAGCAAAAATCTTGTTTAAAATACATGGGGGTTTACTAATTTTTATAATTTTTTTTTGTGTGGAATGTTCCTTGAATGAACTGTAGAATTGGATTAGTTGTTTCAAATTTACTGCATAAGTTTTCATTTTAAATTGCAATAGCTAATCATTAAAACTAAATTATCACTTCAGGTTTGAAAGCAATTTAGTTGTATTATATTTTCACTTCTTTAAATGTGTGTGTACTTATTTTTGTATAGAGAAGTATTAATTTTCATAGTGACTGTACTGAGAGCAGTTCTGGTGAGGAAGATTAAATTTGATTTGCAGGCTTGAGCTCAGTCAGTACTGCATGGAAACAGAGCCCAGGTGTTCCTCTTCATTTTGCTCTGCTTCAACAACATTGCTGCTTTTAACTATGAGTTCTTAAATACATTGTCTAGTTAATGTGAATAACATTCCTTATACAGAGTGAGTTCACATCATGCAAAGAAGTCAGAGGTAATGTGGAACAAGTCATGGCATGGCTGAGACCACTGCAATACTGGAAAACTGAAGAGTCTTGATGTGCATCTCACACGTAGCAGAAGATCCACTGTGGAGGGTTTTTTATTTCTTTTAAGCAGCAGTATAAGCAATTTTATTCCTATAACTTGGCATTTTTTTCCCCAGACTGCACACCACAGGCATTCCCACACCCAATATAAATCCAGCAGACTATCACTTAGAATACTATTCATTAGTTTCTAAAATCAGTCAGTAACAGCATTCTCCTGCTCATAAAGTTCAGTAAATTACTCTTTTTAGACAGAAAAGATCTTAAATTTTGACTGGGATGCATGACTGAAAAAGGCTTAGTAAATTAAAATC
Source organism: Pyrgilauda ruficollis (assembly GCF_017590135.1). Classification (NCBI taxonomy): domain Eukaryota; kingdom Metazoa; phylum Chordata; class Aves; order Passeriformes; family Passeridae; genus Pyrgilauda; species Pyrgilauda ruficollis. The sequence goes on along the minus strand of NW_024522206.1, from coordinate 48,689 downwards.
TGTGGCAAGCACCTGTCACCATGATATTTTTATGAAAATCCTTTGCTAGGATTTTTCTCCTATTCTAGATGAGAAGCCTCAGAAAAGAAATGTAAACAATAACTAACTGATGGCTGTAGAATGTGGTCTGGACATTGTTTACCAGCAGGTGCATCTTTGATTGGTCCATGTGGATTGTTTCTACTTAATGACCAACCATGACCAGCTGTGTGGACTCTCTGAGAGTCACTGGTATTTGTTATTCATTCCATTCTTTTCCTTTTTAGCTTTCTGATGGATCCTTTCTCTCTAATCTTTTTAGTATAGTTTTAGTATAGCATACTAAAATTTATATATTTAATTTTATATATTTAATATAATAATAAATCAGCCTTCTGAAACATGGAGTCAAGATTCTCATCTCTTTCCTCATCCTGGGGACCCTCGAACACAACCACGAGCACCAGTGCTTTATTTTTAACTGAGACTAAATTGTTCTTGTAGATGCTTCTCTCCATGCCTTAATTTTGAGCTGTGCAATATTTATTGGCTATGACATTGAAGGATAATCACACCTTCCACTTTACCTGTGTTTTTAAATGGAAGGATGAGGGTGGTGTGTGAGCACCACAGTTATTACAGCCAGTTCCTCCAGGAGAGGTAATGGTGTGTGGTCCTCTGGCTCAAACCATTAATTTAAGGTACAGACTGTTGCATGCTCTGCAGTGATCACATGTACCTGCTGGATACACAGCCAGGAGTGGCTTCACCCAGCAGGATCAGGCTTTGGGCTGGGTTGACTGTTGCTGTAACCTGTAGCAGGCCCAGGGCCTGCAAGGCCTCCTTGGAGGTCAGAAGCCTGAGCTAGGAAATGCCAAGTCATGATGACTGGGCCTTAGAAGCCCCTCTCTTCCGCCTTTCGGACCCTGCTTATCTCTCTGTAAGCCTATAGGTCACTTTCCCCTGACCCTTACTATTGGACACTTTCCAAAACCCCTGTAAGGTATATAAACCCCTACTCCTGCCTGTTTTGGCAGAACAGCTGTCACTGAGAACCTTCATGGACCAATAAAGAATTCTTCAGAACCTCACACAGCTTCTTCTCCTCTCTCTCTGAGTCTGCTGCAGCGGCACCAGCAAGCTAAAGAGCTGAAATCACAAAGAGCTGATAATCACTAAGAGCTGAAATCACTTAAGCTTGCTTAAGGTTGCCTGCAGCTGGGAGCTGCTTGGGAATTCAGGCGCTGTGCTGAGAGCCCCCCTGAGCTATCCTGGCCACGGCAGCGCACCAGGCATAGCCCAGCAGGAAACCACCTCACAATAGTATCCCCCCCCCACCTCGCCCCAGGCTGCTTACCTTTTCTCAAACACACCTGTCATTTGATTTGAAGTGCTTTTTTATGCCTGTTTTGTGGTAGTTTTTTTCCTTTTTCAAGACTGCAGACAAAAGGAAATATCAGTATTTATTTTGTTGCTCTGGATATTGACATTTTTAATTTTTATTTTGACTTACCTTAGTGGTAAGACAGTCCCCAAAACAGTGGAACTACCAGCAAAAATATTTCTAACCTCTAGAAAGCAACACTAAAAGGACATACAGCCTTTTCTGTTTCTGGAGAAAAGCTGACTTTTCCAAACATCACTCAATGCTTTTTCTCTCCCCTGCTCCTAAAAGTCCTGAGCAAATACTGGTTTGAGTGCATGCTAAATCTCTCACTATAATTCACTTGAAGCTTCATTTACTGTTTCAATACAAGCCTAGACCCTACTGGGACCAAGAGTTCCTTGGTATTTTTAGTGTGATTTCTACTCATACAATGACTGGTCATGTCTTGTCGTCTTGAAGCCACCAATTCTGCCATTCTTCTCTTATATGAGGAGCAGGAATGAGAGTTGAGGAAACAGAAGAGAGCTCTAAACCCTCTGCTGTGGCCCCTGGGGACACCCAGGAGCTTGCATGGCTCAAAGAGCAATTTCAGAGCTGATTGCCCTCTACTTCCCCAGTGTGCTGGTGGTTCTTTGGAAGCAGTTAAATCATAGCATAATTTATTCATCCACAGTCCCCCTCTTTTGACCATTCCATCTGTTTTCTAGTGGGTAGAGAGGAGAAAAGTCATGTGGTGGGACTGTAGGACAGTTGAGAATAGGACCCATTTTATTTACACCTCCAAAAGTGCAGCAGAGAGAAGCTGGACTTGACTTGATCCTGAATTTGTTTCTGGTGCTGCTGGACTGGTGTTCCTTGTTCCTTGAATTTGTTCCTACAGCTCCAGCTATGGCTCTGGCTTTGTGGCTTTCCAGGCCATGCTTTTTCCTCCAATTGAAGCAAACCCCAAATTTCTAGTGCTTACAATGGCAATCCTGACTGTCCAAACACTCAGATTCTAGCCCTGTTATATCTGAAGAATCCAACATCTGAAGCTTATTTCCCACCTGGTTTTGTCAGCTCATGCTTTGTTTTTTGAGGTCAGGTGTTCTTGTATGCAGACAAAGCCTGGAGTTGTTTTTTCAGATTCTCTACTGTTTCTTGAGTCATCATCCAATTACACTAATTGGGACAACACCGATACAAGGCAGAGATGTTACTGGGAAATGAGTTCAAGTAGCCATGATTTAGTGGTGGCCTTGGAAGTGTTTGGTTGATGGCTGGCCTCAATGGTCTTGGAGGTCTTTTCCAACCTAAACACTTCCAGGATTCTATAAGAAATCTCCTCTGACCTAAAGATTTCTGAGGTGTAATCTTTAACCAACTGGAAGGCAAAGACTGACCTACCTCCTTCCCTTAATACTCTCTTCTTAAGCCTGACATTTACTTCATTCATCATAACTGCACAGGCTGAATAATAAATTAAGCTGTTTTTAACTGCCAGCACATTAATAAGATTATTTACTTGTATGCCTACATAAAGAAAAGTTAGCAGTACTGGCTTGAGATTTTTTTGTGCATTGAATTGTACCTGGACTGAGTATTATGGGTTTGGTTAGTCCTATAAGAAGTAATTTTCCATTTATCTATGTATCCATACACTTAGAGTTGGAAAAAAGCCTTAAAATTAAAAATAACCAGTTAAAATATTTGTAGTAGGCAAACATCCCAGGCAACTCCCCCAGCAGTATTGCTGACTGGAATTGAAAAATGCCTTCTTCTTAGGTTGCCATTTACCTCCCAAGGATTTGCTTGGGACTGTTCCTCCCTTCCTTGACACTTGTTTGCAGTCTACCTCTGCATCCTATCCCTGGATGGCATTTTTACCTGCAGAACAAATTCCCTGGCTGATATGAGGTTTACTTTATTGTCGCCTGCCTTCTTTTCCTTAATTTCCTTTGGTATTGCCCTTAATCTAGAAGAAATCTTCAAGGCTGGTGGTTGCTCTTGAAAAATGAAAGATGAAAATGTAACCTGACATAATTAATACTCAGTGTGTTGCTTTACTACCAGCACAAATCACTAAGCTGCTCAAATCTTGTTGGTGGGAAAACACACTGGATAAAGAAGAAGGAAAAGTTAAATAAATTTTACATGTGTAAAAGTTTCATGCATTTTAATGAAAATATAGTACTAATACTGTTTAACTAGGAGCTGTATCAGGAAGATTAAATTGCTGAAAGTATTTCTGATAAAATGCATGCAGTGTTAAGGGAAATCCAAATGAACATGTGCACTTGTGTTCTCCTTAAATGCTTTCCAGGCTGGTTTTTAATGAGATTTCTGTCACAGCTAATGCAGAGAAATTTGGAGCCACTTCTTCCCTCTTACCAAGCTGTGGGCCTGAAATTTGTCAGCTGAGATGTGGTTCATCATATAATAAATGTTGGCACCTGATTTCCACCTTGATAATTTTGCAGCCTGCTTTGTTTGACAAGTCCCTCATGTGTGTTTGTTTTGTTATTGCCGTTTCACAAGCTACAAATGAGGCTATGTGCTGACCAAGTCATGCTGAAACAAGAACAAGGGGAGAGCCAGTGCTTGGATCAGCAAGGTGCCAATATGTCAGCTGAGTTTATGGCTCTGCAGAAAAGAGTAAGATCGATAGAAGGATGATAGAGGCTGTTGTAGTGCTTGAGCCTTGGGAGCTGGTAAAACCATGGATTTTTATGCAGTTGAGGCTTTGCATGGGCACATTGTCCTCTGCGTGCCTCAGATCATAATTTGCTGTGTGAGCAATGTTGCAATGCTGTTTTCTTGAAGATATTATGAAAAGATAACCTGGCGTTCTCAGTCACATATGGTTCTGGAAAGCTTCCAAATGCAACACTGCTGTAACTGCCTCACTTTGCTGTACCTAGAATAACCCACAGGGGACTTGGGGCAACTACTGTGGGTTTGGGATTTTTTTCCTTTTAAAAGGAGTCGAAGTCTGATACAGTTCCATGATTTAAAGGTAGATTGTGGGGGTCCCAGTTGTCAGTTTCTCTGTGTCTGGATTGAAGGCACTTGAGATGGTAGTTCATGTTCAGACTCAAGTGTTTATTATTTCTTATCAGTAAAACAGTCTCACTATTGTGAGTTTGGTAGCTTTTCATTAGAAGGCACAAAATGGCTAACAGCCTCTTGTTACAAGGTCTTTTAAGACTAAACTATCCAATTAAAAACTGACACCTAGATTATTTTCTCTTTTAACCCAATAACTGATCCCAAAGAGCCTGCAATGCAGACTTTTCTGCCCAATTACAAAATGCCACCCAAATCCATGAAGAAGGAAGAAGAAGCATGCAGAAGAAACCCAGAATGACATCCTCTGCCCTCCATCTTGCTTCCACCCACAACATACTAAAAATCCCAAAACCTAAATTTCTCACCAAGTGATACACCTACACTACTCTCTATAACCTATTTCACACTTCTGTGGATTCTATTCTATCTTGAAATCTAGGAAGCTTTCTCCATGAATGAGGGTCAAAGTCAGTGCTCTGCTGGGGGTCAGGACACCCCAGAGCAGACAGAGAAATATTCCTGGTGCCCTGGGTTTCCACAGGAGATTATTGAGCAGATATTTAAAATGTGGGAGGTGCTTAACCTTTTCACGGCTGGAGAAGGAAAAAGGCTTTTGTTAGAGGCAATAAGACATGGCCTGCTCTTTATGATTACTGCTCAAATAAATTGCATTCTGGTAGATTTTACACATTAATAGTGTAATACATTTTTTGATACAGTATAAATCTATGCAAACAGTGTGCCTAACTTTTCAGTAGTTGCACATGGATGTCTATAGTTTTTATATCTCTTGACACAGATGAGCTACAAAATGTATGAAACCTGGCTGTGTTGCTTTAAGTGTCAGTAATTATCCCCCACCTCCAAGAAAAGACTGGTTTTGGTCTGATTAGTGCATGGATAAGGCATGCTGTGTGTGGAATCCTCAATGGAATGGTCCATAAGGATGAAATATTGCTCAGTTTAGACTCAGTTCAGGGCTCTTTTGTAGCTCTGTCCTTGAGGATCCATTGATGACTGAAAGAGAAGGTTGGGCTTAACTCCATATGCTGGACCTGGGGTCAGGATGCAGGACTGGGCCAAGCAGCAAGAGGCTGTGAATTCTCTCCATCTTTCCTGTGAATTCTGTGTTGCTGTGTTTCTGGAGACAGAGTACCAACAGGCAGTTAGAGTCAAATGCTTGATATTGAGTTTTTCAGTTTACAGACGAAGAGACAAAGGCTGCTTTTCTGTTCAGCAATCTAAACTCATTATACTCCTGCAGCTTGTTTGGCTTGTGTCAAACATCCATGTAGATTCTGAAACAAAGAACTATTTTCAAGGGTTTTTTTAAAAGTAGCACATGCAAGGGAAGGTAGAAGTTCTGGTGGGAAATCTTGACTGCACATGGTCTTAAGGTTTAACTCCTAAAACATGTAGACCAAGCATTGGAAGCAGGAGGAGTCAACTTGGGTCAAACATGTAACTGCCTGTATAAAAGGCCAGGACTGACTTAATCCTAAATTTACTTGCCAAAAAGTTAAGAATCAAGTTGTTCTTAGATGGGTGTCTTCCTCATGTAACCAGTGCAGCTGGAACAACCTATTCTAACTTAAAATTCCTGGAGCTTTCCCTATCTTCTCATTAGTCATTGGAATGATAAATATGGCAAGTCATTTCACAGACACCTGTTGTAATGTAAGCAGAAAAATTTCATTCTCTGTGGGGTTTTCCCTTTGTCTGTAAAGGGTGCTTAAATGCTCAGAAGGTTCAAGGAGAGGTTTGTCCTTGGTGTCTGTAGTCTGGCGAGGATATCCTCTTGAGGAGGTAGCTGAAGATGTTGTCCTCCTTGTTTAGATGCGTAAAATGCTCAAAGCGAGGTTATGCAAAACCTGCTTTCTGTTTAAAAGTGGGATAAAACCCTAATGAATGTAATTTAAAGGATACCTTTTATCTTGGTCCAGGCAAGATCAAAGCCAAATTACATTAGTATTTGTGGAACAAATGAGGTTATGTTTGTCTCCTCAGAGGCAACAATGGAACTGAAAACCAGCTTTTGAGCCTATTGAACTAACATTTTCTGCTCTGGGTATTGAGTCCCACATGAATAGTGCTGTGCTGCACATACTGGGATTTTGTAGAGTAAGGTAGAAATAAAGAGGGTGATCATTAAAAATCTTTATTTTAAACTAAGATGTGTGTGGCAACCCAGAAATATGTAGTCAGGTAAAAGGCAAAAGGACTGTAACAGTTTCCTCGATGTTGGTGCAAGCTTATTGCATCTGTATGTTAAAAAATTTAAAAAATCCTCCTTCATCAAAAATGCCTGAAGTACTCCCAGCACCTAAAAATGTTTGTGTGCTTTTTTAAAAATGCATTTTCAGTAGTAATTGGATGTTTGCACAGTCCTAGGGTTTTGGCTGCCTGTGTTTACAAGTGTAGCCCTATAGCAGTGCCAGCTGCTGGGTCTCCAGGCTGCACTCTCAGTTCAGGGCAAGCTGCACCCTGGATCCCATCAAGCCTGATGTCATTATGTTTCTTGCATAGCTGGGAAATGAGGCTTCAACTACTGAGAAATGCTTAAATATTCTAACTAGAGTAGGTCAGAGTGCAGAAGAACAATCTGAGCTCCCTCCACCCTGAGCGTGATGCTGAGGCACACCTGCTTCCTGAATTTTTGCTAGCAACTCCAGAAATAAAAGGTAGATCTCTGGACTGCTCAGCTTGGATGATGTAGTAACTTATTAAAAGATAGATGTGCTAATCAAAGGCTAATGCAGAGGCTATTGGGAAAAGTATCAAGACAAAGGACTAATTTCCAATAGCTTTCTGTGAAAGGATGAATGTTCAGAGAACTGTGATGCCAGAAGCGTTTGCAAATTTGTGTGATTGGTGTTATAAAGGACGGCTCTGCTCTCCTTTGGTAGGGAATATTTTGTTTTCCTGCAAGTAGAGCAGTACTTTGTCTCAGGAGCTGCTGTTTGATTGTAGAGACATGGGATGGTTTGGGTTGGAAGGGACCTTAAAGATCATCCAATTCCAACCCCCTGCCATGAGCAGGGACACCTGCCACTATCCCAGGTTGTTCACAGCCCCATCCAGCCTGGCCTCAGACACTGCCAGGGATGGGACACCCACAGCTTCTCTGGGCAACCTGTGCCAGGGCCTCCCCATCCTCACAGGGAACAATTTCTTCCTCATATCCAATCTAAACCTCCCCTCTGTCACTTTGGAGCCATTCCCACTTGTCTTGTAAATCCAGGCCCTTGTAAAGAGTCTCTCCATCTTTCCTGTAGGCTCCCTTCAGGCACTGGAAGGCCACAATGAGGTCACCCCAAAACCTTCTCTTCTCCAGGCTGAACAATCCCAATTCTCTCAGTTCCCAGTTCTCTCTTCTTCCCAATCTTTCCTCACAGCAGAGGTGTATGAAGAACAGATACAGAAGAGTTTCCTGCAGAAGGACAGCAAACTCTCAATTTCAAAGATCTTCAAACTCAGACTTTGAAAAATATTTGCCTGGCATACACTGCATCACTCTCAGAAACACCCCTCAGAGAGTTTATGGTCAGACAGTGGCACCTCTGCTGTAATCTTTCCATTTGGAGGAGGGATTAAAGAGAACGTTATTCTTGCTCTGCAAATCTGCAGATTCCTGCTTCCAGGGGAATCCAGCAGCAAGGCAAGGAAGTGGATCCTGTGAAATCCATCCAAGCCTTGTCCTGGAGCCTGTGGGTGTTGATGAGTTTTGGCTTAGGAGATGAGGAGCCATCTCCCCAGGAGATGTTTGTTAACACAGCAAAAAAGCAGCTGCAAGAGAGACGCGGTGTGCAGGGAGAAGGGCTCTGGGGCTCTTGGGTAATGTCTGTTTAAGGAAAAATAAATGAGAGTTGTAGGACATTTGACAAACTGCGCTGACAAGTTTTTCTAGTGATTAGAGAATTTTTAGCTAAATTCCACTGTGAAGAGTAAGCTCATAAAAAGAGGATGTGAGATTTGCCCAGATACTTTCAAAAGTTAACTTTGAGCCTTCTGATTTCATCCTAACTTGATTCAGTAAGTGATATAACCTCATGCTTCAGATTCTCTTAAAATAGTATGTTCAACTCTGAAAAGCAATAGATTGCTAAAATAATTAAATCTAAATGATGTTTTAGTGAATATATAATTGAATCAGGGAAAATAATTTTATGAAGCAGTGCTTAGAGCAGAACTGCCCAAACAATCCAGCAATGACTTAAAAAGCAAAGGGAAGAACGTTCTAAGTCAGCATAGCAGAAGTTATGCTATTTTTGAGTTAGGATAAAGACTGTCCTCATGGGTAAAGGGCTGTGCTAGGTTACAATACTGTACAATATGTGGTGAAATAACCCAAAGATGCCTTTGATGTCATGGTGTGCTCCATCACCTGGATCAGTTTTTGGCTAAAAATATGTTGTAGGCATCACAGAAGGTGCATATATCTTGATGTATGGCAAGAAAACCCATCAGATCTCTGTAATGGATTTCTTCTTCCTCTAGATTTTGCCTCTGGAGGCAACCACATTTTATACAGTTCTGGCAAAAACACAAGTCTTCTAAAGAAAAAGACAGTTTGTATGGTTTAATGTAAGTATTGAAATAATAACTTGGGTGTTTGTAGCTGGGAAAAGTTTGGGGGTTTTTTAACTAGAGTTTCATCTCCTTTCTAGCTGGGGAATTTTTTTTAACAGGTGTTTCAGCTCCTTGCTTAATGAAGAAGCATGAAATCCCAGTAAAACTTCTGAAATTATTTTGACTCTGTAAAGTTGGGGAAATACAAAAGCAGCCTCTCTCAGGATATCCTGTTACTCTAATGAGCCAGAAGAGGACTGGGTATTTCATGAGTAAAAGCAGGTTGTAAGACTTAAATCCCAGGCTGATTTTGGATCTTTGTTTCTATTGTAGCTGAGCTCATTTGCCCTTACTAAATATAACCTAGTATAGATGGTGCTGTTATAGATAAAAATTGATCCATCCAATTTTAATAAAAATAAAAAGATAAAATTTATTCATGACCAATATACAGTCCCAACAGCCAACAATCAAGGACAGCACCGACCCCAGAATGAAAGCTGGGTGAACTCAGATCTGGCCTTTATCGTACCGAATCCCCTCTGTTCACAAATGCCGCTTGGCAGAGTCCGAGTTTTATACTCTTTTTCTTGCTTGCAGCGAGGTCCCTTTGTCCTTCCTTGGAGTTCTTCATATTCATGCTGTGTCTATTCTCTGTCCTGTGCTGGACAAAATCTTGCCAGGGAACTGATGTGTATCCACTCTTCGGTTCCTGGAATCCCTCATTCAGATGTATGTCCTTGATGGTCCTGTCTGTCTGAGATGAACATCTTCATGGGCCATCATCGCTGGGCTTCTCTCTCATTCATACCAGTGAGAACACCCATCTCCTGTGCAGGCTAGGTCCACTTTGTATGTAAATGACACACCTCCTCCTTGGCTGCCAGCTGCAGTTTTCACCACCCTGTGAAGCCATCCCCTTCTCCCTTGCTGGTGTGATTTTAAGGCTTTATATTATATTATTCGAACAATCATATTCTATCACATGAATTACCATCATATCCATAACAGTGCAAAAACTTTTCTGGGTGTATTTGTGACATTTTGAAGTTTATTTGCTCTTAAATTTGTATTTTGGAGTCTGAAGTCAAACAGTCCTCATAATTGCCATAAACATTTCTTTAGGGCATGGACACTTGGTAGACCTTATCTGCACTGCTCTGGTGGGCTTGGTGAGATCTCTCTGCTGCTCTGTATTTTTTCTCCTGCCCTGGGTTTGGTTCTTGGTGGCAGAGAGCCACAGTTGTTTTGTGGTCTGACAGCTCCATGTATGTGAGGAGTTGATGTCTGATGTGAATTTTGGTGAATTTGTTGTGTGAATTGTCTGTGTACACTTTCACTCTTCTGTGGCATCATTCTGTGTATGTATTTCTGCATCATCTTGTAAAGCCTGTGTGAGCCACATAGAGCAGCAGAGTCACCCTAATGAGACCAAAGGTGCTGGCAGCTGCTGTAGTCTCTGCCAGAGGCATTTGCAGCCCCCAGGTTTGCATTTGATGTGAACAGACCTGCACCAGGATGAGGATGGGGAGCAAAGCAGGCTCACTGTTGCACCAGAGTTCCCTGGAGCACATGGAAAAAGCAGTGGCAGTCCTAAGAGAAGCTCCTCTTCAGGGGTGCCCAGGGCTTTACCATGGAATAATCTCTTCTTCTTTGAGGACTGTCCTGGAGATTTTAGCTAGGCAAGTGAAGTCAGGCAGACAGTAAAGTCAACATGGAGCTGATTTGTGAGCAGTGGGATGCTGTGGAATGCACAGAGAAGCCACTTGGCAAGAATGGGTGCACAGCTATTGCTGATGGTTATGTCATGGTAGTCTAGATGCAATTAAATTATTTTCAATTGCTTTGTTCAATTTGGCACACTGTAACTTAGGTATTACCCCTTGGCTTTTCAAAGTGAGCTTCTACCCCATGTCATCTGACCTTTCCTGAATGCTAAACTGTCTCCAAAAATTATTACTTGTGTTCCATAAGTACATCAGCTTCTCAATTATTGTTATAGGCAGGATTTGCCCACCCCAGCAAACATGTGCAAGGATGCTCTGGCCTCCTCCCTTCCCATTCCTGTGATATTATATATTCATAATGACAAAGCAGGAGCAAGCCTCAGATGCAGATGTTTTCCTGTATCTTAGCAGGACTGCTTCCTGTACCTGCCACTCTAAATAAAGACCAGGCTTAAATGATGCTCTAGGAGTAAGGGACAGCAGCAAGGAAACCTGCAGCATATAACTCTGAGTAGCTGGCAGAATAAGTAAAATGCACAGCACATGTCCTGTGTGTCATGAGATGACAAATGCAATCCTCTTTAGGACTAAAGAAGAGGATGCATGTCATGGAAATGTAGTGGCTGTGTCTTGTTGTGGGTTTCTTTTTCCAGCAACAAAATGTATCACAATAACTCTAGCAATTTAGCCTGAGTTCTTAAAATTCCTTTTTTTTTTTTTTTTTTTTTTGCTGATTTTCTTCTAAGTTGTTCCTAGGAACTGAGTTCTTCTGCTGTGATTGTAGTGAGTGGTAGAAATGAGACATCATTGGTGTGAGATGCTGCAATGTGCTAAGTGATGCAGGATAGACCTCACAGTGTTTGGATTGCAGGGCAAGTCAATACATCCATCTGTGTTTATAGGAATTTTACTGGTGAGGAACTAAAAATTCCAGGGGCCTAACTTTACCTTGTGAAAATTCAGCAGCTTGACATCTTTGTGGCTTGCATGTCCTGACTTACTGGCAGACACAAATACTTGGATGGAATATTGGAACCATTCTGAATTAACAAAAAAAATCTTTCAAGAAGGTATTAGACCACAACCTCAGGAACACCTTTTTTTTTTGTATGTCTCTTTCCTCTGCAGAGGCTGTTGGTGTAGCCTTGACTTCCTTTATCTGCTACAGAGTTGAGCTAATTTGTTGCAGGTCAAGATCAATAAGTCTCTCTGTTTCTCTGCTCTTCTCTCTGTGGACAAGAAAGATGGGAGGACAACACCCTGCTTCTTGATCAGGGCATGTGGTGAAATTCTTTATGAAAGGTGGTAATGATTTTTGTCTCTTTTGGAGTGAGAAAAAAAGACAAATCACTGTGATTCTGCTAAGCCACAAGCTATGGACAAGGCAGGAGTTTCTTCCATTTGTCTTTTTGAGCAATGATATGAATAAAGCAAGAAGCCAGTAGCTTCTTCAACAATGCTCTGCCCATCCCTGTTCACACTCCCCCACCTCTGCTACCTAGCATCACTGTATTTTCCATACTTCTGCTTTCAGTGATGTCTCAATGACCTGCTCAGAGCTGAAGAGCTTAATTTTCAAATGGTCTGCTCCATGGGTGGTGTTCTTGTCTGGCTCTGCCAGCCCCCAGAATATGTGACACCCATTGCTGCAGCTGTGACCTTTTTCTTCAGCGGGCCAGTGTTACTGTGATTGCTATTTCTGCCTGACTAAGGGCTTTGGATTTTAAAATAATATCATGGGAGGAATCCCAGTTAGCTAAATGCATTTCATTGACACTGATTATCTGGGACTAGGTCTGTGGTGATAAATTTGCCATGGAAGTTGCTGCTGGTTTAGTGGAGCCCATGAGACATTGCTGTGTTCAGGCTCCCAGTGCTTCCTGCTCCTTTCATGTATCAGAGGGAATATTTTAGGGGAGGTACAAAGAGTGATGAGACACGCCACGAATTTTTTAATAGTTTTTTGGCAAAAGACAGGGTCCTGTCAAGAAATGTTTTTTGTTTGCAGCACATTACCTTGAGGTTGCTGACAGCATTCCCACTTCCAGAACTGATGGAGTGTGTTCAATTTTGTGAAAAATCTTCTGATTTTCTGATGAATTAGAAGGGCCTGCCTGCATGTACATGCACATGCACATGCATGTTCTTGTGTGTAAAAGCTGCATTTCGCAGCTGTAATTAATGCAGTTCTTGTCTGTTTGGTTGTGTGGAATCCTTTTTAGTGATACCTGTACTCTCCCTCTTCTATATGAAATCTGTAGTCCTGTGAAGGGTGCATGAAGAAATACAGGCTTATATTTCTAGGATACTGGTCAAAATGCTCCTTCTAACAAAAGTTCTGACTTCAAGTCATCTAGTGTCAGTGCTTGTTGCTGAGAAAGATGACCTCAAATAAGAAAGGGGAGATCAACATTAGCTGAAAATCAATATTTGTGATACTGTTGGGGAATTTGTCATATGATTTCTGAGTTCAGTGCCTTTCATTAATTTATAAAGCATCACTTTCTACTCTGAAGAGCTGACCAAGTAAGAAGTCAGGAACTTCAAATCAGAGATTTCTGATTGAAAGGGAAATATTTACCTAGAGTTGGAATGATTGTGGCTACTATAGTCCTGAGATTTCTTAGCCATGGTGTGCTCCAGCCCCTTTGGAATACACTGTTCTCACCTTTGTTTGTGCTGAGTAAGGTGTTTAAATCTCAGCAAGGTTTGCTACTGCAGACCTTGCATGACAATTACAGAATTAAGCTCCCTCTCTAGCATGCATATACTCAAGGATATTCTACCTTTGGATTGAATAATTGCTCTCTTTAAATGTTACATATGCATTTGTGGTGAGTGTATACATATGGGGGTGGGAGGGAAGAATGGGCAGGCAAAAGATGTAATTACTCAACTGAAGCCTTAGCCTTGCATTATAAATATGGATCATGACTTAAGGAGCCTGAGGATAGAATGTATTCATCTTCTGCTTGAATATCTACTTTTAATCTTAAATTTGCCTGAAAGTCCTCACAAAAGATATGCACTGACATTTAAGATCCTTGTGACGTGTGCATTGTCCATGTGCAGAGGCAGTGGGCTCTTGCAGCAAAAGGGCTGAGGAGCAGGGGATGCTGAGTTGGAACAAGGCCAGTCTCCCTTTCCCAAAGAGGAGAACTTTCTGTGTACCAGAAAATGCCTACAGGTAAGGCAAGCACATGTTTAGCATAAATGTCAAATCATTCAGTTGAAAGGAGGCAATTTCTGGAAGCAGCAGTGTAGGCACTGGGGAGTGGGTTGGCAGAAAACACGGATTGTGTCCACAGCCCCAGCTTTGGGTGGACTGTTTAACCTCTTCCCACCCAGCTCCTTTGCTGGCTATGTCTGTCCAGCCTCAGGAGCTCCCCCAAAGAGCGAGTGTGCAGCTGTGGAAGGACAGAAGGGAGGCAGGAGAAATGCAGGAGGTTCAGCAGCCTTGCGCCTCCTACATGGCAATGAAGTAGGTGTGAACTACATGTAAAGAAGAGGCATTCAAATGGCCTCCTGTCCCCATTGCTGCAGCGGCAGAACTCCCAGAACACAACCTGTGATTTTCCAGAGTCTGCATAGTAAGGATTTGATATTAGCCTTAAGGCTGTCCTATAATTAAAGCTGGGTGCTGGGCAAAATTAATCAACTGTTTTGCAGATCATATACCTCTCTGTTGCATCCTTGTGAGAGGCAACCACAGGAGTCTTACTCTGCTTTAAAAAAAATGTTATTTTCTCCTATTTGTGGTTTTGAATTTAATGGTGAAGAGATTTCTGCAATACAATGCCTGCAAAATACCAGAGATAACTTGCTGTGATATCTGATTAGACATTATGCTACATGTTGTAGCCTGATGCCTTGTACACCGTTATTCCCATAGCTCAACACTTGAGTAATTTTACTATTTAGCCCACCTTGTGGTGTTGCATTGAAGTGGAGCACCTGAGTGTGGGCTATTTGTGGAATGAGTATTTGCCTTTGCTTCGTGAGTGCTGGACTCTTAGCTGAGATGAGGCTCTGGCAGAGGTGTGCAGTAATTTCAAATTCTCCCTTTCTAGAAAGGCATGAGGGGTGTGCTGGTTTGTGGTTGCTCAGCTCATGAGTAAACATATTTTGTCTTTTGGTTTGGTTGCATCTACTGTGGAGTAGGTGAGTGTAGGTGCTGATGTGTCAGGGAGAAGATCAACTTATGGAGCCAGAGGCCCAATAAATAAAATCAACAGTTTGATGTCAAGATACTTTTGTCTAGAAATCATGACTTTTGTTAACCAATATATCATCCAAACCTTTGCCTGTGCTGTGAGAAACATGACAAGTGCCAGTAGTGTCATTGCACGTGTGTTGTCTTCACAGTCTGTCTGGTGTTTGTCATACATTTCAGTGGCAAATGATGCATGATAAGAGTTTCTTCTCATTTATTCAGGATTTCTTCAGAGCAAACTAGGGGCTCTCCTTTGAAGAAGCTCCTAAAATTTATAGCATAATTGCTGTGTAATGTTGCAGAAGCCAAAGATTGAAATTATTGAGGAACAATTATAAATTTCTTTGAGGGAACAGGTGTACTATTAAGGGATGAAATTTGATGAGACAACTGACCTTTACTTGTTCCCAAGAAAATAATGAGATTTTGTTTTATTCCTTCCCCCTTCCCCCCTGGCCCCCCATAGCTTCTGGGGTCAGGCAACACAGCTATAAATATGGGTGTGATGCATTTAGTAAATGATTGCTTCAATGCTTTACTTCTACAAGAAGCAACAGTGCAAGGTCCTATTTGGATATACAAGTAGCCTCCTGCATGAACCCTTTCCAAGGAGCTCCATGCTGGGATGTCCTGCTGCTGGCAAACTCCTGGCAAGCCTGGAGTGCTGCCATGAGCATGTTACCTGTGTTCAGCCTCCTGATAAGCTGGGGGAGAGTATGGGAGGGCAGGGCCAAGCCTGCTGCCTTCCAGCAGCATCTGCAAGTTGTCCTGCCAGCCAACAGAACCCAGGGGATCAAGAGGCCAGAGCATTTTTGGCTTTATTTCAGTATTCCCTTGGAAGTGCTGCACCAAGTCCTATAGGCAAGGAGAACCAGCATAGCTTGTGCAGAAACGCATGCATATGGTTCTCTCCTACAAAAAGAAATTACAGTTCCAGCAGGAGGGATTACTATGTGCTTTGTTCATTCAGTTCTATTTGAAGCCTCACCTTTTTTCCTACTTTAATAGATTTAAATAAGGAGCGTTAAAACAGTTGATCTAAAAGGGAAAACAAAAGCCAGCGGTACAGGTTTTATCTTCTTGAGAGTTTTAGCACTGGAAATAATTCTCTTCCTGCACTGTAAAGCAGATGCTGAAGCAGTAACTAAAATGCAGACAACTTTTGCTCCCACTGTGGACAGAGTCCTGCTTTCTTAGCACAGTTTCTTCTGCAGCATGCAAGCCTTTCTGTGTTGTGTGTCTTGATAGCTCAGGATTAGTTTGGAGACAGTTCCTCTATGAGCTGTCCTGAGCATCTGTAGATCAGAGATAAAGAAGAGACATAAGCAAAACACAGAGCCAAGGGGAACTTGCCAAATTTGTTATTTTTTCTTTGGCAGAGCCTCTACACACATACTAATAAATGTTTCTGTGCCTACTTTCAGTAAGTAGGAGATGAAGAGGACAGTGATGTCTGTTTGTTGGAAGAGAGTTGGGATATCTGAGGTATAATCTCAGGCATTCCCCTGGCCTGCGCCTCAGTAACTGTGTATGGGAAAGCTCAGTAACTGGGAAGGTTTTGTGCACTTTGGGATCTACAAGTGCTTCATCACAGGAAAATGGTGCTGCTGAATGTTGCTTGGAGTTTGGGAATGTGCCAGCTGATTCACTAACACAAAGACCTCTTCCTGCAGACACACTGGCAGTTGAGGGTGTGTTTGGTGTTCCAGGCGTGCCCCTTATTGAGGGATAGGAAGCTCCTGGACACAGCTGTACTAACTGTTCACATGGTGACTGACACCTTGGCTCAAAGCAAGACAATGGATACGGCACTGCAGAGTGCCAGAAGGGGATGATGAGTGTTTTGGAGGCTTTCCTTTGAGTCTGCAGGGTTGATTGAGTCTAACTGGACAGTGTGCACTAGGACAGGTCCTAAAATGTGTTGTCCCCAAAGTTGCTGACATGTCTGGTCATGCTGGGATTTGTCCTGTTGTGGCCAGGTGCTGGTGTGTGAGGAAGCAAATCAGCACTGTGCTGACTTGCAACAGTCATCTGCTGTTGGCTTGTGAAATGAAGAGCTACTGTCAGAGGGGTTGTCCAAAATAGCATCAAGAGTTTGATAGGAAACAGGGCTGGCTTTTATCCTGTGCTATGTTAATCCCAGCAGCATTTCTCTATGCTTTCTGTTAGTAACCAGGCTACTGTCCACACAGTTGTGTGTTGTTTGTGCAGCACCATGGGGATGTTTTTGATAAGGACTGAGCCCAGAGCAGCCCATGGGTTCCAGTGTCATGGGGAGTTTTCCACAGATTATTTTGGTGGAGCTTGCTTCAAGCTCTCAATCACTGTTCCTATACCAGTGCTATAGAACCTTGTCAGAAGACTGTGAAAGAAAACTGCATTCAGAATTAGAGTCAGAGAATGGTTTGGATTGGAAGGGACCTTAAAGATTATCCAGTTTCAACTGATCCCTAATCACTGTGTAATATAGATGTGTGTATAATGAATTACTAAATGAAAAATGTATTGACACCAACTCCTACATTTTGATGGATAAAAACAAGTTCTTGGGCAGGTGTTGTGGTTGAGGCAGTTGCTGAGTTAGTATAGAATGGAAAAAGTGTCCCTTGAGCCAGGTGGGGAAAGGTTGGTGAGTTTAAGACTGCCACTGGCTTCTGAATTTTAAAATTGGGCCAGAAAGGTGTGAGTAGTCCCAGTAAGCAGTCAGTGGTTTGTGTGTGACACCAGTTGTAATTTCTCACCTTGCCTGATGTTCAGTTTTGTACAGCAGTGTGTCTTCAGCACTGGAGCTCTCATTCTGATTTCTCTGCTGCTTCTCTCAAAAACAAATGTGTGTCAGGAGCTGACTGAGTTTGAGAGACTCTACATAACTCTACTATGCACATCACGGGAAAAGAGAATATCTTCAAGTTCAGAAAAAAAAAACTTCTGTGCTTGAATCTGCTAAATTGAACAGGTGTTCCCTTTATATCCATATTCCTTTTTTCCTCCCCTCAAAAGTACAATCTCAAAGTGATTGGTATTTTGTGGGACAGCAAACAGGTTTTCTAATTGGACTTTGAAACATGAAATCCAAGCCCTCTCATCTTGAGTAAAGTGGAAGGTTCAGGTTTGGATCTAACTTTGAAATTCAGACCTGGTATTAATGAAATAATTCTAATGCTTTCAAGGTTTTAGCTTAATTTTTGCTCTCAACTCTTGTTCAAAGGAGGGATTTTCAGATTGCCAAAGGTTGTGAGGTATTTCTGCCAACTTCTTCTGTGACATGGACAATAAACAACTTCCTGGCATTTGGGCAAGGTGCACAGAAATGTTCAAGTGTGAGAATGAGGCATCTCTGGAGATACTCATGGTATCTTATCTTCCTGTGATGTGCTGTTATCAGCAGCTTCTGCTGCTTTGTACCTGAGCTCTCAGCTTGTCACAAGTGGTTTTCAAGGATTTTGTACTCTAGTGAAGCACTGGGATGAGTGTTATAGGAGCGTTCTGCATTTCCTAATTTCCACTAGAAGGTTAAATGCATATAGAGAGAGATTGCAAGCACTTGGGTATAAACTGCTGAGAAATCTGTTGTCCTTTTTGCCTGCCAGTTACTGATGAGATCCCACAAGAACATCCCGGGTTTCCAGCCTAGTTCCCAGTTGGTTTGTGCCAGTGCTGTATCACAGGGTGGCTATTTCCTCCTCATCCTCTCTGGCTCTCCTGAAATCCCTCTGGATTTGTTTTAATGCAACTTCATCATAACAGATAGCTTGGGATAAGGAGGAAAAAAAAAAAAAAAAGCTGGGGTTTTTTTCCAGGTGGGTGACTCTGCTCCCATCCTGGTACTTCTTGCCAATACTGTAGAGGAAAAAGATCTGCACTTTAATTCTCATAGGCTTACAAAACTGCAGAGAACTTGTGTGTTTCGTCACTTCTGTGTTTTATGTGTTATCCTTTAGCTCTGAGAGGAGCTAAAAATGAAGTGATCAGAGAATAGACTGAATTGGGAAGGGACCCACAAAGATAATTCAAGTCCAGCTGCTGAGGATATTCCCTGTGCATTACAATAACATGGTTTCCTTGAGAATATATGACTTATAAAACAGCACTGCATATCTGGTCCTGTCCCTGACATCCATTTCAGTAAGCTATAGGAGAAATGGACACCTCAAGGATGGCTGTGCTGCTTTCCCTTTCCACTTACATTGCAGCCTACTCATTCCTATTCTTTCTTTTCACTACTTCTATGTTTAGCTACAGATCTATCTTGGATCATGCTGCTGAAACTGATGCAGGAATTTGGCCACTTAGGTGGCAGCTATACCTATATTTAGAAAATACTTCTGATGACTCCAGTGCCCCACTGAATTCTACTTTACTTACAACAATGCTGATTTAAAGAGTAGAATATGAATGAGCACCAGGATTTGACATCCATACCACAATTAAAATAATTGATTAATTAAGAGGATAATTTAATGCTTACTAACAACACTTGCGGTGCAAAATAAGACTTATTTTCACCTCACTGGTGTAGGCCTAGGCCCAGGCTCTGCACCTGAATATGTGCTAAGTATAAATTTTTTTCTTTTCTAAAAGTTATTATCAAGAAAGCTAAGGGTCAAAAAGTTTGTGAGTCATATGCTATAATCTTAAGAGACTTGGGTATGGTTGTGTATAGTAACCAAACAAATTCTTCCTGCCTTTGCTAACTTTATATTCTTATTTAAAATCAGAGAAGAAGTAATGGTGAATGAGGTGAGCATTATCTTCACTAATGCCTTGGAACTGGATCTGCTGCATGTTGCTCTAGAAGAATTTAGCAGTGATACATTTTTTAATAAATCAGGAGACTTTGCTTTCATCATTGTGAAATGGGTTTTTTCCAGCTTTCTCTATATGGAATTTTCTCCGCTACATGTTCTCTTTGAGATAATAAAATAGAACACCATGTTGTTCTTCTAAACAGATCGGGATTTTATTTTTTCTGTCTCCACCAGGTTCTCTTTAGCATTGCATGATAATTTGTCCTGTTTAGTCATGTGCTATAATCTACTTATTGCCACATAGGTGTAAATTATTGGGGAGCATGATTTGCTGGCATGCTCAGAATGTAAGAATTGACATCACATGAGATGTTTTAGCTTTCCACTACCAAAGGATGTTCACTCTTTGTCTTTCTCTGAGGCTGTGATGACTCTGCCAGTCCCAATCATTATCTTGAAGGTGACCCTTCCCTTGGTGTCTGTCCCTCCTTTCTCATTAAGCTATTTTTACCTATTATCTTTGGGGAATTACATAAACATATTAAAGCTTCCTCTTTATGAAGAGGTAGTGCTGTAATTTTCTGTAAGCTTCTGTAATTTTATTCGAACATTACAAGTCCACCACAGATGAAGGATTTCACTAGTGATTTTTGATAACCTATTGTTCCAAAAGAGCCTATAAAAATGAAGTTATCCTCCGTTAAATATAAGGATGCAGGTGGCTGTATGTAGGTTGGATGTATGGCAACTTTTGGGATTGTTTTCAGTTCTGTTCTGGGCATCCCCTTGAAGAGTGAGGGGACAAGTGTTTAAGGAGACATGGTCAAAGCGCCAGAATTAGGTTTGATTACTCAGTAGGTGGAAGCTCTGCCTGAAGCTGGCACTGAACTAGTGCAACCACATGATTTTGGCCAAGGTCTGACTTTTTAAAGCTACCTCTGTTTACTTGGATTAAGTTTATAGGACTCACATGGGTGCAAATATCTTTTATATGGACCATCTTTAGCTGACCTTCAAGAAACCCCTTCATCAAGTCCACCCTTATCACACACTTGATTAGCTACACTTAACTGTGAAACTGTACAAGTGGACAATCCTATTTTTAAAAGGAAGGAGAGGAGGAACAAAATAAATGGCAAGAGGAAGAAAGACACAACCAAAGAACTCCCCAAATAAGGCACTTTTCTCCCAGTGCATTTTGTCCTTGAAGGAAAAACGAGAATTCATACCCAAGGGGGATTTGACTTTGCAGTGCCTGAGGCAGAGTAGGAGTCAGTGTGAGCATCTGTCATGGCTTAGGAATAGTTATTCTCCAATTTAGCGCTTCCATCCTTCACAGTAAGCTGCTGCAACTCAAAGGAGCAGCCTAGTTAGTGTCCAGAGAGCCTATGGAAAAGGTTAATATGGATGAACATGTGAAGAAAACTTCATGGTCTCAGCTTGCCTGGGGAAGTATCAAAATACTGGTCAATCCCTTTGCCCCCATCTCACCCTTGTGGCTCCTGCATATCTATGTCCTTACTTACTGCCTCCTCAGTGATCCCTCACCTTTCTTTGAAATTTGGATGTCACTCCTTGGCTACTTTCTCCTGGATCAGAAAATGCTGAGCAACGTGGCTGTTTTGTTATAAATCCCCTTCTGGTTTCATAGCTCTGACTTCCAACTTCAAAAATAGTTTCCCCTCATTGACTTGAGCAAATATAATAAATACAAGCAGTTGAGTCATCCTGAAAGGGCATTTGCTGGGGATTTTTTGGATGAATCATTTAAATTGGCTTCTTTGAAAACTGCAATTTTTTGAGTATTAAAAATTAATTAAGCAAGAGGAGGGAACACTTATGAGCAGTGTGCCCTTTATGAGATTAACTGATATTTGAGAAGCAGAATTAAATATCATATGGAGCCAGGTAAAATGCTTCCTTCGTAAAACTGTTCTTAAGTGGAGAGTATAAAGAGACTAGATCAGAAATTTTTATTGATTAAAGAGCTTATAACGTGGCACAAAGCTTCTCTAAATGTACAACTGTGTTCTGGGTAGAGAAGAACGAAAAGTCTGAGCCCTGAGTTGCATAAATTAGCCTACATCTACTGAAATCTAGAAACTGCTTTCTGTGGAGGCAGGGAAAAGACAAAATCTGCAATGCATAGTGTATATCCCCATTTAGTGCTTTTCAATTTTTCCAGAAATGTGATTAAACATGTGTAGACCAAGCAATTCTAAAAGCTGAAGAGAGTGGGTGACCTTAGTCTTCAAATATCTCCCAGTGGCCTGAAGCTCCTTCAGTCAAAGACTCACTTTAAATCTCATTCTTTGGGTTTGCAATGTTTCCAATGCCTGCCTGTGTTTACAAGAAGTGGATTAAATTAAAAGCTTTCCAAGCATTTGTTGTGATTTGACAGCCTGCTGAGTAATGCTCATGCATGTGTTTTTATTTTGTGGGACAGCTTTTCCCCACAGGTTTATGCACTTTTCTGGACAGAGATTTAATTGTAAGGCAACTGGTCCGATTATAGACTAACTCTGTTAGTTCATCTGCAGGAGAAGCAAGCTGTACATGGAGCTGTAGAGTTACATATGGTTTAATTCAGTGTTAGAGGAGGAAATATGTGAGGTTTAATACAATTCTGACTGGCTAATATTTAACAAGGCTTATTATGGAATGCCTGGAGGCAGAGCTGCTTCTGCATTGTGGTTTTGGAGAGTTGTTCCCTTTGGTGGGAGCTTTGGAACTCGGTACAGGTTTTACCTCTAAGAGAGGAAACATTGCTTAAGCTTGCAGGTGGGGAGATTAAGACAGTGATGTCTGTCCAAAAGGAAATTTAATTAGTCTCATTTAATCCAGATAACTGTGGCTCAGCTTTTTTTTGCTAGGATTAAATGGGGGGATGTATCATCATCCTTCCTGTTATGAATAAAAAGTTATCTATTTTTGTTTAAGGTTACAGAGCTAAAACCAGTTAGACCAATTGCTGTTAAATTAGCTTCATTGTTAAAGAGTTCTTCTTTAATTGCCCGTCAATGGTTGGTGATTTAGCCATTGTCCTGATGCTTGCCCGGGAGCGACACCTGGACACGGCAGCATCAGGAAAATAGGAGTGGCCTGAGACCACGTATGCAGATGAGAAATGCACTGCTCCAAAATCTTCCCATTTTCCAAGAAAACCCCTAAAAACCACGAGCCAATATAGAATTAGGGGACCCTAAGTGATGTCTAAGGATGGGCGTGAAGTCCAGTGCCTGCTTGAATCCTATTTGCTTCTCACCCTGACCTCAAAGGATGTTCACTAAGGAGGGGACCCAAAGTGTTGGACCAAAAAGCAGGAATCTGCCAATCTCCCGTGGGGATGCAGTCCCCAGCTCTGCCTGCAGACCAGCGGACAGAGCTGCATCACCCTCCTCCTCCGTGCCACTCTTGGGGACAGCGGCAGCGTGGGCGCGACCCGACGATTTCTCCCCACCTGAGCTGAATCTGTTTAATAAAGGCATTAAAAAGGAGAAAGATCTCCTGCCCATTTATTTCACTTCCCAAGCAAAATATTAATGAAGGTTTTTTAATTTTTATTTTCATTAGAAGCCAGCTGGACTTCTGAAAAACTTCTTCCATACACACCAAGCTTCTTATTTTTATCATATTTTCCTTTTCCCACCACTCAGTGTTTTGCTTGTTCAGTTTTAGCAAAGCAAAAAAAAAAAAAAAGCCTTTATGTAGAGGGAAATGAACAAATCCAGGGTTTATTTTCTGTTTAAGCTGGGAGTGCTTCAAAACTTGATATGAAATTGTATCAGAAAAACTCTTCTCTTCACGCAGCACTCTGCTTTGGATTGGCTTTAAATATAAGGTATGAGTACAAACTGCCCTTTGAAGGGGTGTGACAAGAATTTTGTGGTGGCTCTTAGAAGCAAGTCTGACACTTCCTCACCTCTGGGAAACAGACACCAAGGGGTGAACATCTTGGGCTACTTTGAGTGCCAAATATTTAGCTTTTTCCCACCACCTTCTCATCTTCCTTGTGATCAAAAAACCAAAATAGAGTAAATTTCAACATAGGCTAAAATATTACATTTGTGGCTAACAGATGAACTTGATATAAAAAATGAGAGGGAGGAAAACAGAGTGCAGTTTTAAAGCATCCTTCAGTTTTCCGGACTCTTTCTGGTTGCCCGGGGCTGACTTGCTCCTTGATGTAACTTGAGAAAGGAGCTGTCCAGGATGAAGAAGCAGTGTCAGAATTGGCTGGTTGAAGGGAAAAATTTCTGATTACTAATCCTTTTTAAAACATATATTTAGCCATAGAGAGCAGAATCTGATTTTTTTCAAAATATGAATTATGTATTGTTATTAAACAGTAATCAATTGATTAAAATGTGATTTAACTTTTAAATTAAATAATTTAAAAGCATTCTTTTTTACAGCACTGGACCTCAATGAAATGTTGCTTTCTGCTGCTCTGTCATCAAGAACTTTATTCACAATGCTGAATATTTTATGGTGCATGGGGACATTGCATTATCTCTTCTGATACTGCCAACCCGATAAAATAATAAAGAAAAAATCTCTGCTGTAGTTTCTTTACTTATTTTGATGAGAAGCTATCTGGTAATATATTAAATAGGGACGTATTGCTTTGAAAATGCAAAGGAATAAAGTAACATTGGCATTAAAAAATAGCAGCCAAGGAATTATCTGATCTCTTAAATGATTTGCACTTAATTCAATTACTTAGGATTCTTGTTTTACTGGTGGATTTGGATCTGTGGTGTGGGGGCTGATGAGTGCTGTGTCACTGGGTTCCAGCAGCGCTGACACCCCCCAGATTTGCCCTAGGAGTCTCAGTTTAGCTGCTGAAGGGGTTGGGCTGTTTATGGTTGTGAATATTGCCCTCAGTTAATTCCCTTGTGGTTGTGAATATTGCCCTCAGTTAAATCCTTTGTGGTTGTGAATAGGACACACCTAAACGAGGTGTTGTACCTTGGGCTGTGCCTGATCTGTGTGTATGAACATGGCCAGTGGTGGTTTTAGGGAAGGTCTGCAATGGATATTCCAGCAGGGGTCAGCTCAGTAAAACCACACAGGGGTCTGTGGTGCTGTCTGACCCAGCTGTAGAACCCTGGAATGGTTTAGGTTGGAAGGGACTTTAAAGCCCATCCAGTTCCATGGGCAGGAACACCTTCCATTATCCCAGGTAGCTCCAAGCTCTGTCCAGCCTGGCCTCGGACACTGCCAGGCATGGAGCAGCCACAGCTTCTCTGGGCAACCTGTGCCAGTGCTTCACAACTCTCATAGTCAAGAATTTTTCCTAATATCCAACCTAAGCCTGCTCTCTCTGTGAAGTTTTTCCTTATTTTCCCATCACTCCAGGTGCTTGCCAACTGCCTCTCTCCATCTTTCTTGCAGTCTTCCTTCTTCTTTTGCCTTACTTTGGAGATATTAGCAGAGGTAGGTCTTCCCTTACTTACTGCAATGCTCCTGGTTGAGGTGGCACATGCCTGCTTCAGGATGTGAGAATCCTTTGGGACCAGGCAGCTCCCTGCAGGCTGAGACAGGATGCAATCAGGATCCAGGCAAGGCTGATCTGTGCAGCCATTCTTTGTCTTTTTTGGCCCAGTGCAGCCATGAGGTAATAAAATAGCACTTGTGCCATGTGAGTAGCTTGAATATAAAGCTGACAGGAGGAAATAACAGGCAGGAAATTCTGCTTAGGTTGCAGCGGCGGCTTATTGCTGCAGTAGTTCTCAGATAGCCTCAGGGAATGGAGGAAGATGTTTGCTTACTGGCTGTGTTGGTCCCAGTGCTTTTCTTCAGGGGATAGGTATTTGGAAAGGTGTAAACTAATAGCATGATCTATGATCATCTAGTCCTCTTAAAAATTAAGTCTGTGATTGACACCTTTTATATGGAGATTGCTGTGGAAGGGCTGAGTGTTGCAGTGAGCATTGTAATTCCATAAACTTTGGCATTACATCCTCATTTCCCAACACTTTAGAAAGGCTGCTACCTCAGATACTGTTGCTGCCAATTTCCTGATGCTTGCTGTTTCCAGCCACTCATATCTTTGTTATGTATATGATGGTAATTCATGCTGATTATATATATATATATATATAAGAATAAAAGATGAAACCTTGAAATCACACTAGCAAGGCAAAAGGGGATTGCTTCACAGGGTGGCAAAAACTGCAGCTGGCAGCCAAGGAGGAGGTGTGTCATTTACATACAAAGTGGACCTAGCCTGCACAGGAGATGGGCGTTCTCACTGGTATGAATGAGAGAGAAGCCCAGCGATGATGGCCCATGAAGATGTTCATCTCAGACAGACAGGACCATCAAGGACATACATCTGAATGAGGGATTCCAGGAACCGAAGAGTGGATACACATCAGTTCCCTGGCAAGGTTTTGTCCAGCACAGGACAGACAGAGGCAACATGAATATGAAGAATCCTGAGGAAAGACAAAGGGACTCCCCCAGGGGCAAGAAAAAGAGTATGAAAATGGACTCTGCCAAGTGGCATTTGTGAACTGTGGGAGATTCGGTGCGATAGAGGCTGGATCTGTGTTCACCTAGCTTCGATCCCGAGGTCGGTGCTGTCCTTGATTGTTGGCTGTCGGGACTGTATATCAGTCGCGAATAAATTTCATTTTTATTTTTATTAGATTGGCTAGATCGATTTTTACTTATAACAGTCTTGTCATCTGTTTTGGGTTGCTTGGGTTGCTTGGGCACCTTCTTGTTCAATATTACAAAATAAATAGCTGTTGTTGCTGCCAGCAGTGCTGGGAGATTTTTCTTCAGGTCCTGCCTTACATATTCCCTTACTGATTGCATGTCCTGGTTCTCTCTGGGCACAAAGAAATAGCCAGCCTAATATAAATTCTATGAGTAATAATCACTTAATAGTTAATTGCATCCCTGCCAGCCCAATGGTTCTGTGGCAATGACAGTTTTTGTATTTCAGACTTATCCCAGGACACTTCTCTTTTAATGTGTCTTTCTTTCTTGTTGAACAAGCTATACTTTCTAAGGAATCCAGGCTACACATTTCAGAATTGTTACAAATATTTCTGATTATGGGTCGAGCCCAACACTGAATTTTTTTTTTCCTTAGGTGGGGATGGAAGAATTGCTTAATAAGCAAAAAAACTAATTGAAGGATTTTTAAAAGTGAAACATTTTTGTGTCAAAAAACTACACACTTTTTTTAAAAATTGAAACTGGGCAAAAAGTTTTGAGAACATGAAAATGAAACGCAGCTTTTGGTTTCAGACTGAAAAAAATATTTTTTGCCAACAATGAAGACCCCCCCCCAGACACACTTTATTGATTCTGCTATTGAGACATTCTTTCCCCCATCCTTCCCTTTGCCTGTCTCTCCTCCAATCTGAATTTTGTTTCTCTCTTAATACAAAGTGATGATAAAGTAGACCCTATGTATTTCTGGATGGTCAGTGTAACACATTAATATATTTTCATTTTGTTACAGCATTTGGACGATGTGAAACAGCTACTGCATTGAATCTGGTCCATGCAACTGAATTGAAAATCCTTCCAGGCCATAAGGGTCACAAAACCCCAATATTTTCTGAGGATGTAGTAGAGAGAAAGTCAAATCCTTCATGGAAATGCTCCTTTTGAGAGAGAAGCTGCTTTTTACTTGCTACCTACTGGAAGGCAGAGTTTGAGATTTTTCAGATAAAGCCTTGCAGAGATAAATATTCCATTTTTGCCTGTCTGGCATCTGCTGCACAGGGAACAAATCAATGAGATGTGGGAGCAGCAGCAGGGCAAAAGGTGCTTGGAGATCAGAAAAGCTTCCTTCAGCTCCCTTCCATGTTGGAGGATGCTAAAAAGGGGGAATCTCCCAGTGAACACTAAAGAAGAAAAGGGAGCATGTACCCCTGCAGCTGCATTTGTTTTTTTTCTTCCCCCTAGTAAACTCTTCTTGTTGTGCTTTGTTGAGGACTTTCATTCACTCTTTTCCCACTCAGAAACATAGATCAGAAACTTAGGGTGCTTGGGTTGGAAAATGGACTTTGTGATACCATCAAATACTTCAATCCCTTTAGCATCAACTGGTTTCTAGAGTACCTGATTTACAAGGGAGGAAATGCCAATAACATTTATCCCAGGAGGAGCAGCATCTCTCTGATTCATCTCCTAGCAGTTCAGCTTCAGACAGTTCTTCAATTTAACTACTTCCATGTAGAATAACTTGTCTCTCTCCTGATCCCAGAGATGACCAATATGTTGAAAATGACAGTAAAATTATGTTTTAGAGAAAATGAGGGGAAAACATGGCTGTAAATCCCAGACTTTTTAAAGAGCTGAGGGCATTGCTCCACTGTTGAAAATGAAATAAACTAAAGATGATAATAAATGTAATAATAATTAGCATGATCATCATTAAACAAGGTAAGTATGACAACAATTAGGTTTACTTTAAATCAAGTATAAATTAGTTTAAAGAAGTAACATTTGGCACTATTTTTGTTGCTGCTTTATTGTTGGTTTCCTTTTTTTGGAAGGAAACCAACAGCTTCAAATAGTTAATTTGGGGTAAGGATCCAGTATATATCTGATGAAATTCCAGTTGTCTCTATGGTCTAGAAATGAGGCTACATCAGACACTGATAGCCAGGAGTGCAAACCTCCTCCACCAGAGGAGAGGACACAAGAATAGAAACCAAATGATTTTGAGCATTGACTTGAGCCCTGTTACTTGGTCAAGCTTCTGAATGGTTTCTATATGTGTCAAGCCATTTTTTTTAAAGATTATATCCTTTTGTACTAATATGTCTCTTATTTCCCTTTCCTCCTTGTGTTGTGGTGGGTATTGCTTTATTTTTTCTAGGATTTTTTTTTCTTAGGAAATTCAGAGATTAAAATACAGTGATGTCTTGGTTTGAAAAGACAGGTATTTGCTAAGGAAGGCAGGAGCCTCTTTTAAAACGGAAAATGTAAACCCACTCCTTCTGAATTATTTTAATTTTGAAATTAAGGGGTTCTCAGGCAAAGATATGGGAATAACAGTTAGTTATTAGGAAAAATAAAGTAAATAATTCAGTAATACAAAATAACACTGACAGAGTCAGAATATGACCTGACACCCTGTGGATTAGGGTGTTGGTAGCAGTCCCATTAAATTGTGGCTGAAGTGCTTCTGGAGTGACAGGTGTGGTTCTGTTGGATCCTCTGGAAGAGTGTGGTCTTCCTCTGAAGATCCAGTGGTGATGTAGATGGGCCTGGTCTTCCTCTGGGAACCCAGTGGAAAAGAAAGCTGCTTCTCTGGGAACCCAGTGGAAAAGGCTGGCTGTGGTGTGCCAAATCTCAGATTATATCCAGGTAGGAATGCTTGGCTCCTCCCCCTGGGCAGAACTGCTCCCAGTGGGATGATATAATTTTATCAGTTGCGCAGTGACACTCAATGACCCACTAACAGAAGATATCTTCCTGGAGGGGGGATTGGTTGTGGAAGAGATAAAGAAAACTGCCCCACCTGTTTAGCAGGCGGCCCAATTAACAGAAGATAACTGTCTCACTTCTAACATATGGCAATAGAATACACACTCCCCGCCACATCCTGCATTTGCGACCTAAGACAAGTGATAAACACCCATGTGATCTGGGTAACAGTGTAACCTATATTTTGTTGCTAGAAAAGTTGGAGCAGTAGCAATCACAGCAAAAGTCGGTGTAATGTCTCAGTAAGCTTAACACACACTGAAAGCGTGCCTGAGTTTTTGGGAAGTTTTCCTTAGCCTGCCTAGAAGCTTTTCTACCTGAAGGCATCTCTGAAGAGACCTCCTGGCTAACCAGAAGCCCTGGTCTTGAGTTCAGGGTTGCTCAGCACAGGCTTGGCCTTATGGCTCCTCTTCACACCACTGTTGCTTTTGTAACTAATTTCTGAAAGTTGTTTGTATAGATAGAATTGTCTCCAGAGAACATCTTCATTTTTTTCTGGGATGACATGGTCACAAGAAAAAGTTGGAGTGAGGCTTCAACTCCTTGCTTTCAGGTTTTATTTGCTTAGAAGTGCCCAGAGGAGATGGGAGGGCTGATGGTTGTGTGTTAAAAACTCCTCTTCCCCATACAGCAAGATCTCCTTGGACCCCTATTTGAAATACTTCTCCAAGATGCTGATTCCTTGAGTTGTAAAAATGGTGGCACATGAGAGGGGGAAAGGCTGATGGACTGCTGAAATATGTGCCTTTGGTGCAGCCTTGTGGATTCCAATGAAGAATTTCTTTCCCTAAACACCTATTTTCAATACAGTAACATTGCCATACTGTTTTGTGTCTGTGATATATGAGTAATACAATGTTGACGCTCACAATTAAAAGGCAAATAACACATAAATATGTTAAGAGGAGTTTTATAGATTTATAGTTATGTTTTACCCCCTTGTGTTATCAGCGGGTGACCTGAGTAGTTGGGACATTTGGGAGGGTCAGCTTGTTACTCTGGCAGCACCTGACCTCCAATCAAGATGCAAGGAAGTAACTTCCACCACTGGACAGTGAAGGAGTACTTGATGGACAGAACTTTGGGAGGGACTAAAGGGTTAAAAGGCAAAACTTCCATTGTGTGGATGAGCACAAGGTGGGACAAATCCTTTGCTCCTGGTGCTGTAATATTTTCTCTTTTCAGTCTTCTGTTGTATTTTTGATAAGGTTTTAATAAACCTTTTAAATTTTTGAAGTGAGCATCATTTCTCACATATCTAACTCTTCCTCAGTGTGTCTCTGCACCTGTGGAGTGGGTTCTACCCAAAAGCACCTGTCCTTTGTAGGGGCCCCAGTAACCAGGTGGTGGGACAATTTATTAAATCTTGTGCTGACATCAGGAGGTGAATCTGTAGGAAGAGCTTGTAGCAAGCTGCTGAAACCTGATGCCATGGAGTGTGGCTGTAGGAAGGAATTTGTGTCACCAGTTGGATTTCCTTCTTTTAGACACTGCCAAAATGATGCTGCTTCAGCAAAATCGCAGTGGTGAAACTGAGAGGACTTTAATCCCTTACACAGTTCATAGGCAGCCCAAGTGGGAGGGGTCACAGTGCTGAGGAGCACCCTGAGAGGTGCTGAGAGGAGCTCTCCTCTGGCTGCAGTGAGATACACATCCTGGATGGGATCTTTGTGTACTGCAGAATCCACTGTATAGCAACTTTCAGGATGGTGGGGAGATAATTTGGAGTGAATGAGCCCTTCAAAATTAAGCACAGACAGCGTAAAAGGTGCTTTGCAAAACCCTGTTCTGTTCCTGTCCAAGGGCCGGGCAGAAATACAGATGAATTTAGCCACTGGGCAAATTTTCAAGGCTTTGGTTGTGATAATCGGAGGAAGTGATTATCCTGTCTCCTTTAGTGCAGAGCATTTTGATTTGAAGTGCAGGACATGTGACTTTCCTGTTCACAGAGCACAAAGCAGACACCTCACTTGAAGAAAAGTGTTTAGTCTGGGTGAGAACTGCTCTTTGTGTGCACGCATATGATTTATTTATAATAGGTAATTCCTCCCAGCCTGATGATTTCTCCCAGCTCCCTTTCAGCCAGAGCCAGGGCAGTCTTTGTTAGTTATGTAAGGTCTGGTAAGTGTGGTGCATAAGCAGCAGCCTTTAATTTTCATCTCCAATGGAAACTGAGATGAACTATCCCAAGAAATAATAGGGTTGTGTTTGGAAAAGATGCTGCCCAGCTGGGAGGACAAAGCACTGCACCCCCTGTGAAGGTGAAAGCGTGAGGGAAATCATGGTGCTTGAGCAGAGCTATCTACAAAAGACACACAGCTGAGCAGGTCCCAGAAAGGAGAGAGCTGCACTTTCAAATTAGCTTTCCTCCCTTTTGTGTTGTTCTGCCTTTGTACTCATCTTCAGAGGCAGAATGGGCAGAAAATTCAGGAGGTTCTCCAGAAAAGGGGCAGTTCCCAGGCTATGGGAGGTAGATATACAGGGGCATAGTCCCACCTAGGGGTGTTTGATTTACAATTTACCTACTATATTTCAAGCATATGCTTAGTAAAATGGTGTGTTTCTACAAATAGGATAGAATGGTAAATCTGACTCTAAAGGTCCTCTGAAAATTAGGACTGAAAATGAGATTCTAAACAGAGATATGATACCATTTATGTACTTTCCCAATGAAGACAGGCTGAGAAGGTTGGGGCTGTTCACTTTTGAGAAGAAGAGTTTGTGTGGAGACCTCATAGCAACCTTCCAGTGTCTGAAGGGGCTCTTCATCAGGAACTGGAGTGAGAGGATGAGGAGTAATGGGTTCAAAGTGAAAGAGGGGAAACTTAGATTAGATATATGGAAGAATTTCTTGCCTGTTAGGGTGGTGGAGCAGTGGCACAGGTTGCCTAGAGCAGCTGTGGCTGCACCATCCCTGGAAGTGGCCAAGGCCAGGTTGGACTGGGTGTTGAGCAACCTGGGATAGTGGCAGGTGTTCCTGCCCATGGCAGGGGCCTGGAATGTTCCTTAAGGTCCCTTTCAACCCAAACTGTCCTATGATTAAATACCATAATTGCATAAAATCTTGACTTTTCTTAAAACCAGGCATTTGAAATTTATCTTTAGTCTAAATTGAGGAGCTTTTACATCCAAAGGTCTGTATAGACATTTCTTTGTCAAAGAAATGGTAGCACTTTACTCCCTGTTTTTATTCATCCCATTCATAGCAATGTAAGTAATAGATCCAAGCTGAGAAAGAGTTTGGAGTGGATCAGATTGGAGGGGAGGGTGTGTGGGTGGAGAACTTCTCTAGCATATTTTTCACAGTGGCCCTGAGGTACTGTGCCAATTGCTCATACTCTCCTGTCCCTCAGGCAGGCAACCAGAGCTGAGGGTAAATTACAAAACCCTAAACCTGTGTTGTCTTTGCACAGGCCTTTATGATTTACATCCTCTTGGCCACGTCTCATTTTTCAATGACTTGTGCATTTTGCAGCCTTTATATAAATACCTGTATTCTGGACATTAGTAAGGTAGTCAAATAGCTATAATGATTCTTATCCTTTATGGCACTTGCTATGTTTAGTTTGCAAAGGGAAGTAAAAGGGGAGTCTGCATTACTTTACTAAGGAGAGGTCAGAGGTGAGAAGAAGCTGAAGTGATTTGGACTAAGGCTGTTACAGGGACTTTCAACTGGCAACTATTTTTTTAAACAGTTTACCATCCTTGCCCATAAATTGCAAACAGAGAGATGTTGTACTGTAACAAATATGGCCTCACGTTGCCCTCAGATTTCAATAGGTTGTTTATATGTGTGCAGAATTAGTTGGAAACAAGGCAGATTTAGGAGAGTGTGGAGTATGTCTTATCCCTGTGTTGTTCTGACAGAGCAAAGCAACGGCTCCCCAAATGGCTCTGAGGCATGGCCCTTTCTCTGCTCTCCTGAGCTGCATCAAGCTGTTGTTTAGACTTTACTACAGAGGAGGATGTGTTAGGATGTTACAGCTGCAATCTTTAGTAAGCCTGTTTCATGTGAAATCATAAACTCCACAGCATGGGTGCTCCAGCTGTGAGTTCTCTCTCTCTCTCCCCTGCCCCCAGTCGAGGGGAAAGGTTTTATGCAAGAAGAGGAGAAAGAAAAGAATACTTAACTATAATCTGACTCTGGCAATTCATGTTCTATTTAAAATTTCACTGCACCCAAAGAGCCCAGCCTGGCAAGCAGTGCAATCTGACAGCAGAACTGGTTCAGCACATGCATGAGCATCCCAGGTGGCTTTTGCAGCTTCCACTGGACCCCAGAGACCCCTGGATCTGTCTCCACCTCCCTCTATCCCACAGGAAATTCTTCATCACCTCTGCAGGGTGATGTGCAGTGATGTGCTTATGAAGTATTTGATGCAAATGTTGGTGTTAGACTTGGTCACTTCAGTTTAAACATGGATTTGCTCTTGTTTTCTCTGGCTGTTACATTGTTTCCTTGAGTCTTTCCCTCTCACATTCTTTTCCACTTATTTTAAGCCAAAGATGATTGATTGTTTCTCCTCTGTCTCCTAAAACACTCTCTATGCTTTGTCTCCCAAACAAGTACTGAGTCAAGACATTGACTGATCAGTATATAGGCTCGCACTTGACTTCCCCCACCCATGAGGGAGAAATTAAGTAAGAGAGAACTCCTTTTTTAGTTCCACTACAGCTGATACTGAAGGGTCCTATCCTTTTTTTTCCTGTCTTAAAGGGAAGGTGGGGATAATGAGGAGCAGGATCTGTGTTTCCATTTCCATTGCAGTAAATCTTAAAGAAGATTGGGAAATGGGTCTGACTTCAGTTTTCCAGCCCTGCCCTGGGATGTTCTCCAGCATTGCCACCTAGAAACATCCACACTCAGCAGGTTGGTGGGAGGCAGCAGTTTCTTGTGGAGCCTTGTGCTGTCCTAGGAGGGAATGTTGTCTTTCCTGTGCCTTCAATCCCAACATGCATTTTTTTCTGAGCTGTTAAGAAAATAGTGACAGTAATGGACTTTCCCAGGGGATGTTTGTTTTATTTGCAATTATAATTAGCAGCACTGATATGTTTACTCTTTCTGATAATGTATGGAAAGGCACTTGGATTTTGTGGTTTTTTCCTTTCTAAGACTCTACACTGTGAGAACTGAAAAACACACACTCTCTGCTGTCTCTTGTCACACCAGCTACCCTTTGAAATGCAGCTTGCTCCATTTCTGTTGTCAGTGAATACCATGGCCCCTTTTTGTCCAAAGCCTGTTATTCTGTTAGTCTAGGTTATCGCGGCAGCTTCCCTGTGGGCTGCCGTGGCCAGGATAGCTCAGGGAGGCTCTGCACAGCGGCCGAATTCCCAAGCAGTTCCCAGTTGCAGGCAGCCAAGCAAGCTTAAGTGATTTCTGGCTCTTAGTGATTATCAGCTCTTTGTGATTTCAGCTCTTTTGCTTGCTGGTGCCGCTGCAGCAGACTCAGAGAGAGAGGAGAAGCTGTGTGAGGTTCTGAAGAATTCTTTATTGGGGTCTTCCACGAAGGTTCTCAGTGACAGCTGTTCTGCCAAACCAGGCAGAAGTAGGGGTTTATATACCTTACAGGGGTTTTGGAAATTGTCCAATAGTAAGGGTCAGGGGAAGTGACCTATAGGCTTACAGAGAGATAAGCAGGGTCCGAAAGGCGGAAGAGAGGGGCTTCTAAGGCCCAGTCATCGTGACTTGGCATTTCCTAGCTCAGCCTTCAGACCTCCAAGGAGGCCTTGCAGGCCCTGGGCCTGCCACACTAGGTTCTTGTTCTTTTTTTCCCATTGTGAAGAGAAGCTGATGGTCAGGATCTCTATTGTAAATAAACAAAGGTGTATAAAAAACATAAGCTGTCTTTCACTGAAGCAAGAGACTGTTTCTGCAGAGACAGGTTTGGATTTACAAAGCAAGTACTGGATAATGTCAAAATTGTTGACAAGCAACAAATCTTGGTATGCAACCCATACCAGACGCCTGCTGCCCAGTTGAGCCTCAGAGGGGCTGCCTCCCCTCATTAACACGTTGAAGATTGGGCTGTGAAGAAATTAAAAAGGTGGAGTCTTTGTTCTTGGAGAAAAAACTTGATGGTGGTTTTGTACAAGACAGGTGTTCTCGTGCCCTCCTACTGCTTCTTTGTACCTCCCTGGCCCTGAGCATCACATGGCTCCTGCACTTTTGTCCCTCTGCTTCTCAGTAAGAGCTGACCATAACATCCATTAGGGTGAAACCAGCCTGTTTTGGCTTTGAATTCTTCCTCCAGTCCAGCCTCAGGCTTGGCACATGCCAGAATGTGCATCTGACTTTCACCTGGGCCAGAGCTCAATGTTTTTGGCAGTGATTTCAATTTTTACCTCGCTCACAGTGACAATCCATAGGAACTCTTCCCACTTGTGCAAATATGGTAGATGTGTCCTGCAATTTGGTAGTGCTTTTTGCTTTGATTTCTTTTAGAATAATTATAAATCTCTCTTTCACTAATAAGTGTGTTTACTTGGCACATGAAGTCTCTCATGGTCTAATTTCTCTCATTCTTCATCTATGAAAAATAAAGCTTTGTGAAGTCAGTGCTATGGACTTAGAATTCAACATTTTTCTGTAGCCAAGGTTTCTGCTCTAAGTGACCCCTTGAGAATATCCCAATTACCTATTGGTTTGTATCAGTCAGGTTTCACCACCTCTCCTCTGAGAATTTTGATTTGCCAAGAACTAGAACCACAATGTGTCTGAAATGTCTCTGACAGTTACTTTTACCAACCTCCCTCAGCTTTTGGCAACCCCACCACATGCTGTTTGTCTTTAATGTGTGTAAATATATGCTGCTGGACCAGAGGTATGACTGAGCATGCAAAGCATCCATTATAAGCAGGTTCTGATTTTCTCTGTTCATGTGCTAGTTAAGCTATCACAGTTCCCACTGCCAGGAAATTTTTCCTTTTATGCTCCTTACATAAATACAGCAATTGCCCACATCTCTGTACTTACATTAAAATGAGCTCTTTTTTTTCCCTTTGAGTAATATCAGTTCTACTGGGCCTAATCCTGAGATATGCCAAAGTCTCTAATCTTACACATTTTACTGAAAACAGAGTAATTAACCTCTTAGCAAAGCTATTTGGAATATCAAGGAGGATTAAGCTTTTGAAATAGGACTATGGACAGGCCTTTTGGGTCCCTGACTGGATCCCTAGCTGAGCCTTTTCCTACATGCCATGCTAAATGAACTCACTATTGCTCCTTGACTTGGCTTTTCTACAGAAGTTTAACAGTCTGGTGGCACAGTGTGTCAAATATGTGCTCAAACTACACTTCCCATTTGTTCAAATGGCCTTTCCAGGTTACATTTCTCTTTCCAGAGGGTCAGTCAAACCATATCCAGAGGTCTGCCTGCAGTTAGTTATCCATGACTGGAGTACAACTTAATAACTCTTTTTTCCTCCTTCTTTAACACTAGTTCATCCTATTCCCCCTCCAATAGGAAGTGGGGAAAAAAATTCCCAGAGCTCGGAGCAAAGTTAATCCAATAATTGTGGTAATTTATGAGTTGATGGTTGATATCAGAAGATGTAATTATTCTTTTCCAGCCTTTGCTCGCTTACTGTGATCAAATATGGTTATATGTTATTGTTCAATGAATCATATGCTGAGCACAATGCACTGACCTAATGGCTGATGGCACTGTGCTCCTTGGCAGCATTACATTGAATTAGATCAGTTCCTTATCTTGATTTCCGAGGCCCTAATCCCACAAACGCTTGTGAATATTTAAAAACTTACTGGCAGAATAAATCCATGTCTGAAGTTTTGTGATGCAGCCCAAGATGAAAGGATTTGGGGAAAGGTGCTTGTGTTTGCTGGTTTCATCCTGGCTTATGCTTATATTCGTCATCTTTGTACTTTGATTTTAGCCCAACCTTTTTCCAACCCAAATTGCCTTTAGACAAAGCCTATGAGTGATGTAACCTTTGCTTGTCAGCATAGGAGAGGGTGTAAATTAATTCATGGGCTTATTTTGTACAGTAGGTTCTGGCCTAGGTGCTTTTATTGGAGCATCCTTAACGTCAATAGCTAAATAAGTCCAGGCTGGAAGAATCCTCTGTGTCCTTGCACAACCCCTGTACAATCCAGGCTACACAGAACCAATATTACACACTCACAATCAGCTTCTTGGCATCAGACCTGCTGACTGATTTATACCCAGTGCATGTTTATTAGTGTGTACATATTTATGCATCTGTATGTCTTCATTTCGGGTGGATGTCCCCTTAAATCAATATTTGATTCCTGCAATTAGAACAAACCTAGAAAATGCAATGCCATGGGGAAATACTTAACCAGCAAATTTCACCAGGAACCTAGTTACCTTTTGATCTGACTACAATAAAAAACACAATAGTAGATGCAGTTCTAATTTGCCTTTGTAAGATCAAATCTGGCTGAAAATCAAAATCTGGCTGAACCATAGGGCTTAAAAACCTGAGGAAAAGCATCCTTCAGCTTCAGAAAAAGTGGCATATGCACAGATCTGCCTGAATCTTCCCCACTGCCCACAGTCCTGTAAGGCAGACTGCCAAGCAGAGGTGGTCTGGTTTTTAAGGCAGAAGTAGAAGAGCAAGAAGAGAGTGGGAGTCATCCCAAGGAAAGGGAATGTGGCCATGGGTGGGAAGAGATTGTGTGAATTGCCCACTGAGAGCCTGTGCAGGTGAGACCTACCAAGAAGGGAAAGGGAGAGAACAATCTGGGAAGCAGGGAAAATGTAGGTGGTGCAGCAAGGACAACTTGTGGACCAGGAGACAAAGACAGAGACATGAAGTTAAGCCATTTCTGACCTCAGCCAGGTTGCTGTTTCTGCTCTCAGCATCAGAGCTGATGCCAGTACCCACAGACTGTTCTCTGAAATACATGGTAGTGTTGTGTCCTGCAGAGCTCTGCTTCAGTGACTGGCTGCACTACCAAACACCTCCCAGAGTGGAACAGATAAATCCATGTTGCCTCCACTTAACTACATGGTCCCTTGTAAAAAAACAAGTAGATGCGTTTTGACAACTAGCTCTGTGCTTGGGCTGATTTGCCTGCTTCCCCTTTGCCCCATGGAGAGGTTTTGCATGTGTTTGTGTTCAGAAATACCACATCATTTGTTTGCTGTCAGCCAGAGTCCCTGCTGTGCTTCTGAAGTGCTGTTCTAGGTACTATTTCCTCTGCAAATGAATTGCTTAGGTTTTGATACATATTAGTGTGCAAGTGACTCAGAGAGGAGGAAGGGTCAAGCTGTTGGTTTGTAGGTGTTGATGTAGTGTCAAATGCCTTCTTAATCCCAGTATAACCCAAAGATTTGTTTGGGGGTTGCTGCAGTGTTCAGTTTCTCAGAGCAGCCCAGCAATGATGGAAGTGTAGTCCTGTTTTCACCCTCAGGCTTTTCTGCTCCAAGCCACATGCTGGATGCACTTCTAGATGCTGCTAGAGCAGTGATGCCTTAACTCTTTTTCTGATTCAAACAGAATTAGTAATCCCCACCCTCTTCCTTCCAGATAACATGCAAAGCAATCCCCCAGCATGATAACACTGCTGCTGTTGCTACAGTGGCAGATGGACACTGGGGCGATCTGGCCTCCAGCCTTGTTGCTACACTTTCCACAACCCTCCTGCCACAGGGTAGGGTGTGAGGAGTCTCATTTCACCACGTGACGCTTTTGAGCAGGGGTAAATGAGAAACCAGAGCCACAGTGAGATCTTCAGGATGAGTCTGAACCCATCTGAAGGGCAGATGGGTTAACTTGGGCTGTGAGGAACCAGGCTGTGGGGTGTGCATGTGACTTGGGTTCTTCCCCTTCAGTCTGAGCCAGGGTGTTTTAGAAAATGTAGTGTTACAGCTCAAGTTTTTAAAGACCTGCACTGTGGTCTTGGGGAGATGGTTCTGCTGCCACTGTGGTAGAGGGTGACCCGTGCTCCCCAGGATGGCACCAGTCAGTTTGGTGATTGAGTCCCTGAAGAAGGAGGTAAAAGTCTTTTCTTGTATTCACCATGACCAGGTGGTGTGTGAGTAGGGCAGATGATGGAAGATAGGCTTGCACGTGCTCTTAGAAACCTACTTCAAAGAGTATAAACACTTGCAGAGCTAGGCCAAAGTCTTGGATGTGTAAGCAGGAGTTTTAGGAGTGTGTCCAGAGTGTTTCCCAACATTCCAGTGCTTTCCATAGGGACTCTCTATTGGATCTTCCTGAGATCTTCCTAAATGCTGTTGCAGCAGCAAAGGGTAGGGCCTGGAATCACCAGTTGTGTTTGGCTTTATGCACACATGGGTTGCTGCACGTACAGCTTGTGTGCCTCTGTGTGTGGGTATTAGAAATAAAACACTGCATTTTGTCAGTGTGTTTGTCTAAATCCTCCTGTTCCCTTTGTCTCACACCCTAGGAACAGAATGGGAACTTGAGGCTTCAGGGCTGATTTTTACATGGACTGTAGGTCTGTGAACTCATTCTACTCTGTGATGCTAATGGGGTTTTGGTTTGGAAAGAATGCTCACAAGAGTTTCTTGGTTTATGTAAATAGTTTACCCTCTGTGCTGGCAAGGAGACACAGTTTAGCCACTCATGGTACTGAAGAAGCTTCTAATGTTGACACTTGTGCTGTAAAAATAGGTCCCAAACTACCTTCTGCTGTGGCTTTTGAGATGCCTTAAGGTCAGTTTAACTGGTGATATCTAGATAAAGACATATTTTGATTAAGATAGCACTTTGCCTATTATTAGGCCTTGATCTGTATAAAAATGTATGGATTCCGTCCAGTGTATTCTGTGTAAGTTAATATA
Source organism: Pyrgilauda ruficollis (assembly GCF_017590135.1). Taxonomy (NCBI): domain Eukaryota; kingdom Metazoa; phylum Chordata; class Aves; order Passeriformes; family Passeridae; genus Pyrgilauda; species Pyrgilauda ruficollis. The sequence goes on along the minus strand of NW_024522206.1, from coordinate 8,757 downwards.
GGAACTAACACAGGTCTTATAATGGAAAAATAGAGATTTTTTTCTGAGAATTGTGCTGTACTGCCTTCTCTTGTAGGCAGCAGGGTATGCTACTGTTGCATATGACCTATGTAAAGGAGAAGAGTATATTGATTGAAATATATAGATATTGATTGTATTGTCTTCTATTAACACAGCAGACACTAGCAAACACACCTCCTTCCAAGGCAGATTGCAGCATTGGGAGCTCATGCAGGAATCTGGGATGGATTTGCATCTGAACTTCTGTAGGATGTTGCTGGGAGTGGTTCCTTATTTTCACAGGCACTTAAAAACTGGGAAAAAGTACTTTCCATTTATCACTGCGGTTTATATTGCATTATTGAAATGCAGTTAACTACAGTAAGCATAATAATTTATCCTGTGCTAGCACCTTAGCCAGACCAGTTATTGATCAGTACATGTTCACACCAAAGGCTGTACAAGAAGCACACAGGGAGGGAAGTCTGCACAACTGTGCTTTTTCAAAAGCCTGTCATAAGTTCCCGTCCAAACATCACATTGGAGAACAAATTGAATTGGCACAGCATTAATTTAATTTATCCTATACATAATATAGGGGTTTTTTTATCACCAGCTTTCTTTAATTTGTGTAATGTGGTGTTATTTTAATGTCCAGTCATGAGAGAGGCAAATACTACCTGAACTCTTGAGTCTGCAAATGCCAAAGTCTGTTTGGGTTTACCAGACAGTACCAATTACCTTCCCAAGGAACTCTCTTATTTTTGGGGAGTGTTTTTTCAGCCTCACTGTCCCAGTTATCTTCTTGAACACATAATTGGGTTTAAGTGGCTTTTGTTTAAGGCTGGCTTGCATCAGGCACTTTTCTGTCAGGAGGAAGGGACAATCTGCTGATGCAGATAAGCAAAACTGGCTCAGCCTTTGCCACATTATGTAAATAGCAGATTTCTGGAGTTGCCCCAAGGAAGATTATTTGTATTTAATTGGGCAGTCTCTAACGTCTGTATTCCAGAAAGATTTGACCTCAAACGCACTGAAGTTGATGGAGGGACCTCCCTGTGTTTTGAGAAGTCAGATCCAGTCTCCAGTGGTGCTGATCTTGGATTTCTGGGAGCAAACACAGCTTTATGCTTTCATCTTCCTCTGATCTTTAATATTTTATTCAACAATCAAATCCAGCCAGTGTGAGAGATCATATGAAGCAAATGTAGGAGCAGGATTTGTACAGTTTCCACAGATGCCGGCAAAATGAATTCTCAGTTTTCTTATGTGTTTCTGACCACCAGTTTTCTCACTTCCCAAACATTTTGACCTTGTTCAGTTAAGGAACAAAACTCACCCAGAGGCAGCTTTAAGCAATCCCAACTGTTATAGATAAAAATTGATCCATCCAATTTTAATAAAAATAAAAAGATAAAATTTATTCATGACCAATATACAGTCCCAACAGCCAACAATCAAGGACAGCACCGACCCCAGAATGAAAGCTGGGTGAACTCAGATCTGGCCTTTATCGTACCGAATCCCCTCTGTTCACAATTGCCGCTTGGCAGAGTCCAAGTTTTATACTCTTTTTCTTGCTTGCAGCGGGGTCCCTTTGTCCTTCCTTGGAGTTCTTCATATTCATGCTGTGTCTATTCTCTGTCCTGTGCTGGACAAAATCTTGCCAGGGAACTGATGTGTATCCACTCTTCGGTTCCCGGAATCCCTCATTCAGATGTATGTCCTTGATGGTCCTGTCTGTCTGAGATGAACATCTTCATGGGCCATCATCGCTGGGCTTCTCTCTCATTCATACCAGTGAGAACACCCATCTCCTGTGCAGGCTAGGTCCACTTTGTATGTAAATGACACACCTCCTCCTTGGCTGCCAGCTGCAGTTTTCACCACCCTGTGAAGCCATCCCCTTCTCCCTTGCTGGTGTGATTGTAAGGCTTTATATTATATTATTTGAACAATCATATTCTATCACACGAATTACCATCATATCCATAAGACAAACAAACAACGGAATCATCCCAGTTCTGCAAATCAAACCTTCACATCACTTGTTTCACAAGAACTTACATCCCCAAGATGTGCCTGAACTGGTAAAAATGGCTAGACATTATTGCTAGGCTGTGGGCTAATCCAGCCGATGGCATACAGTACGGTGAGGAACATCCAGGCAGCAGTGAGGACAGCACCAACGGAGGTATTTTAATTCTTTGGACAGGAATGGGGCTTCCGATAGGGAATATAAGCAAAATTTGTTATCTTGATGGTAGGAGGGGAGGGTTAGGGTTTTCTCCCTTGCTCCTTTCCTCTGTTCCTTCCACGCCCCCTCCCCCTTTTTCTTTGGTTGTTGTTGTTGTTGTTGTTGTTGGTTTTGGTTTTTTTTTTTTTTTCTATAAGCTAAGGGTGGGGGAGTGGGTATAAAGTTAGAGGCTTTTGGTAAGAGTTGAGAAAGGGGATAATAGGGTTTTTAGGGTAAAAAGTGTAATAACATATAATTCAGAGAACAGTTTTGTTTTCAGGCTGTGTCTGGCCTATGGCTTGATGCCGCAGAATGTTGTTCAGCTTTCTGTTTTGTCTGCTGTCGCGTGATGGGACGGTCGTCTCCTCTGCATGTGGATATTTGGCGACGTCTTCGTCTCCAGGCAGAACTGGTTTGGTTTTGAGGAGATCCTTTGTTTGACTCAGGAGGATTCTTGTCACTGCTTGTGGAAGTGGTATTTGCAGTGCCTAGGTATGGTTTTATGTTTTTCCCTGGGTACCATCTTGGACCAGATGGTAGTAGAACACACGCATACCCTCTCCCCCAGGTAATCAGTTGGAAAGGTCCAGAAATGATTCTTGTCACTGCTTGTGGAAGTGGTATTTGCAGTGCCTAGGTATGGTTTTATGTTTTTCCCTGGGTACCATCTTGGACCAGATGGTAGTAGAACACACGCATACCCTCTCCCCCAGGTAATCAGTTGGAAAGGTTCAGAAATTTGATGTGTTTCTGGGTCCTTTACTAGCACAGGTGGTTTCTCAGTGAGCTTTGCTTGGGTGGTATTTACAAAGTGGCGAAGTATTGGTGGATCAGGCTCTGATGTTGTACAGTTCAGGAAGCTGATGATGTAGAGAGCCTTGCAAAATCTTTCAACTGGAGATATGATTTTTGTTTCTCTCCATTGCTGATTGAGGACTCTTTTGAGGGTTTGATGTGTCCTTTCTATGATGGATTGTCCTGTGGGATTTGCAGGTATGCCTGTCTTGTGTTCTATTCCCCACTCACCAAAGAACTCTTTTAACTTATGAGAGGTATAGGCAGGTCCATTGTCTGCTTTCATCTCCTTTGGTACTCCCAGGGTAGCAAATGCAAGGAAAAAATGTTTTATGGTGTGCTGCACGATTTCTCCTGGGTGTGCTGATGCAAATACTGCTCCTGAAAACGTATCGACTGATACATGCACATATTTTGACCTTACAAAAGGTGCAAAGTGGCTCACGTCTGTCTGCCACAGCTGGCAGCTGTTTAAACCTCGGGGATTGACTCCCGTCCCCATAGATGGTATCTGGTAGTTTTGACAGTTCGGGCATGTAGCAACAATAGCTTTTGCTTCATCTTTTGAAAGCTTGAGCATTCTGATAAGGGCAGGCACATTTTGATGAAAAAATGCATGTGACAACTTTGCCTGGGCAAAGATGTTAGGGACATTAGCAGTCTCTATTGCCATGGCTAATGTGTCCGCTTTCCTGTTTCCTTCTGTGATGATTACCTGGGAGGTCAGTGTGTGACTTCACATGCATTATATGGTAAGGTTGCTTTCTGTGGGAAATTAAGCGTGTTAATGTAGAAATCAATTGGTATAACTTCAGATTGGAAACCTCTTTGAGAAGAGCATGTTCTGCTCTCATAGCTATGCCAGCAACATAAGCTGAATCTGTGACCAGATTAAAAGGTTTGTCTTTGAATTTCTCAAAGGCTCTGACAACAGCTGCTAATTCTGCAATTTGTGGAGATCCCTCCACTATTTCTATGTCAGATTCCCATTCTTGGGTCTTAGGGTCGTTCCATGTCATTACAGACTTGTGGGATGACCCTGAGCCATCTGTAAAGATGGTTAGAGCTTTGAGAGGTGTTTTACTTTGGACTAATTTTGGGGTCAGATGATAGGTTACATCATGATTAAAAAGCTTATGTTTTGGGATATGTACTGAAATTTGTCCTGTGTAGCTATCTAAGGCAAACTGGAGATTTTCATTAGTCTGGAGCAAATGCTCCAGGTCTGGTTGTGAGAGTGCATGGAGAGTCCAGATCCTCATTGCCACGAAGAAGGTTGAGCAAGGTCCTCTGTTGTAATTCCTAGCAGTGGATGTACCCAGCTGATGGATCCGCACAGACTGTGTAAGTCTCTCAGAGTTTTTGGGTCGTCTCGGATGGAGAGCTGCTGGGGTACGATGGTCCTTTCCCGGATCTGGAATCCTAGGTAAGTCCACAGATTGGCGTACTGTACTTTGTCCTCACGGATCTTGAATCCTGCCTTTTCTATGGTTTCAATAGTCTTTTTAACTGCTTTGTCTAAATAAGCTTTTTCTGACACACAGACTAGGATATCATCCATATAGTGAGGGATGATTACATCTGGAAATAGGTTCCAAACAGGAGACAGGACGTCAGCAACGTACCACTGGCATATAGTGGGACTGTTCTTTAGGCCTTGGGGAAGAAAACACCAGTGATATCTTTTGAGTGGAGCCTCTCTGTTAAGAGAGGGAACGGAGAGAGCAAACCATGGAGCGTCCTGGGGATGCAGCGGAATGCTGAAGAAACAGTCTTTAATATCTATGATAGCAAGTGTCCAATCTCTAGGCAGCATCGATGGTGAGGGCAGGCCAGGCTGGAGGGGACCCATGTCCTCAATGACCTCGTTGATTTGCAAAGATCGTGGAGGAGCTTCCACCTGTCTGTTCCAGGCTTTTGCAGTACGAAGACTGGAGAATTCCAAAGGCTAGTGGTCTCAACGATGTGGCCTTTGGCGAGCTCTTCTTCCACAAGGGCATGTAGTGCACGCAGTTTGACTTTAGAGAGGGGCCACTGTTCAATCCAGATTGGGTTATGGCTTTTCCAGATGAGACAAGCAGTATCTGGCAGTGCGTGTTCCTCGGTGGCCCCAATTAGAAATCTGGACTGGGAATACATAGGAAAGCTCCCCACTGGAATAAAATATCCCTTCCCCAGAGGGTGATGGGGGCCCTTACTACGAACGGGCGGATAGTTGCCAACTTGCCTTCAGGCCCTTTGACGAGGATGTTGTTCTTGCTTCGCATAGAAACTGTAGCTCCACCGATCCCTGAAATCATGCCTGCTACCGATTGTAGTTCCCAATGTGTCGGCCATTCTGAGCGAGCGATGATGGTCACATCTGCACTGGTGTCCAGCATCCCTGGTAGGTGGATCTTTCTCCTCTGCAGGTAAGACTGCACTCGATGGTAGGCTTACTTGGTCCCACAACTTGTGCCCACATTGCTGTAGGGTTGAGAGGAAGCTGTTCCCTGTGTTTCTTTGGGAGTAAAAAGTTTGGGAGTGCACTGTTTGTACTTCTGGAACAACAAAGATTTCCTTTGGGCTATGGAGAGGGTCACCTATAATTAGGATGTCAAAAGGACCACCTTTTGGCCCATGTTTGCCTGTGGGAACACGATAAACATTCTCATTATTAAAGTCAATGGGCAGAGCAGTTACCAGTTTGGCGACAGGTTCCCATCGGTATCGCTCTGTGTGTTGGGTCCTCCTCATGTGGTCTGGAATCTCCTGGGATGGTGCGTGACTAGGTCTGGATGGCCTTTGATTTGGTGTTTTTGCGTGGGGCCCCACCACGCTCTGCTGGAAGTTTCCCGAATGCTGCTGGTAGCACTGCTGATTCGGGGGTCTTTGTTAGATGTTATGAGGGTACATGGTTGGTGACCTCTCTGGACAGTCCTTTATAAAATGTCTAAAGTCTCCGCAGTGGAAGCAGCGAACCTGGTCTTTGGAAGCTATTTTGCATATGCCCCAGAAACTCCTTCTGCAATACCCTTAGTAACTGCTTGGGTCACTGTATCTTCAGTGGCCACTGTATCTTCAGTGGACAAGTGGAGTGCACAGCTTTCCAGCATTTGCTCTATGGTAGGTTCTGTGTCTAAGGGTAAGGCTCTCAAAATTGTTTTACATTTTTCGTTCGAGTTACTCATGGCAAGCTTGCACAACAGTTCTTTTCTTGCCTCTGTGCTCTCTATCTGTTTTTCCAGAGCATTCTTAATTCTATCCACATATTTAATAAAGCTTTCATCTACTCCTTGTTTAATATTAGAAAAGTGTTGGGTAGGGATAGAATCATCAGGGGTAAGAAGTAAGGAGGTTTTGCTGCAGCAGCCACGTCTTGTAGTGTTGCCTTAGGTAAGGTAGCAGCTTGGTCAGAGGGTTTCTGTAAATCCCCTTCACCAGCCAGCTGTTCGACTGTAAAGTTTGACTTATCAGCATCTGCAGCATAGGTGTCTGATAATGTTTTTAATTACCTTTTCCAATGCCTTTCCCAAAGCATGTACTCCACGGGAGAAAGGAGGCAGTGGGCAATATTTTTAATATCGTGGGGTACTAGAACATGTGCTTCTAGGAAATTTCTAAAAATATGTGCACTTCTACCGCGTTCTTTGGCAATATTTCTTAATTGTATGAGTTCTTTATTTGTGTTAGGTTCCCACGTCTTTTTAGTAGTAGCACCACCTCTTTTTCCCTTTTTATAATCTACTGGAAAGACATTAATGCTCTGAGCCAATTGCCAATCCCCTGCCTGTGTTGCTTCCATCTTTATTATAGCTCATGGATCAATATCCTCTATATCCGAGTCACTGCTGTCCTCAGAAGAGGAGTGAGAGCGAGCAGGCAGTGCCTTATGCTTTTTATTGCGTGTTGGAGCAACGTTTTGCAGGGGTGCATGTGGCTGGAGAGAGTGTAAGGCAGCACATGGCAGAACGTGGCTAGAGGGAGGCAGCAGTGGGGCTGGAATGGCAGCGCAATGGGTGGCACAGCATGCACAGGACTGGGGTGCATGGGGAAGTGGGGTGGTACCATGGGGGGTCTGGGAGATTCCGTTCGGGGGTCCCTGAGGGTGAGGGTGTGGCTGCAAAGCCTGGGGATGGGGGCAAGGGAGAAGCGGGGGAGAGGAGGTGGCGGGGTTGGAAGGGAGTGCCACGGATACAGCATGGTTTGCTGGGGCTGTGGCAGGCAAGCAGGCAGGGACATCCCCTGCTGCAGCAGGGACGGTATTGTGGGCAGGGAAACACACAAGGGTTGTGGGGGAGGCAGCAGGGATGGTAGGTGGGATTGAGGTGGGAGGGATGGTAGAAGGAGTGGGGGGGGACTGCGGCAGGGACGGGGAGAGCAGCAGGAGGGGTGGGGGGTGTCTCGGACTCGACGGAAACAGGTGCACTTACATTCAAAGATAACACAGATAAAGGTTGCGTGCAGCATGCCAAAGGTTGCGCAATGGAATTTGCATCCGAGAGGGAGGGAGGGGGATAGGTGGGTCCCATGGGTGCAGAGAGGGTAGGGAGGAGCGGCCCAGGGAGAGGGGTGGAAGGCAGAACGCTAGGACCCAGGGGAAGTGAAGTAGATTCCAGGGAAAGAATGTTATTAGCACGATTAGCATTTGAAAGAAAAGGGTCTGGTGAAACAGATAAGATATTCGCGCCTTGTTCAGAAGAGGTTTGCACTGAAGTTATGGGTTTTTTGTTAGTTTTTCCTACGGCTTTGGTTATAATGTGAAATATAGGGATAAACTGAGTTACAGAAAAATCTTGGTTAGTTTGAAACGTACATATTATGGTCCCAATTGTATCCCAAAAGGAGTCTAAAGTGATAGTGTGTGTGTGTTAGTATCTGGAAATTGGGAAAGAATCCATTTTATAAATTTTTTCAGGTTAGTTTTTGAAAGGTTACCTTTAGAAAAAGAAAAGTTGTTAGAAGATAGGATTTCTAGGATTAGTAAATATAAATCTCCCTGATTCTGTGATCATTTTAATATACTAAGTGTTGATCCCATGTCCTATTCCCTACCAGCAGAAAAAAGAGAAAAAAAAGAAAAAAAAAAGAAAAAAAAAACCAAAATGGACCCAAGGTAAAAATCTTTTTGCACGCAAGAAAGGCTGTTTCAAAACTTACATTTCTTCAGCCAGATGTGGGTTGTTATGAATAAAAAGTTATCTATTTTTGTTTAAGGTTACAGAGCTAAAACCGATTAGACCAATTGCTGTTAAATTAGCTCGGAGTTTCGGCAGAGGAGGCCGGGACTTCTTAAATAAGGTATATTTCCTTTAGGGTAACGACATCTTTGTAATTTTTTTGAGGCTAAAAAATGGGAGGGTGCAACAGTAAGAAAACTGGCCAAAGACTGAGGAATATAGCCCCCCAAAGCCCCCTAGGCGAACTATTAGAGAAATGGGACTCTATAGAAGCCACAGAAGGATTAGATAAAGTTAAGATGATCCATTACTGTTCAGAAGTGTGGCCAGAATTAGATGTGCAAGGAGGATGGCCCTGGTGTGGGACAAAAGACAAGTGGATGTGTCAACAGCTGAGTAACTATCTGACAGCTCGAGAAGATACTGATCCCGAGCAATTATTATATGCAGCTTGTTGGTGGGATGCCATCAAGGACGAAGGAGTGCGAATTTGTAAAGTGCAGAGGAGGAAGGAGGGGAATGAAAGAGGGGATACTGGAGTTAAAGAGATCAGCAAAAGATGGGACC